>NC_082695.1:20334980-20687717 GCF_949987515.2 Delphinus delphis
AACTCCTTCCACCTCCAACTCCAGATCACTGCTTCAGCACTGATGCTCCCTCTGTCATTTTATACTTCTAGGTCTCGCATGTATCTTCCCCTCTGCCCTGACACATTTTAGCCCAGAACTGGCTGATGAACTTCTAAGCCTTTTCCCACCACTGCTTTCAAATGTGGAGATCTGTGTCTAGTTATAAATCTGTACTGTGGAGGGGAGGGGGAGAGGGAGAGGGGGGGAGAGAGAGAGGAGAGAGAGAGGGAAAGAGAGAAGGAAGGAGGGAGAGAGAGAGACAGAGAGAGATAGAGACAGAAAGACATATCTAAAAGGATTGTTTGCCAAAATTTTTTTTGAGTGATTATCCTTGGGGAGAGGGACTTTGGGATTTTACTTTCAATCTTGAATCTTAAAATTATTATTGTTTTAGTCCATTAATAAATGTAATTTTTCCAAAGAGCATATGACTATCACAAAGCAACATTCAGTGGTGACTCCCTTTCAGGACCCCTTTCCTCAGAATGTGCACACCTTCCCCTGAGGTGGAGGGGCGAGGCCAGCCACGGGGAGTTGTCAGAGGACAGGGCCCATGTCCCATCTGTCTCGGTCTCCAGTGACCTGCACAGAGCCGGCCAGGACAGAATGAGTCTTGTAAATGTCTGTTTAATGAACAGAGGAAGGAAACTCATTATAACACCATGTATCGTCCAGGTTAAATAAGGGAAAGGATTATTATAGCAATGATGCTGCAATGTACCCTCAATTAGGCACGGCCATGAGGAGTGCCTGTCACCAACTAAGGGATCATCGAGACACAATTGGACCTTCTCGGGAGCGCCGTTCACTTTGTTTGTATTTTAGTTGTTTGAGGTTTCCTGCTCACCCCTGCCCTTTTTAAAAATTGTTTTTAGGGAAGGGGCACTGACTAACCTCTCGATTGTATTTGGTTGAAGTTCATAATTAAACCAGTTGATATCTTTTTTAAATTAATTTTTACTGGAGTATAGTTGCTTTACAATGTTGTATTAGTTTCTGCTATATAGCAAGGTGAAACAGCTATATGTATACATATATCCCCTCTTTTTTGGATTTCCTTCCCATTTAGGTCACCACAGAGCATTGAGTAGAGTTCCTTGTGCTGTACAGTAGGTTCTCATTAGTTATCTATTTAATTTTATATAGTAGTATATATATGTCAATTCCAGTCTCCCAGTTAATCCCACCCCCCCTCCCCCCTGGAATCCATATGTCCATTCTCTACATCTGTGTCTCTGTTTCTGCTTTGCAAATAAGTTCATCTGTGTCATTTTTCTAGATTCCACATATGAGCAATATTATACGATACTTGTTTTCTCTTTCTGACTGACTTCACTCTGTAGGACAGTCTCTAGGTCCATCCACGTCTCTACACATTGCACAATTTCGTTCCTTTTTATGGCTGAGTAATATTTTGTGTGTGTGTGTGTGTGTGTGTGTGTGTGTGTGTATCACACCTTCTTTATCCATTCTTCTGTTGATGGACATTTGCTTCCATGTCCTGCCTATTGTAAACAGTGCTGCAGTGAACACTGGGGTGCATGTATCTTTTTGAATTATGGTTTTCTCTGGGGCCGGTTGATTTCCTAACAGAAGGGATGACCCTGCCATGAGCAGCGGTTCTCAAGGAGTGTTCCCTCGATTTGCAGCATCAGCACTGCTGCCTGGGAACTTGTTAGAAATGCAAATTCTTGTGCTGCCCCTCAAGCCTCTGAATCAGAAACTGGGGTGGGACCCAGAAATCTATGTTTCAGCAAGTCGTCTGGGTGATTCTGTTGTATGCTCAAGTGTGAGAACCACTGACTCAGAGGTTAATCCTGTGGATTCTGGTGCTTTGCCTCAAATTCTGGGTGATGCCACTTTACTGGCTGTGTGTCCTCGGGCAAGTCCTCTCTGTGCCTCCGTGACCTCATCTGTAATATGAGGTATCAACAATGCCCATCTCATAGGTGGTGAGGATGGGCTGAAATAATGTATGCAGAGCACTAGCACAGCGCCCACACTCCATCCAAGCAAATGCTGCCTGTTGGCGTATTTCATGGAGTAGGAGCTGCCTTTGATTGTCAGATTCATTCAGATTTCAGATTGTGAATGTAGGGAAAAAGTTTGTCTTAAAACAGTGTTTTTCAAACTTCAGTGTGCTCACATATCACCTGAGATGCTGGAATGCAAATTTGTTTTTTTGGGGGTTTTTTTGCGGTACGCGGGCCTCTCACTGTTGTGGCCTCTCCCGTTGCGGAGCACAGGCTCCGGACGCGCAGGCTCAGCGGCCATGGCTCACGGGCCCAGCCGCTCCGCGGCATGTGGGATCCTCCTGGACCGGGGCACGAACCCGTGTCCCCTGCATCAGCAGGCGGACTCTCAACGACTGCGCCACCAGGGAAGCCCTGGAATGCAAATTTTGACTGAGGAGGGCTGGGGCCAGAGATTCTGCTTTTCTAGCAAGCTCTCAGGTGAAAGGATGCAGCTGGTCCATGGACCACACTTTGAGTACGGATTGCATCTAGTATCTGGGGCTCATACTGGGCTCGCATGATGAGCTGGCAACGGTCGTGGGCTGGTCCTGGTGAGGCTGGCAGAGCAGGATGTAGGGCATTTTGACTATCTACCTCTGGCCAGAATTACAGTGATCTTTGGAGTGAGAACTGGAGATGCGAGTTTGAGCCCCTTCTGTGGCCACTTACCACTCTAGACCACATCCCTCCCATCTCCCACCCTCAACATCTTATCTGCCATGTAGACCACACAATGCCGTTTAGGGCAGGTGAGGAGAATCAAATACTCATTTTCTCAGAGAGTGATTTGATGACAAACTTTTCCTTGGAATCATGGATTTGCCAGAGTTTAAAAATAATGAAAAGAGATGGGAATTTAAAGGAGTCAGGGCAAGTTGATGCTGATGGAAGATGGCGGGTTATTACTGTTATTGTTATCATCATCAGTGTTAGTGGTGCGGGTGATAAGCCCTGGGCCGGGGCTCTCCCTCTACCACCAGCCCCAGGGATGTTCCGCTCTTCAGACTCGCACTGGAATTCTGTTGGCTCCAGGGGGACCCCGTCGGGCCAGCCTTCTGCGTGGGCTCAGTCCACTGAGGGCTATACAGAGGGAGCTCCGAAGCCTCAAATCCTTATTACTCCTATTATCCTTTTCACAGCTACTCTCAGATTTGGAGACACCGCTCACTTCCAAGGGGACGGGACAGGGCTGGAGAGAAAAGGGGTCATGCAAGCTCATTTCCAGAGTAAACAAAGAACACTATGGGGGAGAGGAAAAATGCCTCTTGCTCCCCCTCTCCTGACACATGTGCACAGAACACACACACACACACACACACACACACACACACACACACACACACACACACACACACACACACTGCCCCAGCCTGCATGTCACCATCAATCAGCTCCCTCCCACTTGCTGTTTGCAGGCAGAGTTCCCTACAGATGTGCTGAGGGGGGTAGGCTGGAAGAAGGAGAAGAAGGTGGAGCTGGAGGCTGGGGAGGGAGGGGAGGCAGAGATATCCTCAAAGAGTTAAAACCTTGCCTTGCCAGACTGTGAATTCACTCGACTCTCCCCCACCCCCCTCAATCCAGCCAAACAACAGCTTGACATTTTCCATCCTTCACGAGAAAGACAAAGACAGGAAGATATTCCCATGATCCCTTTCTGCATGCCTAACCGTGAGCTCAGGTGCCGTGGTGTTGCCCTGCGCCGGCCCCATCAACGTGAAGGGCGAACTCATCCCTTCTGCATCTTTTTCTCGCCACTGCTTGATTAATTGGCTGACTACTACGCCGGCAGAATACCTAATGCCTCTCCTTCCCCTGTTCTTCCTTCACAGGTTTTTTTTTTCCTCCTTTGCTCCATTTACATATACTTTATATTCCATAATTTTCACCCAAAAAGAAAAAAAAAAGGGGGAGCGGGCCCATCTCAGTAATTTGATGTAATGACGGCATGTCACCAAAAAGAGGAATTAGAAAAATCTGTAGGTATTTAATTTATTCTTGTTTTTTTCAAGTAGATCTCTCTGAGAGGAACATTAATATTCATGGGCCAGGAGAAAAAAGTATCCTCAATAGGAAAATTCCAGATTTTTTTAGGGGGGAGGGAGGCAGCTAAATTCAATGCATTTTTAAGCACCATTATTTAACTAATAGCGCTCGAGTCCCTCTGGTCTCCGTTCCTCCCCTTCAATGAAAATAAGCGGGTTTTAGTTTGCCTCCAAGGGTTGTGTGTGTTGGGCTGACACCCACGCAGCTGAAACAGAAAAACTGGGTTCTGTGTTTTCCTCCCCTCCTGGGAAGACTCGAATAAAGAAGAAAAACATAAATAAAGGCCTTTTCAGAGTCCCCAGGCTGGAGTTTTGAGCTCCTCTGGTCTCCGCCATTGGCTGTAATCGCGTTCTGAGGGCTCCATGGGCAGGAAGATTTCCCCGAGGTTTCCAGCAAGGCCACCCTCTTCTTATTAACTTGGGTTCAGGTTTTGGGCTGTTAATTAACTACTTGTTTATCAGAGTAAGTGTTGAGTTAAACCGTAATCATAATTGTTACAGGTGAAGCAGGGGGGAAAAAAACCCCAAAGCATCAGAAAGATGCCTGGAGTGTGAGAACTGAGTGGAAACAGCTTTTCTCTCTGGGGCAGGTCTTTGCAAAGGGTCTTGGGGTGGTTGGCCCTCCCAGGGATGGTGATGTTTGTGGGGGCCCAGGACCTGAGCTGGTCTAGTAGGAAGGTGGACTCTCAGCCATGAGGACCATGTCTGGGACCCAGATGCCTATCCCCATTTTAATCGATGGGACTGGAAACATATCTGAATTTCTGGGCTTGGATACAAGCCATTTGCTTACTGTGGCAATAATAATAATTACCAATACCACGTATCATTATTTTGTCTTTATATACATTAAACTTTTTAAGTATAATTTTAAAGGTTACTTTCCATTTACAGTTATTACAAAATATTGGCTTTATTCCCTGTGTTGTACAATACATTCTTGAGCGGGTCTTATACCCAGTAGTTTATACCTCCCACTCCCCCACCTCTCTGCGGCCCCTCCCCACCCCACTGGTAACCATTAGTTTGTTCGCTCTATCTGAGAGTCTCTTTCTGTTTTGTTATATTCACTAGTTTGGTGTATTTTTTTTTAATCCCACATATAAGTGATACCATACAGTATATGTCATACAGTATTTGTCTTTCTCTGTCTGACTTATTTCATTTAGCATAATGCCCTCCGAGTCCATCCATGTTGCTGCAAATGGCAAACTTTCATTCTTTTATATATCTGAGTAGTATTCCATTGTGTATAGATAGCATTTTCTTTGTATAAGTGTATTAAGTGTAGTACAGATGAATATTTTACCCAGGTTCATACTCTACCCAAATCCAGATGCAGAACATTCCCAAAGCCCCCAGAAAGCTCTCATGTGTTGCCTTCCAGTCATACAGCCTGCTTCAAGGACAGCCACTTTTCTCCCTTCTTGGGCTACCAATGAGTTTTGCTCGTTCTTGAACTTCCTCTAAGTGGAACCATACAGCATGCACTCTTTTGTGCCCAGACTTCTTTCTCAAAACCCAGAGTTTTGGAGATTGGTCCACATTGTGCTATGTAACGGTAGTTCATTCTTTTTATTGCTGTGCCATGTTCCAGCATATAAATAAACCAGAATCCAATCAGCCACTCTCCTGTCCATGGCCATATGGATGGTTTCCGGTTTGGGCTATTCTGAATAACGCTGGCATGCACATTCGTCTACATGCCTTGTGGGGGACATAAGCCCTCCTTTCTCCTCGGCATAGACCCAGGCATGGAATATCTGGTCATAGGGTAAATGTACTTTCAGCTTTAGTAGAAACTAACAAACTGTCTTCAAAGCGCCTGCATCCACTTTTACTCGCCCACCAGCAGTGCCTGAGATTCTGGTCACTCCATATTTTCACCAAATCTTGGTAGCGTTGTCATTCCTTTTAATTTTAGCCGTTTCATGGGTGTGGGACAGGAGGAGACCTTGGCAGACGTTCAGCGGGGAGGAAACAGGAGATGCTAACTCAAAGTGATACTGAGAAAGGGAATTGGGAAGGCAGTGGGACAGAGAAGGAGGAAGAGAGACAGGAAGAAGCAGAGAAACGCCGGTGGAAACCCAGACGGAGAGACGGGTGAATGAAGGGAGAGAAAAGACCCAGGAACAGAGAGGAGAGAAGGGAAGAGAGAAAGAGGAAAGAAGAGAAAAAGGAAAAGGAAAACAGAGGGGAACGGCAGAAGCTGAGAAGGAAAGAGGTGATGCGAAGGGAGGAGAGAAAAGCATGGGAGAGGAGGGAGCTGAGAGCAACCCTGGGCGGCGGCCCTGGGAGGGGGGCGAGTGCAGAGATGGGTCTCTTGGTATTTTATGAAACATGTCCTTTTTTCTTTCCTTTTTTAAAAGTGCTTCTTGGTATTTTTATGTTTATATATTTTAACTTGGGCCTGGCTTCATGGAAAATGCATGAGGAGTAAGTGGTTTCTGGGAATGTTTTATACATGACTGGAGAATTGGGAGGATGCAGGGGGTGGGCAGGAGGGATGGAGGGTGTGGACCACTCCCTCCTTGGGTCTCCCCGGCAGGGCTCCCATGGTGTGCGCAGCAGGCAGGTGGTCAGAGCTGCTGGCTCTTCCCTCGAGGTTACAAGGTGGTGGATAAGTTGGTGTGGCCAGGATCCTCCAGCCCTCTGACCAGGCAATCCACATCCCCTCCTCCCAGCCTCAGTTTCCTCCTCTGCAACTTGGCATGCTAGTACTGCCTGCTTGGAGGTGTGGTGGGCTGATCTGACCTTGTCCAGGGGAAGGCGGCAAGGTGAACTTTCTGAGTGACAGGGGTTCTCCAGGCCAGTGCTTGTCACACTTGGCCATGTACCTGGGGATCTTGGTAACAGGCAGATTCAGATTCAGCAATTTTGGGGTGGGGTCTAAGATTCTGCATTTCCAGCCAGCTTCCAGAGAATGTGGCTGGTCTCTGGACACAGGGCACTAGGAATGCTTGGGCCATCAGTGGCTTAAAGGAGAGCATGAGAAGCAAAAGGATATCTCTGGAGTTAACAAGACTCAAGAGAAGTGCAGCCCTGGGCTTCAGGAATTCTTCCCTTACCCAGACCGAAGAGAGCTAGGGGTAAGTGATGTGAGCTCCGTCTGTCTTTTACTTTGCCCGCACCTGCCACGCTCCACTCTTAAGGACTAGATCTTCTGCAACCAGAAATGCTTCCTTGTCCAATAACACAATGGTTCTTAAATTCTTTGAGGGGCAGAGAGACTTAAAATGCCTCTGGACAATCAGGTGTAAAATTGCATACTCTCCCAAGGAACAATGCACGTTCCCACTGTTCTGCATACAATCTCAGTGTCCAGGCATCAGTTCAAGAACATGGGCCTACAGTCACTGCCTTCATGGAAGCTTCTACCCAGGTTTGCCCTAAACAGCATCAGCCCCTCCCCTGAGACTGGCCTCCCTGGGACTCAGACCTTTGTTCCATCACGTAGACATGTCATCTGTTTGTGTGTCTTTCTCCTCCACTGGTGTCTGGATACAGGAAGGAAGAATTGTGCTTGTTTCGGTCCCCTGGAGCCCAATGCAGGAGCTGGCCCAGGAGGCCCCTTGGGAAATGTTAAATGCACTAGCAGGCATATCTCCTTCTGTAAAGTCCACTGTTGGAGGGTCATGGTGGAGTGGGAACCTTCTAGAGCTTTTCTCCTAGACGCTAGACCTTGTCTCTTTGCAAGGATGAAGGCAGCCTCCAGCAGAAGTGTGGCTTTGGGGTAAGGAAGGCAAAGGCTCCAAACAGACAACCCACTCTTTCCCAAGGAGCATAAAGTTTTATAGTATCCTGAGCATCCTTCATACTCCAGTTGGCAGGGGAAGCTGGACCTAGTAGAAAGAACTGAACTGAGAGAAGTGAGGAGTGGGTTCCTGTTATGGACTGAGTTATGTGCCCTCAAAATTCCTATGTTGCACCTGCAACCCCTAATGTGACTGTATTTGGGGATGGGGCCTTTAGGGAGGTCATTATGGTTAAATGCTAAATGAGGTCATAAGGGTGAGGCCCTGATCCAATAAGACTGGTGCCTTATAAGAGGAAGAGTCATCAGAGAGCTGACTCTCTCCCCACACGCACACAGAAGAAAGGCCACGTGAGGACACAGCGAGAAGGTCGCCATCTGCAAGCCAGGAAGAGAGCTCGCACCAGAACTCAACCCTGCCAACACCTTGATCTTGGACTTCCAGCCTCCAAAACAGTGGGGAAGTAAATTACTGTTGTTGAAGCTGCCCAGTCTGCAGTATTTTGTTATGGCAGCTAGATCAGACTAAGCCAGTTCCCATCCGTGCTCTGTCACTGGCCGCCAGTGTGACCTAGGACAGGTTGCTTCCCATCTCTGGGCCTCAGTTTCCTTATTCATAAGTTGGGATTGAGACGATGAAGCATAGGATGGGGAAATCATCAAGGTTTCTTCCAATTCTGAGAGTTTACGAGCTCTGAAGATGCTCTTCAAGAAGGCTATGATTTATGTCACAGATGTGCAGGAGAAAAACAGTTGCATGGGAATCAATTTTCTCTTGTAAATAGGATCTTTTTTAAAAGCACTCCAGGGAGAAAAGTAGAAACAAACATTTCTAGAAGGCCTACTACGAGGCAGAAAGCACTCTGTGCAAACCTGGTTTCATTTATCTCCTTACACTAAACTTTACTTACCTTGCAAATATATTATAATCCTAAACTTTTTAAAAAAAATATGATGTTTTGTTTCACAAAGAAAGGAACTGAATGCTCCAGAGGAATATGTGGAAAATACAAAACATAGGATGTAAAAGGGAAAATAAACCATTCCTCCAATAGGTACTTGTTGAACACGCACTATGTGCCAATGACTATACAAAAACTGGGTTTCTAACCAGCTTTTAAATATATAAAATCTCTGTAAGCATAGATTCTATAACATTTAGATTGTGCAGTTTTATTTAAATTTCTATTATATTCATTTTGATGTTGTAATGGAGCTAGTTCTTAATAAGCCCATCACTTTCAAGTCAGCTTTCTTTTTCCTGAATTTAAAAGTAGCACATATGTTTATTGAAGAAGATGTGGACATTATGGGCACATAAAAACAAAGAAATAAAGATTGCTTGGAAGCCACCACCCAGGCTGTTTTCTATTTATGCATCCAGACTCTCAACACACATGAGTATAACCTGCTTCTACCTTCCTTCATGGGACCCCCGACTTCCTATTCATTCCCCACTCCCCCCCCCACCACAACTACCAGACTTACACACACTATGACGTAGAAAGCTACCTGAGGTCAATAATTCTGTCTATTTATATCACTGCTTTATATTTAGCACCTAGAACAGTGCCTGGCACACAGTGAATGCTCCATAAGTAACAAATACTGTATATAATGTAAAGAATGAAGGAAAATTGGGTTATCGAGAACATGCAGTTTATAATCTGCTTTTCAGAAAGCATCAATGTGTCATAAGTGTTTTCTTGTATTATGAAACATTCTACTGTAATATAACTGCTCTGTGGCAGGTGGAATCTTCCCGGACCAGGGCTCGAACCCATGTCCCCTTCATAGTATCCCATCATATAGATGAATCATAAATAACTTCTTTAATCTCATCTTGCAGCTGTCCAAATAACATCTCCAGAAGATCGTGGCAGCCGTTCTTTGCACACTTTGTGATAATTTTCTTGGGATAAATTTCCAGAAGTGAAATTGATGGGTCCAAAAGCAGCATATATAATGGAATATTATCCAGCCGTAAAAAGGAATGAAGTGTTGATGTGTAGTATAACATGGATGAACCTAGAAAACAATGCTAAGTGAAAGAAGCCAGATACAAAAGACCACATGCTGCACATTTCCATTTATATGAAAATCCAGAATAGATAAATCCACAGAGAGGGAAAGCAGATTAGTGGTTGCCAGGGGCTGGGAGGTGGGGGTTAGGGGAGTGATTGACTCATGAGTATGGGATTTTCTTTTGGGGGTGTTGAAAATGCTTTGGAACTAGATAAAGGTCATGGTGGCACAGCATTGTGAATGTACCAAATGCCACTGAATTGTCTGCTCTGAAAAGCTTTATTTTATGTTATGTGAATTTTGCCTCAGTTAAAAAACTAAAGCAGACACAGTTTCAAGACCAACTTGCTATACTGATTCATGCATTCAGCAACAATGCATTTGAGTGGTCATTTCGTCAAAAATTCAGTAGCGCTGGTGAGTTTCTATAAACCTGGACAGGTTTACAGACAAAATGTATTGATTATCAGTGATATCAGTTTTCCTTTTCTCACTGGACTGAATGGATATTTATATCCTACTTATATATTTTTATTTGCAAGTCATCTCAGAGTGTTGGTCTTACTGATTTGCAAGTATGCATTTTCCACTGATGATATTAACCCTTGTCATGTATGTCTCAGACTTTATATCCTTTTATTATTTTGCCTTTTAATTTTAACATAATTCTAACTTTTAAATTGCTGCTAGTCTACCAGATAGTGACTACCACACTGTCCCATGGCTAATCATCTCCCTGGTGATTGCCTACCAGATATTCAGTCCCATTCCCACCTTTTCCTTCCTGATACAGTCCAAATTCACCATCCTTGTCCTGCAGGTAACCTACCTCCAGCTTCACAGGTGAGCCCTGACTGACCATGCCAATCACAGTCACCCCATTTGTCTTTTCAGGGTTGGTTAAGACCTGGGTGCACAGCACCATCACAGGTGATGAGATATAGGAGCCTCTGGGAAAGGTTGATTGACTGTTGTTGTTTATTTTTTTAAATAAATTTATTTATTTACTTTTGGCTGCATTGGGTCTTTGTTGCTGCGCGCGGGCCTTCTCTAGTTGCGGTGAGCGGGGGCTATTCTTCGTTGCAGTGTGCGGGCTTCTCATGGCTTCTCTTGTTGCAGAGCACGGGCTCTAGGCGCACGGGCTTCAGTAGTTGCAGCATGTGGGCTTCAGTAGTTGCAGCATGTGGGCTCAGTAGTGGCAGCACCAGGCCCTAGAACATGCGGGCTTCAGTAGCTGTGGCACGTGAGCTCAGTAGTTGTGGCTCACAGGCTCTAGAGCACAGGCTCAGTAGTTGTGGCACACCGGCTTAGTTGATCTACGGCATGTGGAATCTTCCCGGACCAGGGCTTGAACCCATGTCCCCTGCACTGGCAGGCGGATTCTTAACCACTGCACCACCGGGGAAGTCCTTGATTGACTTTTATAAAGAGGCATTCATGAGACATTGCCCCTGTTCTTTCTCTGCAGGTGGCTTGATCAGAGAGTGATGCCAGGACTTCTGCAGCCATCTTGTGTCCATGAGGAGAGCCAGACCAGGGACAAAGTGGACATGCAGGGAAGGACACAGAGGAGTAGATCCAGACCCCTGGAGGCATCCCATCAGTGCACCCTCCCCCTGGGCTTCCCACGAGGTGAGATAATAGATGTCCTGAGCCTTGCAGGCATCCAAATTGGTTGCCTATTACCTGCAGCTGAGAGTATCCTAAACCACCAAACTCCATTTAGAGACTGCTACTTCCTTGTTTGCTTTTTTAGAAAACGTATAAACCAACCACTCCCATAAATGCCTTTTTAAATAAAACTTTTTCTATAATTTGACATGTATCCTCAGATTAATTCCCAGAAGTGGAATTATAGGCTGAGAGTATTAATTTTTAAAGTTGCTTCATTCACATTTTCATTTGCCTTCCAGTTGGCGGCTCTACAGGCTTAATCAGTCTCCCAGCCAGAAATTAGGGAACAGGGGTTTGAACCAAGGCCTTCTGATACCACATGCAAAGTTAGATATTAAAGGAGAGCTGGGCTTTAGTCCTGATTAAGTTCCTCCAAATCTGAAATCATGGGTAATGAATTCCCTTTGCCTGAATAAAGCATCCCCTGGGGAGCCAAAGCTGGCTGTCATGCTTTTCTGTTTCTTCCACTTCATTATGGAGAATTCTAGAATGTCAGGATTGGGGAGGACTTTAATGGTCCGAGTTGGGGTGGGGTGGGTCAAGACCCCCATTGCTAACCTTGTGAAATGTATGGACCGTCTCTTAGAAAAGTTTATGCCCATCTGTATTAGTGCCCCGGGGCTGCTGTAACAAAGTACCGCAAACAGGGTGGATTAGAACAGCAGAAAGGTATCGTCTCACAGTTCTGGCGGGGGGGGGGGGGGGGGGGGGGGGGAGTCTGAAATCAATGTGTCAGCAGGTTGGTGCCTTCAGGGGTGGGGAGGGAGAATCTGTTCCATTGCTCTCCCGGATTCTGGTGGCCTCAGGCATTCCTTGGCTCTTAGGTGGCCTTCTCCCTGTATCTTTGCGTCATCTTACCTCCATCTGTCTCTGTATCCAAATTCCCCCTTTTATAAGGACACGGTCATCTTGGATGAGGGCCCATCCTCATGACCTCATCTTAACTCAGTCATCTGCAAAGACCCAATTTCCAAATAAGATCACATTCACAGGTCCTGGGGGCTAAGACTTCAGCGTCTTTCAGGGGGACACAATTCAACCCATAACACCACCCAAACGTGTGAGATTGTGCATAAAATATCAGGGGTAATGAACCCACTAAGGTTTATCTAGGGACCCCAAGATGAGACTCTATTCTATTATGACCTCTTCACTTTAGAGTGAAAGAAAGATGGGAAAAAGGGACGGGAAAACCGAGGCCCAGGGAGGGAAAGGCGCGGCTCCAGGTTCTCACCGCAGTAGTGGGGATGTGCCAGGACTGGAGCCCACGTCTCCTTGGCTTTCACATGACATCTCAACAGGATCCCAGCCCTCGATAGGCCCAGTCTTCTGGCAGCCACAGAACCTGAGCCAAGCTGTAAAGGGACAGGTGGCCAGACTTTGAGGGAGGTAGAGAGGAGCTGGCGGGGACGGGGAGTGCCTGCCAGGGTCCACCCCTTCCTTAGCAGACAAAGGAGGCTAGAACATTGGGAGTCAGAACGCAGGAATGGGGCACATCCCAGGGAGGCCAGAGCTTGTGAAAATTGATGCAGGTCATGGAAAGCGTGGGAGAGGAAGCTCGCTCCCATTGCAGACTCTTCAGAGTGACGATAGGGTGGATTCTGGCTTCAGTTCCCATTGGCAAGGCCCCTGGACGTTTAAGGGGGCAGCCAAGAGGGGGCCGAGGAGCCCTCCTCTCTGCTGCCTGTGCCAGCTGCCCATCCATAGGAAGCCAGAGTGTCAGCCCTCCTGCCCCCGATGCCAGCCCAGAGGTGCCAAGGCACCAGGCTCAGCAAAGCCAGCTGGTAGTTTATCGCAGAGCCAGTGGCCCGACCGGCCAGCCCGTCTGCTTCTCACTGCCAGCTGCATGCCTGTGTGAGGGGGGCCGGCAGCCCATCCAAGTGGCCGAGGTGCCAGCCACTGGGTGCTTGGGGCCAGCTGGCAAGCTGGCAGGACTGGCCAGCGTACCCATCTGCCAGCCGGTGCCAGATGAACGTGCAGGGGAACTGGGCCCGGGGACCTTGGGGTGCCCGCCCACCTGGAGTTCCAAGGCAACGGAGGCCCTGGCTCTCCTCTTCCCTCTCTCCCACACGGCCTCATGAAGTCTGAGATGTTGCTAACAAAGGCCCTAAGTAAAGGCATGGGGAAGCATGGAGGGGCATGGACGGTTAGGAACACAGGACCCCAGAACCATAACATCACAGGATGTTAGAAGCCCAGCAGATCGGTGGTTAAGAGCATGGACTCTGGGATTGGACACCCTGGATCTAAATCCCAGCTCTGACACTAATTAGCTGTGTGATCTTGGGTAGGCCACTTAATTGCCTGTAGGCTCAGTTTTCTCATCTGTAAAACGGGAAAGTAGCACCTGCTTCATTGGGTTAAAGTGAGGATTAAATAAGATGGTTATATGACCCTTAGAATATGGTAAACACTCAGTACAAGGTGATTATTATGATAGATTCTGTTATTAGAATCAGAAGATTAGAGTGTTTGAACTCAGATGGGCTTCAGATATCATCTGGTCCAATTTCATCATTTTTAAGCTGGGGAACCAAGGCCCAGATTGGGGAATTGTTGGATTATTCAGGTCACAATCAAACAGTCTGATTAAAAAATGGGCAGAGAGAGTGGGGGGAGAGGGAATTGGAGGAAGGTGGTCAAAATGTACAAACTTCCAGGTACAAGATAAGTAAGTCATAGGGACACAGTGTGCAGCACGGTGACGATAGTTAACAATGCTGTCTTGCATATCTGAAAGTTGCCAAGAGGGTAGATCTTAAAAGATCACATCACAAGAAAAAATATTAAAAACTATGTGTGGTGATGGATGTTAACTACACTTACTGTGGTGACCATTTTGCTACATAAACATATATCAGATTACTGTGTTGTACACCTAAAACTAATACAGTGTTATATGTCAGTTACAGACCAATTTAAAAAATGTAAAACAAGGTCACAATCGCACAGAGATCATTTGGGGTACAGGGACTAGATTCCAGGTCTCCTGACTCTCTCCCTGGTCCTTTGCCACGAAAAACTCACCTGAATTAGGGGAGGTGATGGCAAGGTAGGGAGGGGCCTCCCTGTCCTGCCTCAACCCACCTAGATGCCCCAAATGCCTGGCTACCACCCTCCACACTTAGCCCTCCTATTGCACTGCCTGATGTGTGAGTGTGTGTGTTTGCCAACACATACATGTGTGTACGTGTATGTGTCTCTGAGTGTTGGCATATGCCCTTGTATGTCCACTGTGTCCTGTCTCCTCCAAAAGACCAAAAGATCTTAAGGGCAAGTCCCATGTCTTATTCAGGAAGACCTCAGCTATCCACAGCTCACCTCTCTGGAAGCCTCAGATATCCAGAAAGCCTCTGGGCATCCCTGAGCCCCTGTACTGAGAACAATCCCTGTCACGTAGCTGGAGCTCTATAAACTTGTGATGAATGAATGAATGAAGCAGATGGAGCGTTTGTTTGGCCTGGCACATCTCTGTGAGTTTGGTGAAACGGGACTCTTACTGTCCACCCGCCAACCAATAACAGCAAGGATATTAATGCTGTAAAATCTTCATCTTAACCAGCAACTCTCGACTCTCACTCAGAGCCTAGTTACCCTGATTTTGCACACAGTATTAACAAAGGTAGTTAGCTGGCCTGGTCTGCAGGTTGGATGCAACAAATAGAAGGGAGAGGGAAGCAAACAGCTGCAGGTAAAAGCAGATAAAGGTGGCTGTGGATGCCTTCATGGGCTAGGGAGAGAAAGGACTGTTTGGAAGAAGCCTCACTAACGTCAAAACCAGAGCACTCTGGGGCCACTCTGTGTGGGGGAAACACGCCTTCTTGTGCAGACCCGTTCATCTCTCTGGAAACTTAGTGATGCTCATAATGATAGATATGAGATTCAGTTCAAGGGCCTCCATGCAAAGTATCAAAGAACAGAATGAGTTTTGGAGAGATTTCCATCCAAAATGTAATTTTCAAAATGGTAATTAAAGAGAGCTGATCTTCCATCAACCGGAAAGCTTGGCTTTCTCCAGCGACTTGGTCAGGGAAGGTTACATGCAGCTGGGATCCACTGCTCTTTGAGTGGACAGAGCTGACAATTAGAGAACTTAAGGGAAGCAAAGGGAGAGGGGAAGGTGTGGGGGAGATCAGTCAAAACGGCTTTTCATCCTGAATGTGAATGTTAACACTCCCTCATTACGCGTGTGAAGGAATGGGCAGTGTTCAAAAGTATTTCGCATCCGTTATCCTTCACCTCATTTATTGGGCTTCTCGTCTACCAAAGAGGAGACACGTGCACATACAGAAACACAGACACACACACACACGGATGTGCACCCATACGTAAGGACACACACTCATTCACGTCCTTATGTACACACAGACATGCACACACACATATTCAGACGCACATGTGCCACATACACGTGTAGACGTGTATATACACAAACACACATACATACATTTACACACACAGATACACATGCATACACGAAAGCACAGACACATGCAGGCATGCACACATGTGCTGGCTGGTGTGCACCCATACACGAGGTACATATACGTGTAGACATGCATATACACAAAAACACATGCACTTACATCTCTTATCCACTTTTGACAAATGAATGGTGCGACATAGAGGTGAAGGGACTTTCCAAGGCCAGGCAAATGGGTTCAAGTCCACCTCTGTCCAGCTGCACAGCTTGTGCTGTTTTCACAATACTTTTCTTCTGCTAATAGCAGAGGAACCGAGGAATTGAGGAAGGATTGTTTTTAAAGAGTTTGCCCAAAGCGCATCTTCTGAGAACCAGCTGCCTCTCCAAGCACCTCCGTTTCACTGTTCCGTGCTTCTAGGAGGGCAGAGGTAGCTGCACCAGGTCAGAGAGGAGAGAATTCTGAGCTGCATGAAATATGAGACCACCACGAAGGGAGGATGCCTCCAGTTGCTGGCCGCTGGAAGATGCCTCAAATGCCCCCACGACTGAGCTACGTAGTTTCCTGGGCCCTTTGGTGGGCACTGCACAAAGCCTTACAAGTCTCTGCAAATTCCAAAAGCACCATGGGGTTGAGGAAAGTGCCTTAGCTGGGGACCAGGAGACCTGGGTTCTAGTCCTGTCTCTGCCCCTCGCTTGCTGCCTGTTCTTCCCTGCTCTGTTCTTAAGCTCTGCCTCTGCTCACTGAGGAGGGTTGGACTTGGAGAGACAGCGGAGAACACAAGATGAAGGTTTAAGACTCAGCTCCATGGCTTTACAAGATTTGCAACTTGAAGCAACTCATTTAATATCCTGAGCCTCACTTTCCTCATTTATGAAATAGAAACGACACTACTAATTGGGCAGCTGCCATTTACGTGTTCCTGGCATGTTCCAGGCAAAGGAAACTGCAAGTGCAAAGGCCCTGTGGCACCTGCTTGGTGCTCATGTTCACCACCTCACTGATGAAAGGCCCGACTGTGGGCCACCTCCCGTTGCTGATGATGAGGAAGGAGAAGACCAGAATGGTCACGTGGCTTGCTTGAGGTTGCAGAGCTACCTGATGGCAAAGCAAAGACTGGAACCAGCCAGGACGAGAATGAGGAAAGCATTGGGCACAAAATTGAAAGGAGGGTATCAAAAATCCCAGTAGTCGAGGTAAAAAACAAACAAACAAAAAAAACTGCTTCGGTGAAGTATTTTTTTAAAAAGCGAAAGTTAAGGCAAACCAATCTCTGATGAACAAAATATCAAAATTTTAAACAAAGACAGAATTAGAATTACGGATTTTCCCTTTTGCCTCAGGCACCAATGTGACTCACATGGCACTTTATTTAAAATGTTTAGACTTTGTTCATCGTGGATTTTTGTTTGCATTAAATTTGAATTTTTAAAATATTGCACTAAAATGTTTATCTTGATTATTGAATTTTTTGGTGCCCCTTAAATTCTGTGCCAGAGGTGAGTGCCTCACTTGTGTCACCCTAGTCCCAGCCCTACAGGACTTGCTCTGCCAACCCGGATGCCTTGCTCCTTCCCTATAGCTCTTCACTCACTCATTCATCTACTCATTTGTTCAGTCATTCAGCATATATTTTGGATGCCCATGATTCCAGGAGCCAGAAAAATAGCAGTGTACAAGATAATCATGGTTTCTGCCTTCCTGGCATGGACCGTTTAATTTTAGCAACAGATGTGGACGAAATAATCTCTTAAACAAATGTACGAGTAGATATGTGGCAGTCGCAGCAAAGGGAACTAATGGAGGTGTTGACCAAGAGTGGCAATCAGGGCAGGCTTCCTTGAGGAAGTGGTGTTTGGATGAGATGGAGTTAACCAGGTGAGAATGGAGTGAAGGTGTGTGGCTAAGAGTGTTCCAAGCAGAGGAAAGGCAGATGCAAAGGCCCTTTGTGGCAAAGGCAAGAGTGTGGAGGGTTCTAGAAACACAAGAGACCAGTGCAGCATCATGCTGAGAGCCAGGAATAGTGTGGGACAAAACAAAGACGGAGAGGTAGGCAGGGTCTGAAGATGCAGTGGGGAAGGATCTGATCTCCAGCCCAAGGGCAGTAGGGAGCCTGGAGGATTTGGAGCTGGGGAGTGACATGATTAGGTTTGTTCTTTGGGGTGATCCCCCTGGTTGATTGCTGGATGGAATGTATTTTGGTGTTATATATGGAACCCAGACTCCCTAGTTTTCTAGTCTGGCTTCCCCCTTTCTTGCTGTGTGACCTTGGGTAAGTCATATAGCACTTGCCTTCTCTGTGTTTCAGTTACTCATCTGTAAAATGGGATACCAGTCTCTCAGTGTTGTTAGGATTAAATGAGATTATAAGTGTTGGTCTCTACAATAGGCCTGACGCACAGCAAACAGTTGGCCGTAATTATTATTACCGAGGATGGATTTTAGGGGGCAAAATAGAAGATAATAAGAAAGCAGACAGTTCCCTCAGCCCGGGGGCGGTGCCGCCTGGGCTCCTCTGCCTGAAGCTCGTTGCTCCCTCATTAGAAAGTGGCTTTTCTTTCTGCCGCACGCTCTCCGGAGGAGAGGGCATGGTGGAGGCTGCAGGAACGCTGTGAAGGTCTTAAAAGGAATTATACCCTGCATGAAAATATTCACTCCAGTGGAGGGCCTTAAACCATTCCCCTGGGCATTGAACAGTGACTGAGCGTGTATTACTGTGCATTTAAGGTGATGGCAGCCGCCCAAGGTCAGAGAGAACCGGCAGGGAAGTGTTTAAGCATAGAAGTTCCCCTAAATAGTCGCATCCTTCCTCTAGCTGTTCCTCTCCCCCACCCGCCAAGTGACTGATCCATTGTCCTCCATATCCACAACCCAAGGAATAAGAACAGTCCCTGAAATTCCTCAGGGAGCTAAGGGAAGGGAAGAGCTAAGGGAAGGGAAGAGGAAAGGGAACAGGTCTGGGCTGGGAGCAGGAGCGGGTCCAGATCTTACCCTGTTGTGGTCTGGAAGGACTCACTTAAAACCTCTGACCTCAGCATCATCATCTGTAAAGTGGGAGCCAGGCACCTGCTTAGTTCTAATTTCTGAGAAAACTAAATGAGGAACTCCAGCCTGGAAGGCCATATACAAAGTACTCAAAAATGATCATTTGTCCTTTCTTGGAGCTTCCTTCCTTCCCATTTTTTTTTTCTTTCCTAAATTCTAAATGACTTTACTTCTTGGCAAGGTAAACAACCTCCCCAAGCCTTGAGTTTCCTCATCTGTAAAGTGGGTACAATAACAGGAAGAACTTACAAGTTGATTGGGGGGAGTAGTGAAATGTTTGGAGCTATTGAATGCTGAGATGGGAGACTGAGCCTCACCTGTCTTGATGGGTTTTGTCTTTTCACAGCCGAGGGTGGCAGTGGGGACCGGTAGACTCTTCCCCTGCTTGCATCTGGGCACTGTTCTGCCTCTGGTAGCAGCACTGTGGAAGCATAGTATCCTTAATTCTGGACCTTATTGAGTCCATGAATCTTCTGCATTTGAACACCCAGAATCATCATATTTTTAAAGTGGGTCCCGGCACCCTAAGGACTAAGGAGTGTCTTGTCCCAGGTAGAAGTGCTCTGGGCCAGGACTGAGAATCCACACATGGGCTGTCACTGGCTCAGGGAAATGGGGCTCTTTAGCAAGCCTTGCTGGCCTCAGTTTTCTTATCTGTAAAGGGGGAAACAATGGGATGTACTCCATAGGATTAATGGGGGGGGGTTAGTGGGGCAATACTTCTGAAGTGCTTAGCACATAGTAGGAACACAGTACCTATTAACTCCTTTTCCTCTTTCCTTGTTGCAGAGCTCAGTGGGGTCACCATCACCATCCAGAATTCTCAAAAGGAGCCATTTTATGAAATACATATCACACTTCCTTTTGATCTTGGATCAGTATAAAAATAGGGAAAAAGCTCTTTTAATTAAGAGAGACTCTAAAAACAAAGAGAACTTAGGCTCACTGTCTCACAGAAAGCCTTGTCACTACCAATGAATGTTTCTGGCAGATGCAGGGACAAAAAGAGGGATTCTGTGGTTAAACAGGTTTGGTAAGCATTGTACCGAAAGAATTAAGTGGTTGTCTTACCTACAGGGCAGGTCGGAGTCCTTAGCATGTGATGTATACTTTGAAGCAGCAAGATGGGCTCTGATTACTCAGTGCTTCCCTAATTTACCTGGCCAGAGAATGCCTTGCTGGGCTCAGCTTCTATAACACACATTTTTCTGGGGTTTGGGGGGAGAGGAATAAAAACTGGAATAGCCAATCTTGGGGGCTCTTCTTACTCTTGAAACTTGATGTCTCTATTTTAGCTGTTTCATTTATATCTTTCTTTATTTTAAATAACTCCTTTGTGTAATTTTCCTCTCTTTTTGTCTGTTCTTGGCTCGATGCATTTTGCAATCAGTGCTTCCCTGACTTGGTTTCCCTATTACAAAATCACTGAATGTTGGTGATTTGCCTAATGATTATCTCTCGAGAATCTGCTCCGATCCCCTCTGGGGCAGGTACTTTACCATACACCAGGGGGCAGGCCAAAGTGAAGCAGGGCCCTGTCTCAGGAGCCTGAGGCCAAGGGAGGCTCCCAGCTCTCCCACTGCCTACCTCCCCGTAATGATTAGTTGGAATCCAAGACAGCAATATAAGAAGTGTCGTTGGTGGGCGTGATGGAGTGCCTGCTGAGTGGGCTGCAGATAAGCACCGTGATTTCGGAGGACGCTTCATCATTTCGCAGTAAGAACATGTTAACGGGTGATTGTTTGAACGTCTCCAGCTAATAGGATATTATTCATAACACTCTGGCTAGTTGGAATCGAAGATGATAAGAAATTAAATCCTTAATGGCTTTCTTTAAAGGAGGACTTTTCCCAAGGGGACCTGGAACCTTGGGAATTCTCTCCCTCTGCCCTGGCAATATCTCTGTGGAGGAAATTGGCTTCAAATGAACTTCCCAGGGAGGCACAAAGGTAAAAGGAAGAGGAAAAAAAGCAATTGGCATTGATTTGGTGTCTACTATGTGCTGGGTACCTAGATATTTTACACTTCGTCCCAGCAACATCTCTGTTGTGACCAGGTACTATTAAGCCCACATCAGAGCTGGGGGATCTAAGGCTCTCGGAGGTGAATCTCCTTGCACAACGTCTCAAGTTTGGCCTCTGGAGTCATGATTTGAGTTCCAAAGCAATTTTCTTTACATGAGATACAGTTTATGGAGAGGGGAGTTGTCTGAAAGAAGGAGGAGCCCTTGCGTGAGATTTGAAGGTGGGAAAGGAGAAGACATAATACCCTGGAGGGATCTGCAAGCAGGGGCGAGGTGTTGGCAAAAGGAAGGCATGGGTTTTGCAGGTGGCGTCTACATTAACTTTGGGAATCGTCTATTTCCAGGAGACAGGCAACCAACATTTCTGTGATACTCCCTGTGATTCTGGTGCTTCTGGATTTCCTGAGCTGGGTTCCTTCTGTGTTTCTAACAATTAAGGAAGCTTCTAACTCCCTGTATTAAATCCCTTCCTGCTTGAAATACCTTGTGCGGTGACTGAACGATGACAGAGTAAGCCACCAATCATTTTACAAACACATACACACACACACACACACACAAACACACACACACGATCAACTCCCCAAGAAAAGGATAACTTAACAAGAAAAGAATTACAGATCAAACATCCTTAGGGCATGTGATAATAAAATCATCATCATCATTATCATCTGTTTCGCAACATGGAAACCAACCTCCTGAAGTCTGGACAAATAAAGAGCCCACAGTATTTTTTTTTTAAAGCTGCTCTTCCATGTAATTAAATCCTCCTTCTAAATGAAAAAGACAGAAATGGTGGTGAAATTCTTGAAGAGGCCAAATTCACTTTCAGTGGGAACTCACCATAGCAGCTGGCTGTGAATATTTAAAAGCTAATGCATTGTTTGTTTGTTTGTTTTCATTTTTGTGGGGTACAAATATCCAGCATTTCCCCAGCCCCCCCACTCTTTTTCCCCTGGGTCTCATCAGCCTCCACAGTGGAAGCCAGCTCGGTTTTCCATTTGCAAAGTTCACGATTCACCCAGCCATGAGCTGTGCCTTTAACCACCGCTAAATTGTTTCCTGACAGCCCTCGCTACAATTTTCTCCCTTGACATTTGATTTACATATGATCTTTAAACACTGCCATGGTGGTAATAGTGATTTGGTTAATATTCCAAACCCTCCCCCATACCCCACACCTTGCAGGGACATTTCATTGCTGCAGCGTGGCAAAATGCATGTACCAGATAAATGTATTGCTAATGAAGTAAACGGATTAGGGGGAAGAATCAATTGCCCTGCTGCCTGGATGAGGCACTGGGAGTTAATTTTGTCTGGATCTGCAAGGGTGGCTGTTAATAGAATAGGCTTTTTACCTAATTGGAGGGAAAGTAAATGAAGTACAGTAATATTCTGTGATGAATTGGGTGAATTTACTTCATTTTCTCTTAGTCTTGCTTGTTGAGTGTTTACAGCACAATAGAATTTATGGTCTCCCTCATCCCCCCATTTTTCTTTTCTTTCTCTAGTCTTCACTATCTTCCTTTTCTTTCTTTTTTTTATATCTCACTTTACCTTTCTTCCTCCAACCTTTCTTTTTGTCCTTCTTTCCATCCATTCATACATCTATCGCGCCATCCCTCCCTCCACCCCTGTACTCCTCCGTCCATCCATCCATCCATTTCTTCATCCAGCTAATAAACCAGGGTCTCAAACCCAAATGTCTTCAGGAGCCAGTGATATAAATGAGTAACTCTTTGCGGGGCCTGTGGCAAAATGGAGCCGTTACTATCATCACGGTCCCCATGATCGACATCCGCATTGTCGTCGCCATCGTCATCATCATTTCCATCAATCTGTCATGTATTGAATCTGTCCTTTTTCCCTCTATCCTTTCAACATTTATTGAAGACTTACTGTGCTATTCAAGACCCGATTTACCTCTGTGAATATGACAAATGAAAAAAAGTATAGCAAATAAGTCACTTAGACCAATCTGCATATCTGTCTGATGCCTAGACTCCCACCCAGGATTTTTCTCTCTTCTCTCCTGATGGAGGCATTGAGATTCTGTTGCAGTGATTGCATTTGCCAAAGATCAGAATCAATAGGTGTTAGGTGAAGTGTGGCCAGTCCCCTGGAATCAGAAGTAGGAGAGATCTCTACAAACAATGAAGAGAAGGGTCAGAGCATATACAGGAGTTTCAGAATGTGTTTTCCTAGCATGAGGTCATGCACAGGAGACCAGACATCTGTGGGAGGGACAGAACATGGCTTACTGAATGAAGAGAGGTCATGAATTAGGGTGGGAAAAACAGACTAGTAGAGTGAGGCACCGAAGCCGAGGGCAGCACCAGGGACAGCTCCAAGGCCTTTCAATTGGGCAGCTCTGGCCTGTTCAGGTCACATGACTGGCAAGAGGCAGGGCTAGGATTCTAACCCAGGATTCCAGAGCCTACGGTGATCCTCCAACATCAGCACATTAGAATCCCTTCGGAACTTATTTAACCTGTTGATTCCTCGGGGTGACAATGACTCTCTCTTTTGGCCAAATTTGAGTCAGGCTCCTCTGAGTCCTCTTTCTGATTAGACGTGGACCATGGACTCTGTCTCTGACCTGCTTACTCCAGTTTTAGCAAGAATCTTGCTGAGTCAGTTTAGCCAAAATCCCCCATTCTTGGTCTGATCACCCTTGATATCTGGTCAAATTCCTAATCCCCGACCCTTGATATCTTATCACTCTGGCCTGCATTCAGCAAGAATCCTATTAGATCAGTCTAGCAAAGAATTACCCTGCCTCTTAGTAATTTTCCATCCACAGATGCCCCCTCTCCCCCAGTTCTGCTCCTTGGCTGTAAATTCCCACTTTGGCTCGTTGTATTCATTTGGAGTTGAGCCCAAAATCTCTCACCTATTGCAAAATCCTCATTGTAGTAGTGACATACCCCCTACCCCCTTGAATGAAGTCTTCCTCACCATTGTTGACACATGTCTGAATAAATTTTTCCTTAACAAGGGCCCTAGAATCTGCATTTGTAATCCACTTCCCAGCTGATTCTGATGCAGGTGTTTTGCAGACCATACCTTGAAAAACTCCACCTGAGTCTTGTCAGGGCATGTTTAGACCAGTCTTGTTTTATTTATCCAGTGTCCCATAGCCACTGAGTGTCATGGTGCTCAAAGGAGAAAAAGGAGAGTCGATGTGGGGCTGGGGTAACGGCAGGGACATCATTTACCTCCACATGATTTTTTTTTTTTGTTTACTAAAGATCTAGTTATATTTTCAAGGACGTGACTTCATCTACTTTAAAGGCACAGTCTGTCATCTGCCTGTTGAGCCTCAAATCTCTGCCTGAGCCCAGAATCTAGATTTTTATTTCTAGTTAAATGTTCTGTCTAGGGCCAGTCATCTCCTGAGAGCCTACTCTGTGCCAGGTACCACGTTGGACACTGGGAATGCAGAAATGAATCAACCTAGATGTGTACCCTCCAGGAGCTCAATGTTAAAACCACAGTCAGCCCCCATTTTGCATCTATTGCGCTGGGGCCTCTAGAAAGCATTTATCATCTTGTTCAACTGTCTCCTCTTTTTCCCCTTCTCTTACCGCAGACTTCTGCTTGTATAAACTTTGCTGAGAATTTGAGCAGAAATAGTAAATAATGAAGCTCCAGAGGGTTGCACTAATTTCCCAGACATTTAATCAATATGGAGCTGCCCTGTTCATTACAGCTGTCAAAAATATGCAAAGTTGTCCATCTGGTCCTCTCAGGTACGAAGCTCTGAGCTGCAGTCACCAGTTGCTTGGCTAATTACCACGCCCCATTTTCCCTCATTCCGAGGCCTCTCCATTAACCACGAGCTACCAGCTCAAGTATAAAGGCAAACAATAAATATTTGAAATGGCATTGCCTGGGCAGGGGTCCTGAACAGTGGTTGAGTTGGGTCACTGCAGATGAGGAATACAGGTGGGGTTTTGTGGAAGAGCGCATCTCTCCCCATCTTCCCCCCACCTCCCCCGCACCGCGACTCTCCCCAGTCCTCAGCCTCCTTCCTTCTGAGGCCCCTCCCTGCCCTTCAGATATCTAGACCTATTAAAAACCATTGGGGGTTAAAATGATCTATACAAAAGCTTTGCATAAAAAAGTGATCAATGCAAATTCCTCTGAGGAAATTGCTTCAACAGATGGAAACGGCCCATTTGCAACAAATGCCGCTGGCTGTGCAGATGGTAATTATGGGATGTATGTAAACATGCAAGCTCTGGCAAGCAGAGCAAACTGCACTGCTGAACTCAGCCGGCATCAAGGCTGCCTGCCCTGGCACTTACCCCTGCCCTGACTGGCCTGCAGGCCAGGGGTTCCAGAGGAGTCCAGGGGTGCCTAAGGACTTGGGTTTGCAATTCCAAGACCTAGCTTCTATTTAACTACAAGTCTTTCTGAAATGGGAGCAAACCACATATCCTCTAATCTCTTGGTGGACCAAGGCTGTGGCATGGCTTCCTGGAAGAAAGAAATCAACATATATTGAGCACTCACTGTATGCCAGGTACTATGCTCTTAGTCTTGAGTGCATTCTCTTGTTTAATCGCCACAAAGACCTCGGTGGGTTGACATTATTATTATCATAACCACTTTCACTATTTTGCAACTGGGGAAACTGAGGCTTGACGAGGTGAGGGAATTTTCCCAAGATTATAAGACTAGAAAGTAAGGAACCAAGATATATCAGTTAGCTGTTGCTGAGTAACAAACAATGCCAAAGCTCAGTGGCTTCAAATAATAAGCACTTATTATTGTTTACAACCCTACAGTCATATAGGTGCTTCTTCTGGTCTTGGCTGGGTTCAGCTAATCATGACTGGGCTCACTCATGCTTCTAGATGGTCTAGGAAGACTAATCATGACTGGGCTCACTCATGCTTCTAGATGGTCTAGGATAGTCTTCCTTAAGTCTGTTATTTGGCTAACTGTTGAGCTGTGTTGACGGGGATTAAGAACCACGTGTTTTTCATCCTCCAGCAGACTCATGGTAGACAGCAAATTCCAAAATAAAGAACAGAAATGCATAAGGCCTCTTGAGGCCCAGGCTTGGAAAAGACACACAATCTCCTCCACCAGATGGCTAATCCAAACTAAAGAGGTAGAGAAATAGACTCCACTTCCCAACTTAAGGAACTGCAAAGACACATTGCAAATGGCAAACACACAGAGAGGAATGGAGAATAAGGCCAGTTTTGTAAGCAGTATATCACTATTGGAAGCAATATAAGCATAAGACTTGAACTTAGAGTTCTCTGGTTTCAAGTCCATAATTTCCAAGGTCATCCATGGGTGCCCATCATTCCAGAGATAACTTGGCCTTTTATGGTTCATCTCTCCTTGACTATCTTCTGTCTGCAGGTAAATTAGGGCTCATCTCTTCTCTCTTCCAGTGATTCTTACTCCCACTCTCAGCCTCTTTCCCTTGGACATCTGAGTGGGACAGTGCTTTAAGCACTAAATTCAGAGTCAGTGTATTTGAGTTGTGGTCCCATCTCCATCACTGATGCTCTTTTGGGCTTCATGGAATCCCTCCCCCTCCCCAGATCTCAGTGTTATGCCTGCAATAAACAAGATGGAGAAGGTTTGATCTGAGATTCCTTCCACTCAAATTCTGTATGATTTTATGAATGGCAAGAGGTTCTCCAGCCTCAGTGGTCCAGCTCATACCATCATTTGCCTATAGCCCCTGTAGGTGTTTGATTTTGCAGCTTATGGACTAGAATCCCTCCAGCATTAAATTTTTCTGCGTCTGCTCTGTCTCAACAATCTTGTGAAGAAGGTAGTATTATCATTACACCCACTTTATTGGTGAGGAGTCTGAGGCTTAAAGAATTGAAGGGACTTGTTTAAAAATCTCAGGGTCTCTGAGTGTGACCTGGAGACAGATCCCACATCTCTTGACATCCAACCCACTGAAGGAGGCCAGAGGTCCAAGATGGGATCCTAAGCTGGAGCTGGAACCTCTCCAGGTCCAGGTATCTTGTTCCCCGATTCTGTTGAATCATCCGGTTTCCTCATCCTTCAGATGTTGCAGAGAATCCAGATTCCTCTCCCTGATGTCCTCAGCTCCCCCTGCATTGATCTCCAGCTTTATGAGGGTGACAGGCCATACCTTTTAATTGCATTATTACATCTTTATGGTCTGCTGATTGAGCAGGTCGCCTCTGCTGGGCAGCCAGGCCCTGGAATTTATATGCGGAACTGAAACGTTTATTGGAATCATATTGATAAAGGCATATTGTGAAAAGGCCTGTGACTCTTAAGAAGAGAGTGGGGTCCTCAGGAGGCAGGGGGAGAAGGCAGGTCAACATACTCCCGAGGAGAGAGTCGGTCACTCATGAGATATGAGGGCAGCAGTTCCCTCCGTCCCCTGCTCAACTCCTAAATATTTCCTCTTTTGTCAGCCTGTTAAGTTCTGGTAGGAAAGAGCAAATGCCTGGAAAAGCTGTAGGGAGAGGGGCTGGGAGATTTCTGAAGAGGGGCAGTATTCCGGGTTCGTGGATAAGTTGGCAATGAGGGTAGGGACCGCTCCTGCTGAGATGGGGAGGGCCCTTCAGGTAGAGGCTCTGTGTGAACAAGGATAGATTGTAGAGACTCTTCATGGAGTAGAAGATCTGTAAGGAAACTACCTGGCCTGCTTGCCAACTCCACTTGCGTGTTGAATATGCACCTCAAACTTGCTATCCCCCAACCTGAACTGATCCTGCCAATTTATTTTTATTTATTTATTTATTTATTTTTTAAGATGTTGGGGGTAGGAGTTTATTAATTAATTAATTTATTTATTTTTGCTATGTTGGGTCTTCATTTCTGTGCGAGGGCTTTCTCTAGTTGTGGCAAGCGGGGGCCACTCTTCATCGCGGTGCGCGGGCCTCTCACTATCGCAGCCTGTCTTGTTGCGGAGCACAGGCTCCAGACGTGCAGGCTCAGTAGTTGTGGCTCATGGGCCTAGCCGCTCCGCGGCATGTGGGATCCTTCCAGACCAGGGCTTGAACCCGTGTACCCTGCATTAGCAGGCAGAGATTCTCAACCACTGCGCCACCAGGGAAGCCCAATCCCGCCAATTTATTTTGCAGACGTGCCCGTTGCAGGAGTCAACAGATCCACCCTCCAGGGGCTCAGGACACCTTGGGGTCATCTTTGATTCTTCCCTTGATTCCACTCCCTCCCCACTTTTTTTTTTTTTTTTTTTTTTTTTTTGCGGTACGCGGGCCTCTCACTGTTGTGGCCTCTCCCATTGCGGAGCACAGGCTCCGGACGCGCAAGCTCAGTGGCCATGGCTCACGGGCCCAGCCGCTCCGTGGCATGTGGGATCCTCCCGGACCGGGGCACGAACCCGTGTCCCCCGCATCGGCAGGTGGACTCTCAACCACTGCGCCACCAGGGATGCCCCTTCCCCACTTTTAATCCATTGTAAACACAGTGGGCTGTACTTTCCAAATATTTTGAGAGACTCTGTGCTCCTCTTGCACCTCCCCGGTTTCTACCCCACATGGAACCCCCATCAACTCTCCTTACATCATTTCAGCAGCCTTGGAATAAAGTTTTGGTCCAACTGTCTCCTTAAGATCTTCCCTGATAACCCTATTTTGAATCATCATCCTCACCTCGCAGCACTGTCTGCTGCTGGGTCCTGCTTTGTTTTTCTTCATAACACTTCTCCCCATCTACTATGCTATAGAATTTATTATTGTTGTTATCTTTCTCTCCCACTAGAATGTAAATTCTTGGAGGGCAGGGACTTTTGACTGTTTTATTCACTACTGTATCTCCAGCACAGGGAACAGTGTCTGGCATATAGTAGGTGCTCAATAAGTATTTGTTTAATGAGTTCATGAATGAAGTTGGTTGGAGCCAGGTCCTGGGGGACGTTTGATCCTGCACTGGGGGCTGGAGCTTGTACCATGAGCTCTGATTTCCACCCTGAACTGCATAGTGTGTTAGTGGAGCTCTCATATGCATCCAAGGTAATCAGTGTGCCTTCCTGGAGCTCTGGATTAGTAATATCATGTGTCATTAGTAATATCATGTGTCATTAGTAATATCATGTGTCATTAGTAATATCATGTGAGGAATTTGCAAGAGGATAGCTCAGGGGTTAATTTGAATGTATTTCCGTGTCTCAACATCAGCACATTCTAGGAAAAAGGAATCTGCTTTGCATAGTAAATGGTATTTGGTGCGTAGCTTCTTTCTTCAGGTATGACCTGCGTCGTCTGTCTTTTTGATTCTGAAAGGACTTTGGTGCCAGGAGGGAGGGGTCTGTGGTGCAGTGTTAATTGGCGGCAACTAATTGGACCTAGTTTATGAACTCCTCCAGGCCATAAGCCACTCATATTTTGGTTCAGTGTTGTAATGACCACAGTCCTTTTCTAAAGTGCTCTACCTTTGACGGAAAGCAATGGCATATGGCCAAGTTCACCTCCAGGGATCTCTCTTCAAGGGGGGCAGAGGAGGTGAGAATTTTAGGGTTGGGGTTCTCAGTTGGAATGGCCAGATGACAAACTTTAAGCCAGGCAGCTCTGGGTTGAAATCCTGGTTCAGCCACCCACTAGCTGTGTGACCTTGGGTGAGTCCTTAACTGCAGTTTCCTCATCCATATAATAGGGATGATAGAGCTTCATTTTATATGACCAGAGGAAGGGAGATGGAGTGGCTTTTATTTAACAGTGACTGACTAAGCACATACCAGATATATGTGCAGATCCCCAAAAGTGTCTGTTAGAAGTGTATCTAGATGAATGAGTGATTGTTGAATGAATATATGAAGGTATGCTGTTCAGAGGTTACAGGGATGGACAATGTCCCCAATCAAGAAAGATGGCAGGACTTGGGTTGCTTGACCCTTTGGGCATTTAGAGTGTGGAGGCTGTTCATGAAGAATCCCAGACTTGAAGAATCCTAACATATCATGACTTGAGGGAGTCTCTGAGAGACTTCTCATTTTGAAGGGGAGTAGAATCATGGCCCAGAGAGGGAAAGTGGTGGGGCGAAGGACACACAGCAAGTGAAGGGCAGGCTTGAGGTTGGAACCAAGGTGCTCTTTTTCCTACAACGTTCCCACCCCAGCCTCTCCACAGGTGCTTTTCTGAAAATGCACAGGAGAGAACGGGGCAGAGTCTAGACCTGTGGTTCAAACATCAAGTTCAGAAGGAGAAGAAAATAAACAAGTCGGGCCCCCTCCTGACTTCAGCCACAGGCCTGGGGAATCCCCAAAGCAGAGGATGGACAAGGACAAACTTCATGAAGGGTCAAGAGATGCAAGAAAAGGCAGGCGGAGTAATTAATAACCATCAGCAATAGATAGTGTTGGGGTGAGCACTGAGATACCTATTGATCAGAGAAGTAAACACCAATCACTGCAAGTGTTTCTTCAGCCCTGGGTCAATATGCTTCCATATACAAAGAAGCTAGCAGCTGTTGCCAATACTGGGGAGGTCTTAGTCCGGGTGGCCGCGAGAGCTTACACTGCTTGAGGATGTATCTGCATTGTGAGCTACTCTGCTGTAGGTGCTCTTTCCATTCGTTTGTTCATTCATTTGTTCATTCATTCATTCATTCAACATATTCTAAATGCTTACTACACGTCAAGCTTCTTGGAGGCACTGGGATAGAGCAGTGGGCACGAAGGCAATCCTTGCCCTGACGGGGCTCACAGAATAGACAAATAAATAAATAAGATAATTTCAGACAGTGTTGAGTGCTGTGAAGAAAGTCACATAAGGGAGGTAGATGGAGAATGGGTGGAGGGGGATGGTGTCTCACTGATATTGGACAATTGGGGAACGCCTCTCTGAGAAGGTGACCTCTGGCTAAGATCCTAATGAGTAGAAGGAGTCAGCCCCATGAACACAGGGGGAAGGGTGCTCCAGGTATAGGGAACAGCATGTGCAAAGGCCCTGGGATGGGAAAGAGCTTGGGATGTTGGAGGAACAGAAAGGAGTAAGGGGTTGGATTTGTTTTAAGTGATGAAGCCATTGGAGGATGAATGGCCAGCCCCTTTCAGTGTGGGCCCCTTAGCAATGAGGCATTCATTGACCTGGAGTTAGGGACAGGCTCCTGGCTGGAGTCTGGCAGACCCAGCCCTGCCCGAGTGTGGAAGCCTTGGCCAGCTCCTCCCATCATGGAACTTCTATTTCCTTATTCACAACATGCAGGACATTGGCTCATGACCTTCCAGCTCTGACATTCTGACCTTCTTTTAAGGACATGGGATGCAGATATACAACCTCCACACATATCAGTCACTCAGGTAAGGCCCCTTTGCTTGCCATGAGATGCAAGTTATTGTGGTCAAGGAAGTGGGAGATGAAATGGCAGGAAAAGCAAATGTACCAAAGAGAAGAGTTGACTCCTTTGAGCTGTCATCTGAGTTGGCTCCTTTGAGCTGGGCCTGGGTCTTCGTGTCACCAACCCCTCAATTTCAGGTTGCACCATGAATCCGCCATGTTTCGTGCAAGCTGCTAGCTGTCTTCCCTGTGTCCTTGCAGTGAAGTTGCAGCCTCTGAGGGCAGGTCCTGGTGGCAGAAATAAGCAGTGCCCATGCAAAGCAACAGCATGCAGGAAGAGGAGAAAACAGTTGCACTGTAGAAAATATAAGAGCTCAACTAATTAAGAACAAGCGGTGCTACAGTTGCTCATTTGACAGGACCTCCTAGCACCCAGAGATCCCATGCCTAGGTATACACCCAACAAAAATGAAAAATGAAAATATATGTGTGCCGGAAGATGTGTGTGAGCAGCATTCTTTGTAACAGCCTAAAACTGAGAACTACCCAAATCTCCATCAACATTTAAACTGAAAGATTGTGCCATACTCCCAGAAAGGTATACCACATAACAAGATGGGCAAATCCAGCCCATGGTCATATCTGACCATTTCCCATTTTGTAAATAAAGTTTTATTGGAACACAGCCATATCCATTCTTTACATATAGTCTATGGCAGCTTTTGCACTAACTAGCAAAGATGAGCAGTTACGAAAGAAATACTATAGCCTGCAGATCCTCAAGTATTTACTCTCTGGCCCTTTCCAGAACAAATTTGCCAACGCTTGCTATATAAAAATGAAAATAAGCAGGCTTCCGTGGTGGCGCAGTGGTTGAGAGTCTGCCTGCCGATGCAGGGGACACGGGTTCGTGCCCCGGTCCGGGAAGATCCCACATGCCGCGGAGCGGCTGGGCCCGTGAGCCATGGCTGCTGAGCCTGCGCATCCGGAGCCTGTGCTCCGCAACGGGAGAGGCCACAACAGTGAGAGGCCCGCGTACCGCAAAAAAAAAAAAAAAAAGAAAGAAAAGAAGCAGTCTACAACTTCCCTGGGCAATGTGGATGATTTTCACAAACAAAATATTGAATGAAAGAAGCCAACACAAATGAGTACCAGTTGCACAATTGCATTTATATTAAGTGTAAAGACAAGCAGAACTATTCTACATTGCTGGAAGACAGGTTACCCGTGGAGGATAGTAACTAAACAGGGCACGTAGCAGCTTATGGGCGCTGGAAATGTTCTGCTTCTTCTCCATCTGGGTGGCAATGGGTGTTCATTTCGTGACAGTCCATTAAAATGTACACAGATGATGTGCACACTTCTGTGTATGTATGTTGTTCATCGATAAAATTTTTAAAATAAATAAAAAAAGAAACGGTGGGTGTAGATCACCATGCCAAGCATTTTCTCAATGTATTTCCTGGGCAGAAAGCGCAAATAACAGATTGTCAAGTTAGAAAACAGATAACTTTAACCTTTCCACGCAAGCACACATTTATGCATTCACTCTACAAATGTTTATTGATCTCGCACCATGCACCAGGTGCTGGGAATTCAGCAGTGAGGGAGATAGACACAGCCGCCACCTTCCCAGCATTTACATTCACACTCACACGTGCCCAGGGAATCTTGCACGCATGTGCACCTAGACGCTCCATCCTCAACGTGGACCTGCCCACGTGTGCACTCCCGACCTGCATCTGCAGGTCATGTCATTCTCAGGTGCACACTTTTCTGAATTTTGCTCTCCCTTCCCTCACTACCATAACTTCCACCTCCCTCCTCCCTCGGATACAGACGGATGGAGCTCAGTTTACCCAGCATCACTTAGGAGTCCTGTGTCCTCCGGGGATCATGGACCTGGGCTGGCCAGGACTCCACAGCTTAGTTCCCAAGGTGGGATGGGTCAGACCAGCTGGTTTCCCCCCAGGTCATGCCTGGCATCTGAGACACTTAGGGCTCAGACAAGTGGAGACCCAGGGCTGAGCGGGTGGGTGACCTTGAACCCAAGGATGCCCTCTGATGTCCCCTGGATTTTCTGCTGGGCTTCCTCCCCTCAGTGTGGTTACCTGCCACCCATGGATCATGGTCACCAGAGCCTTATGGTCTAGTGGTCAAGGCTGACTTGTTCAGTGAACCCCATGTTCCCTTGAATGTCTCCCTTTGAAGACCTCCTATCCCAGCTCCTCTCAGCAGTTCAGCCCAGAAAGCCAGCTGCTATGACTGATAAGCACCAGCTGTCCAGCATTCCTGTGCCATGGTGGGTACCAGCATGCAATGGGGTGGCTAGACAAACACACCTGCGTTCAAATCCCGCCTGGACCATCAATATTCTGTGACTTTGGGCAGGTTATTTAACCTTAGCTCATCTAATTCCCCCAATGACAATAAGGAAGAGGTACTGCTATCATCCTCACTTGATAGATCCAGAAACTGAGGCTTAGAAATGGTAAGGACTTGCTTGAGGACACACCCACATCTGCACCCTGGATTCTAATTTTAAAGACCATCTGTTGCTCTGAAGGACTAACCCCAGTTATGCATCAAAATGGTTTCCTTTGGAAAAGTCACGATTTGTGCTTTTGAAGTCCTGGGTTTGGCTAATCAGGAGCAATCTCCTTTTCTTGGAGAAATAATTCACTGTTGGATGCAATCATGGAAAAAGTGAATTCCCTCCAAATTCTTGCAATGAGACAGTCAGTGCTGAGGACAAAATGTTGAGGTCTTTTGAGGAGATGGTACCTCTTAGTAAGTGGAGATGCTTAATTTTTTTTTCTCAGTGGAAAGACCTGCTGTTTCAAATTTCTTACAACTGGGTCTCTGTTCGAATACTGGCGTGGAGTGAACTTTTCATGCCATGGGTCATCTCTGATGTCATGGCATTTCTGATGAACTCCACCAAGTTTGAGCATCAAGGCTGCCAGAAGTGAAACTGGTATTTGCAAATGTATCTCCACTTCCTCAGAAATAACAGATGTTTGCTGGAAAAAATTAAAGTCGCCTAGTCTGTTATTAAATATCTGAAGTAAAGCACTGGCTGTCCTCAGTCAGCTTTCTACCTTTCCCATGATGATATTTTGTTCTGTTGGTAAACTTCTCAAGTGTGCCTAGCACTTTTGTTGGCATCACCTGGCAAGTATGCTCATGGAATTTACCTGTAGGAGTGGACAGGTGGGTTTCTGTCTGTGTGTTTCATGAATTAACTTGGTTGAAAAAACTGTCAGGAAGGGCTGGGTTTGAAGTCTGCCCAGGAGTTCACTCTGTGCTCATGACTTGTTCTTTGAGTATTGAGACCATAAAGAAGCCTTTTACATCAATGCTAGAGTAAAACGAAGATGGTGTCCCAAGTCAGCAGCAGCTATTTTCATCCATGGACTACTGAGGTTGGGAGTGGTGGGTCATGGAGTGGCTTGGAGGTCAAGCTCAGAGCTCTGGAAGGTCCAGAAACTACAGAGAGTGGCCTGTGGATCCTGGAACATCAAAGGATCCCTGGCCTGAGACCCAGAGCCTAGGTATACAAGATTATACCCTCTCAGAGGCCAGCAGTAGGGAAGACCCCACCTTCTCCAGCAGCCTAAGTTTGGAGAAGGAGAAATGTGAAGCAGGACCACCACGGCATGAGACAATCCCTGTTTCCACATGCCCTTTCCAACTGGGATTTTGTTGAAGATCATTTTCTTAACTAAGCATTTCTGGGGATTTGTCAGAAGGAGGTGGGCAAACCCTTGCTGACCTGTCTTGTAGGTGTTTGGAAGTGTGTTACAGAAAAGGGCAGGGATGTGTTGGCAAAGGCAACTTGACAAAACCCTCCAACAAACAAATTTACCTGTGGGAAAAGGGACAAGATTACTCCAACCATCAACACTGGAAAACCAAAGCTGCTCCCCTACACCAGGCCTCAGCCTGGCTATAGACATAACCCGAAGAAAGCAATTCGCTAATGTTCCAGGCCCTCGGATCCAACATCAGCCTGGGATCTAGGCCTTGGGTAATGAGCAGCCCAGGCGGCGAATGAGGTTTGCAGTTGAAATCCATCTGAGGCCTCTCTCCCTGCCAATGTCTACAGCTTAATAATTGCTTCCTTGCTCCCCCTGCATTTGGGTTCAGGAGAAGTGCCAGCCCCTCCAGCAGCATTATGCAAATAGGGCCCAGTGCGTTCTGGCAGCGGCATATAGAATATGTAAATTTATGGTGCTGGCGGAGCCTGCTTAAGACAGAAGATTTCTCAATGATGAAATTAGATTTTCTGGAAAGAAGCTTCTGAGGACCTGTCTCCTGTTCCCCTGACTCGTGCTGTGCCACAGCCACCAAACCGGTGCTCTGGGAAATAATTAACTGAATTACGGGCTCAAACCTATCGTTAAAAAAAAAAATAAACAGGGAGAGAAGAAATAGACCAGGTTGCAGGAGGCCACAACAAATCCATACGTTACCGAGCATGTCAACGGGAATGGAGGCTGGGGGGGTGGGAGGCGGGTGGATGGGGAGCATGGGGCTCTGGCTGGCAGGAGGAATTGGCACAGGGTGGAGAGAGCTTCCACCTCCCCTTGGCCTTCACGTGGGCAAGGGTGGGAGAATGGACAGAGCTGTGGGCGCTGGTTTCTGCTCCAACCTAGCACTGCCACTTTTATCTGCTTTATGTACCTGCCTTCTCCTGATTTTGTTTATAAGAAAGCATTTATGTCATTTTTAAAAAATTGAAAAATCATTCATGTAGACCAGATCAAACTTGAACATGCATCAGACTTACCAGGAGGACTTGTTAAACACAGATTGCTAAGTGCTCCTCCCAGAGTTTCAGAGTTGGTCCAGGGAGGGCTCAGAAATGCACATTTCCAATAAGCTCCCAAGTGACAGTGATGCTGCTAGCCAGGAGACACACCCTGAGAATCACTGCCTTAGGCTAAAGTCTTCATTAGAATGATGGGGGAGACGGAGGCCCAAAGAGTTAGGTGATTTGCCAAAAGTCACCCAGTGGAGTCCAGACCAGGGTACAGAGCTGACTTTTTCCATCATCATCATCATCATCATCATCATCATCGTCATCACCGTCATCACCGTCTCTGTCATCATCTTTGTTGTCACTCTCCTTTGCTGAAAGCTTTCTAGGTTCCAGGCACTTATACTCCTCACTTCATTTAGCCCTTTGCCATAACTCTATACAGGAGCTGCACAGTTGTCCCCAATAAAGATACTGTTATGGATGGAATGTTTGTGTTCCCCCTTCAAATTCCAGTGTTGAAGCCCTAACCCCCATGTGATGGTACTTGGAGGTGGGGCCTCTAGGAGGTAAATAGGTTTAGATGAGGTCATGAAGGTGGGTCCCCCATAATGAGATTAGCGTCCTAATAATAAGAAGGCAGATCTCTTTCTCTCCCTCCCTCTCTCTCTCTCTCTCTCTCTCTCTCTCTCTCTCTCTCCCTCTCCCTCCCTCCCTCTTGTGTCACACATAATGAGGAAGCTATCTACAAGCCAGGACACGAGCCCTCACCAGAGACAGAATCTGCCGGCACCTTGATCTTGAATTCCCAAGCCTCCAAAACTGTGAGAAGTAAATCTATCCTTTAAGCTACCCAGCGTTTTGTATTTTATTATAGCAGCCCAAACAGACTAAGACAGACACTGAGGCTCAACTTCGAGTGACTTCACCTCCTGATCCTCAGGTTTCTCATCTGTAAAATGGGGAGTTCTGACCCTTCAGAGTGTTAGGAGGATTCAGTGAGATTTTACACACAGTGTGCTGAGCACAGAGCCTAGCACATAGCAGGGGCTCAGTAGTTGGGTCATAGTAATTATTATTGTTCTTGTAATTATCATTATTTATTTTTGTTTTTTGCCGTACGCGGGCCTCTCACTGTTGTGGCTTCTCCCTTTGCGGAGCACAGGCTCCGGACGCACAGGCTCAGTGGCCATGGCTCACGGGCCCAGCCGCTCCGCGGCATGTGGGATCCTCCTGGACCAGGGCACGAACCCATGTCCCCTGCATTGGCAGGCAGACTCTCAACCACTGCACCACCAGGGAAGCCCTAATTATCATTATTAATCGAATGGTAGAGATTGGGACACAGTGGTGTTGTGGAGTGAACTTGGGGTTAGGAATATGAGGGTCTCGAGTCTAGTCCCAAGCCCTAAACTCATCTGCTGTGAGACTTATGTGTAGGCCACCACCCTCTCTAAGACCCAGTTTTTGCAAATGGAGTAGATGGAACTTGGTGGTCCCAGGACACACCCAGCTGTACAATCTCTGATTCCATCATTTCAAGGGTGTGGCCATCTCTTATCCCCATGTTGCCCCAGCGTGGGTGTCCTCCTTCCTCTCCTGGACTGCTGCTCAGCCTCCTCCTGGCCTCCTGGCCTGTGGTCTCACCCCAGCCCCTCCACCTTTCTAAAAGTCTCAGATGGCAACCGGGTACTCAGACCCTTCTGTGGCTATTTCCCTTCTTTGGATCAAGTCCAAGCATCTCAGCTTGGCATCCAAACTCCTTCATGCTCTGGTCCCTCTCAGCCCCTAATCTCTTGCCTCTCCCTCTTACACTATTTTACAGTAAAATACAGACGTTTGTGTTAGCCCTCAGGCACCGTGCTCTTTCCTGCCTCCCTACCTTGTTCTTGCTGCACCTTCTGCCTGGCACTCCATCCTTGCCCTTCCTCTTTGTCTGCAAACTTCTTGAACTTCAGTGCTCAGCTCAGATATGTTGTGTTCTGAGAAACCTTCTCTCACCTACCTTCTTACTGTCTCCAACCCGAGGCTCCTAGAGTCCCTTCCTCTGAGCTGCCTGTAGGTATCTCGTCCTAGTACTTAACGCTTCCTAGTATAAAGGTCTACTGCCTTTCTCACCTTTTCTGCTGGACAGTGCCTAGTTTAAAAGGAAGAGACAAGCTTCTCAGTCAGGGGCTTTTCGAAATTTTCTGTTTTGTTGTTTGCTTTATCTGCTGTCTGTAAGCATCTTGAGTGTAGGGCATTATGTATTTTGTTTGCCAGTGTAATTGCAGCACTTATTTTCATGCCTGGCACATGGTAGGTGTTTAATCCTTAAATTAATAAATCTGAAATCTCTGCCCATTTTCACAGATTTCTTATTAACCATTCTATCCCTGCTGCCTACCAAATGCCTGGCATGGAGGCATCAGTAAATAATTACTGAGTGAATGAGTAGGTGAATAAAATGCATGACTTCATATATAACTGTATCAGTCAGCTGTTGCTGCATAACAAACAGCCACTAAATCTCAGTTGCATGCAACAATAGGCATTTATTTCTCATCTAATTTTATCTTGTGAGTCAGCTGGGGCAGCTCTGAGCTGCAGGTGGTGTCTGGCTCAGCTCCACGTGTGTCATCCTCTGAGGGCCAGCAATCCAACCAGAACATGGCGAGGGCAGAGGTGCAAGAGAAAAAGTGGAAACACACATAGTTTCTTAAGGTCTCATCCCAGAACAAGCACCGTGGCCCTTCCATTCCAATATCGTTGACCAAAGTGAGGAACGTGGTCAAGCTCAGTCAATGGACAAGGATGTACCCTCTAGGAGGAGAGGCTTCAAAGTCCCAGGGCAGAAGGCATGGATACATCTAGGGGTGAAGGATCAGGACCCATAAATCTGTCTACTTCAATGACCACCCCCAGCATCTAGCCCACATATCATGGCACATAGCTACCACTCACTATGATCGTGGAGGCAAAGTGACCACGGTGGCCCCCCCATCTTTAAAACACCAGAACATTTTATTCACTTTTTGCATTTCATACCCTCCTTCATCTCCCACCCTGCAGTTTTCAGCGATTTTTCTGGAGCCCTCACTAAACAATCTCTAGGTCTATGCCCACAGGCACTGCCATTCTGGGGCATGTCACAAGCGCACCCCCCCCCAGCCTGTCCTCCTCTCTGTTCTTCTCCCAGCCCACAGTGCACATTGTGAGGGTCCCCCTGATGTTTAATGCATGAGCTCATCGTCCTCCCTGCAGCCTCCACAGACAGACTCTCTCAGCCTGGGAACGGCCATGAAGTCAGGTGACTGTACAGGAAGCAGTGCCCTCCCCACCGCCTGCCTCCTCGCCTTCCAGTTGTTGTGAGGCTGCCCTTCTTCGACTCACTTGCAGTTTTGTAAGCTCTTTTATTAATGTGCCGGAGGCAGAGAAAAATGCATTTGTAATTTCCCCTTTATGGCTGGTGGAACTTCTTTTTGCTTTCTTTCTGAGCATTTGTTTGTGGCGTGCGCGCGCGCGTGCACACACACACACACACACACACACACACTCACTCACTCACTCACACTCCAGGTCAGAATGAATTGAATGACAAGGCAGTGGATGTCAAAGCACAAACACAGTCTTGGAATATCTCAGCAGGAAAGGGGTCTGAGTCTGATGGCTGCCACATTGCATTCCCGGAACCCTGTTCTTCCTTAAAATAGCATCAGAGGGTGCTGCAGGGTGAGAAAAATTGTGTGTGTTTGGCCGGGTAGCGGGGGAATGTTTGGCCCTTCCCTGGACCTTGCTTCAATCAGAGCATCTCTGTTTTGCCTGATTTGTATACTGTGGGTACATAGGCTTCTTTGGAATTAAGGATGTACCATGGATGCTTGTGCTAAAGGGAAAAAGCCATGGTGGGGAGGTCTCCTTTTGCTTGCTGCAAAAGAACGAAGATTGACTGAGCACCTAGCATGTGCCAGGCACTGGACTGCAAGTACTTGAGATATGCATTGTCTAATCGAAACCCCAGCGCTAGGTGGGAACGATTGTCTCCTATGTCACAGATGAGGATGCTGAGGTTTGGATGGGGAAAAGACTTCCCATCACCCAGGAAATGGTAGAAATGGGATTCACACAGAGGTTCTCCGTATGTTAAAGAGATGACAAAATTTCAGAGTGCTTAGCCCTTCGTAGGTCTTAAAAGTCAAAATCATTCAAACGATCTGATGACAGTGACCACAACTTCTTCCAGATACTGAGTGATTACCTTGAGCCTGGCTCCTGCTGGGTGCTTTACAAGCAGGGCTGCCAGGTCCAGCTGTGCAGGATGGGTCTTGCAGAAGAGCTCCCAGCCAAAGGGACAAGGGACAGCTGACTCAGTCCTTAAGCTGCTCCCCAGACCCTGGTGTAAATTTGCATCCTGGAGGAGGGGATGCTGATCTCTAATATCTCTGCCAGGAAGAGCTGCCTTTTCCTAATTTCCACAACGGCGCTCTGTGCAAGCTGCTACCCTGTCTGCACACATTATCGCATCCTCCCACAGCCTCCAGGGTAGCTTTATGACTATACCCATTTTAAAGATGAAGAAACAGAGGCACAAGGAGGTTAGATTTCTTGCCCAGAATTCTGCAGCTCTTTCAGTGTCAGAACCAACATTTGAATCCGAGGTTGTAAAACTCCATGACTAGAGGAGATAGGAATTTGCAGCTATACCCACCCGTATTCCCTGTCCCCACAAAGATTGTTGAGTTTCACAAGGTTCTAAGGATAGAACCTGGGGATGCAAGGTTTGGGGACTACTGGAAGGAGGTATTCTCTGCCCTGTGTAACAGGAATCAAGAGAGATTCTGAGACAGCAAATGGCACACAAAGATCAACCCCGCTGGGCTTTTTCAACAAGTCTGTCTTTGGATCACTTGTCTGTGGTCTTCTCTGCCACCCCTCTCCCAAAAGAGATCCCATGGAGGGAGTAAAAGACCCCCAGATCATGTAGGTCTGACCTCCCCCCCAACCCTGTGCCTTCTCTCCTGGAATACCCAAGAGCTGGAAGAAACCTCCCTGGAGATAAATATCTACACAGAGCCAATTGTCACACGATGTCCCAGAGCCAATTACTCATTCTGAGAGACCCAGAGGTGGCTTAAGGAGTTGACAAATAAAGAGGAAATAATTTGCAATTTGCTGTTTACACATAATCAGAGTGTACCGAGGGGGGAAAAATAGTGTTACAGCTTACGGCTTCTCACGTTTTATTTTGATCTTCTAAATCAATACATAAGTGGAGAGGCAGCTGGAGACAGACGTTTTGGAAAAAGAAAATGTTTGCATGTGTTTGGCTAAAGGAAGGAAGGACTTTCTATAAAACCAAAGATACGGCAAAGAAGGTTGAATGAGGCCATGTCCCCCCGACAAAAGGAGAGGCAGTGAATGACAGTTGCAGGATCCTTACTCTCTGCCACACACTGAGGCAGGCACTTGACAAGTTATGGCCGTGGATCCTCACCTCCAACCTGGGAGGTACGTTCTATTTTCAGCCCCATTTCAGGTGGGGAAATTGAGGCCCCAAGAGATGAAGGCTCTGGGCCAAAGACATTTGATCTGCATAAGCTGAACCCGGGACTAGCCACCCAAGCCAGGCTGATGCTGGAGTCCATCCTTCAGCTTCCAGATTACTTTCCCTGAGTTTTGATGCTGGTCTTTTGTTTGGGGACCATTAAGGGGCTTAAAACAGGGGTCCCTCTCTCGAGAGGAGAGTCTTGGGGAGGGTGTGCTGTCTCTGGTTCCTCTCCAGTTGTCTCTGCCAATCACTGTCTTGGCAAGGATCACATCCCCACTGCAAGGGGGAGGGTCACTGGGGACCAAGGATCCTTGGGCAGGAGACCTCAGGGAGGGGCACGGTGACGGGATGCTGCTCATAGTCTAAGAGGAAAGCCCTGCTCAGGGGTGTTCCCAGCTCCAGTTTTCTTTTCTCTGTATTTCTTACAGTTCTTCCTTTTTCTTTCCTGGTCTCCTTGAGACATTGGATATTTTTGCCACTATCTGCCCTCCTTCTCCCCCAAGTCCACTGACATCAAGAAGCCGAGATCCCTTCTTAGAACTTGTTCTTCCTCTCCTACTTGTACAAATCATCCCCTGTCAGTGGTCTAGGATCCTGGGCCACAAGGGACCTCCAAGATAGATCTAATCCAGCCCCAGATTCAAGAGAGGTGAAGTGATCTCAGCCCCATTTTATAGACAAGTCCATTGATGCCAAGTGCCTGCTTCTGGCCCAGAGTAGAAGAGAGGGCTCAGATCCACACTCCAGCCCCTCAGGATGCCCAGTGCCTCGGTTTCTTGGGGTGGGGGAGGGAGCGCCCGTCCCCGTCTTTGTTCCCCACCCTCCCCTGTGTTTCCGAGCTGTGTGCAATTTACATCTCCACGTGCCCGCATTTGCATGAAACACACAGACACACACACGCAGGACTGCTCCTGGCTTGAACAACAAGGGATGCCAAATGCCGTTCACATCTTTCTGGGGAGAAGTGCATCCATCCCGATTCTGTCTTTGCCAAAGTGCCATACGTACCAGACGTACATATATTCCGTGTGAATTTCCTTAATCTCCTTCACAGCTGTCCCTTTCCACAGCCTCTGCTAGAGCATTCCCAAATTACTTGTCTCCTGGCTGGGATAGCAGCCTGTTCCCTGATCCCTCTATCCCTTTAACAACAACAAAAACAACAATAATAATAATGGCCACCGTTGACGTAGCCCCTACTGTGTGTTAGGCATTGGGCTAAATGATGTTGCGTCTTGTAGGAGCTCTGCGGTGGAAGCATTATTAGCCCCATTTTACAGGTGGGAGAAAATGAGGCTCCAAGCTTAGGGGCATCACACAGGGCTGGGGACTGAGTTTATGAACCGTGGCTGACTCTGAGACTTGGGCTGGTCACCCCTGTCAGGCTGCCCTCTGATCTCGCCATGTAACCCAGCCTGCCACCGTGATGACCATAACACAGGAGAGGGCCCTGGAGGGTAGCAATTAAGAAAGTGTACCGTTTCAACCTCTGACAGTGCTCTTTTCCGCCTGTGTAAGTTCAGGTGAGTCCCTTCACCTCTCTCAGCCTCAGTGTCCTCCCCTGTAAAATTCGGATCATGGTAGTACTGAGCCGTACGGTGTTATTATGGAAATGGATACCATGATTGCAAGTGAAGCACTCAGCAGAGTTCTCAGCACCCAATAGATGTTGGGTTTTAATAGAGTAAAAGCTTGTGGTATAAAGAGATGGTTTTGGTGTCTGACATTCAAGGCTCTCTTGGGCTGGGCTCTGCCTTTCTTTCCACCATGCCGGCCCTCCGCCACCATCTTGCATCCCACTCTTCAGCTAGAAGGAGGTCCCCACTGGTCTCCACAAACTCTCCACCATTTCTTACCTCTGTTGATTTGCCCAGATGTCTGTCTGCCCATCTGCTTTTCACCTTCTCTGCAGACCCAGAATTGGTTTGTCCTCAATGCCTAGCTCAGAGACTGACCCTACCTGGCATCTTCTCTTTCTTGCCCATTGGAGGCTACCTCTTCCTCCTCTGGACACGACCTTGGGTCCTAGTGTGTGTCATTCCTGAGGTCCTACTGTGCAACGGGATAAAGACAGAGCTACACCTAGGACATGATCCTACTTTCTTTTCTTGTACTTTAAATGCCACTCAATGGAAGGAACCCTGGGTTCCTGAATGATTGCATGGAACGATGGCCCACGTCATGCCAACCCACATTAGACTGTGCCTTGAGCAAGAAATAAACCTTTATTATACTGAGCCACTGAGAAATGGAGGTCCTTGGTTACAGCAGCTTACCTGTCCTAATACATCTATCTAACTAAACTCTTTCTGATCCCGTATTGTTCCAGAAAGAGCTTATTCATTTAAAAGTGTATTTTAAAAATAGAATGAAAGAAAAATGCATGTAGGAACATAAGACAGTGCCAGATATAACACTCAGAAATGTGTGCTATGAAAACCAACACCCCTACCATGTGTGGATCAAAAATATAGCTCTGAGCTTCCTAGCAGCCGGGGTAAAAAGGGAGAGCTGTTTAGTTACACACTATCAGAGCCTTTGAGATAAATAAAAACACCATTGCTAAGGATAAATACAGTAAGAGTTGCAGAATGTTTTTTTTCCTCTACATGTTCATTGAAAAGATCATTGCGTGTCTGCAGCACAACTCAATATTGTCCAGTACTTTTTCTGCTTAGCAACCCTTCCCCATGTTTTACCTTGTTGAAACACATGAAAATATGTATAAACACAAAAACACAAACATATAAATAATGTAGAGGAGTTCTCTTGATACATCTCATAGGCAGGTCCTCAGGCTTCTCTGTAGGCTTGGGATACCCTGGAGGAAAGAGACTCTACCCTCTTCATTTCTGTTTTCATGTCTTATTATAGAGTCTGGAGCATGGTGGATACACACAGTGGCTATTACTACTATTGATACTAAACGTGTGTGAGTGTGTGTGCTGTGTGTCAGGCTAGCACTCCGTGAATTATGAGCTCTTTCCTGGAATTGTGTGTGTGTGTGTGTTATGGCGTGCTGTGTGTGTGGCGTATGCATGTTGAGTATGTGTGTTATGTACTGAGTGTGTGTTGCATATAGTGATGTTTTGTGTGCGTTGTGTGTGTGTCATGTGGATGGTGGTGTTGGATCCTATGAGCATGGTATATGCGGTACGTGCATTGTGTGATGTTGTGTGGGTGATATGGGTGCTCTGTGTACATTGTGTGTTGTTGTAGGGGATGTGTGGATGGCCCAGGTGTTGTGTGTGCATTGTGCGTGAATGGTGTGTGTTGTGAATGTGTATTCACGTGTGTCCTCTGACGTCCTCTGACATCCTGCATCCCAAGTGTCTTGCATAATCCCTGCAGATTTGGTGCACATTCCCTGTGTGTGACTCTGTACCGCCTTGTGTCCCTTTTGTGAGCTCAGGGTGTGCTCCTTGGTGCTGCCTGTGGGCATATCGGCTTGCAGCCCCACCCTGTGCAGGCTCTTTGTGTGTGCCCTGTGAGTCATTGTGGATACATCTAGAAGGCGGTGACTATTGTCTTCAAACAGAGAACAGCCATTAAGACATTCATTAATTAGGATCATGTTGACACTTCTATTGCCGACTAAAAACATCTGTTTGTTTAATCAGAGTCTCCTTAATGCCTTACACTTATTCTCTCAGTGAGAGAGGATGGGCTTGCTTTCCCCACGTGTGTACACTGGGGTTTTACGAGGTGGAGGCACAAACTCTGTCAATATTGTCACAGGATGACAGCTCTCAGGAAGGCCCACGGCGTCTCAACAAACGTACATCCCTTTCAATGGTGAATGAGTAGTCGTTCATGGGTCAATTTGCCAGTGGCCATTCCCCGTGTATCGGCATAGCCTGAATGACACTCTATAGATCAGATGTAAGAACTCCACCATAGCACTGGGTCTCAATGCTACGGGCGTGGTGTGCTGCTGGGTGTACCAGCTGCTCCACCGTCCTTTCCTTCCTACCTAGGTGTATACCCCTAACCCAGCAACAAGCCGCCGGTAACCTCATCGGAGTTAAATCCTCTCTCCCATGATCTTAGTTTTCTTACATGTAAAACAGGATGATAAAAGGACAAAACTAAAGATTCAAAGAAAACATATCTAAGGGAAATACCCAGAATGGTGCCTGGAACCAAGCAGACGCCTGAAAACGTCACTCCTATCCCCTCACCCTCCCACCCCACATGAATTCACAAGGAGGATGACCAAGGAAAAGACTCAAAGTTAGGAACTGACTCTGGTCACATTCCTCACCAGTCACACCACTGGGCATCCAACGCACGTCCACTGCATCCCTCCTCTGTGCCAGGTGGGGCTGGGTGCTGGGACACAGAGGCTGATGAGGATTTCTTTCAAGAATGTGGAAATGAAGGGCATTCCCAGCAGAGGAGATGGGTGAGCAAAGGTTCCCTGGGCCGGGAGCATGGAGGAGAGGTGTGGGGTGAAGCTGACAGGGAGGACGCGATGGACCATAGAGGGGTTTTTGCTTTGGGGTGTTTCGTTTTGTTGTCGTTCTGCGTCTTGTTTCATTTACTAATATAGTTGGATATCTTTTCATAGTGAACATAAACAGTTCTACTTCATTCTTTTGCGCAATTAATAGCTTCTTATATATGTATGTCCCTTATTTTAAAATCAGGACGACAGTGATAGACCCGTAAGTCATCTCTAGTTTGAGGATATCAGTGTGATTTTCCCAGGGTACTTCCCAGCAGTGGGTCAAAGGATATGTGCATATGTGCTCCTAAAAATGTTATTTTTTTAACATTTTTAAATAGTGGCAAAATATATATAACATAAAATTTCAGTTTATACCAAATCAAGCAGTGAAACCTTGGATTCCCTCTTTAAGCATACTTGCCACCTAGCACTACTGCTTTTTCCTGTAAAATGGGCCCCAAGCTGTTCTCAAAAGGATGGTAAGAAGATTCAATGGGGAGATACTTAGAGAGGCTTGCTCAGTACATGGTCAGCCTCCAAGACCTGGGCTTTATTATTGGGAACTGGCACAGCCCAGTGCTTAGGGGCCCAGGCTCTGGACTTAGGCTTGCCAGCTGTGTGACCTTAGGACAGTTGCTTCATCTCTCTGAACCTTGGTTTCCTCATAGAATTGTAAAAATTACATAAGGTAATATAAATAAAGTGGATGGTGCCATTTGGATGTTCAACAAATGATATTTTATCTTCATGTTAGCATCATGATGACCTCCTGCTAATTCTATACTTAATTGTTACCTCAATTAAGCTTTATACATTTTCGTTTTGCAGGTTTGGTCCAGGTGATGCTGCCACACATCTTTTCTCCTCACCAGAGCATGCTAGCAGATCCAGTTTGCTCCTGAAAATGGTGGTGATGTAAGTGGTGGGTCTTCACAATGACATCTTCAAACTAGACACTATCTTATTTAATCCTCACAACAACCCTTTGGTGGTGGCACCATACCCATTTTACAGATGAGGAAACTGAGTTTCCAAAAGCTTAGGCAATTTGCCCAAGATCACACAGCTAGTAGATAGTGCAGTCAGGAGCTGGACTTTGAATCCAACTCCATCTGTGCATTTTCCTTTACATTAAGCAACTTATTTATTGGATGGGTGGACCTAGAAAGTCTAACGGATTTGTCAGGACTCTTTAATATACAGAGAGGAAAACTCCACTGCCAAAGTAATTTAGGCAAAAGAGGAATTTGTGAGGTCTCGTAACTAAAAACCTACTGGATTCATGCGTGGCTGAATTCAGAGGTCCACCAGTTTTGCCAGGACTTGGTTGGTTTCCTTCTCTCTCTTTTCCCACATTTCCATCTATCAGCTTTGTTTTCCAGTGTGCCAGCTGGAAGTCATTTTTTAAATCCATAATGACAAGATAGTCCACAGTAGCTTCAGGTTTCTGTCATCCAACCCCAGCTAAGAAAGGAACAGCTCTAATGAAAGTCCCAGAATTTACCTTGATTGACTTAGGTCACATGTGCATCCGTCAGCCAACTGTTCCAGCCTTGAGAATGAATGGGATGCTCTTATTGGCCAGGACGGTCCACATGACCACCTCAAGATTGGGGAGGTCATGTTCATCCCATGCTGGACCAAATGACCCTGAGGTGAAGATTTTCCTAGAGGAAGATCTGTAAGCTTAACTTGAGAAAGGAGATGGAGCTGGTGGGTAGAGAATAGGAATGGACGTCCAATCCAGTGAGCTTTGGGTAATGCAGAAAGACATCGGTGGGGTCTTAAAAGGCACTTCAGCAAGTCTAAAAATGGCAGCATTTATCCCCAGCCAGCCTCCAGGCAGGCGGACGGACCACGTGAATTTACTGAAGTCCCTTTCCAGCCAGCCTTTTGGGACAGCTCCAAACAGGACTTATTGTTCTGGTAAATCCACCAGAGCCTTAGGAACCGAAAAGCTAAAGAAAATGCAGGGCCATCTGCCAGGGTCCTTGCCTTCCCCACCCTCTTCTCCCTTTTTGTCATCTTCTTCGTCGTCTGCTTTTAATTATGAAATGTCTATTGCTAGATTATCGATCTTCTGCTTGTAAGAGCAGCTGGGGTGATATATGGTGCGTGAGTCCCTTCATCCACAGCACGATTGAACATTGCCTTTGACGAAGCGCTTATTAGTCATGCGTTCCAGAAAGGGTGAAATAGCTTGTGACTCTGAGGAAGGGCTTAGGGGGAGAATGTCAGTGCTGGGGGTACAGTGAGGAGGTTCCCCTTTGGTCTCCCTAAGGAGGAGGATGGACACTTATCTCAGCCCAGAGGGACAGGCTGTCTCTATTGAAACCTTCCGCCCCTGGATCAGCCACCACTCTCAGACTTTCACCCAAAAACATACTATTCCCTCTTCTCGACAACGTGCCTGAAACTCTACCATTAATTAGGTCGTCCCTTGGGCTTAAGAAGTTACTCGTAAGGGCTAACATGGATATGAATTCTAAAACTACTATTATTATTGCACTAGTCACCCTTTCTTGAACAATTACCCTTTTTTTTTTACACTTAAAGAAATAATTTCAGAGAAGCCAAGTATAAATAGACTAAAAATGCTCAAATTGGAATTCACTTGGGCAAACTGACCTCTGATTCTCCCAGGCTGAACTATATGTTCCCTCTAAGGTAACATTTTAGGGGGTTGGGGGCAAGAGGAGCAACCAGAAATTGCTTCAAGGATAGGGATGGAGTAGATAGATTTTAGTTTGCCTAATTGATTGCTTCAGCTCCCTGTGTCTCAATTTTCTCATCAGAAAAGTGGAAATGCTCATAGGATTATCATAAGGATTTAGAGATTATTCATGTAAAAGCCTTAGCAAGGGGACTGGCCCTTAGCAAATGTCCAATAAGTGTTAGCAGCTTTTCATATTAGTATTCCTATTAGCTACTCAGGGGTCTGTTTCTCTCTCTATTGCATACAGCAGGCATTCTGTAAATGCTTATGGGATTAATACATTTGTCCTTACCTTTATGGCAAAAATTTGAACTAGACCATTCAGGATCATTTAATTTATTCCTTGCTTTCATCCCTATGTCAGTTAGAGCCACCTGGAAATAATGATGATGGTGATGATGGTGATGATGATGATTTTGCCACTGTTCCTGAGGCAGGGCCCTAGATTTAGGTTCTGTGGGGGGGATAGGTGAGTTAGAATTGCTGAATCCCTGGTGGGGTGGAGTTGGGAAAGAGAAGGGGGAAAATACCACTTTTTAAAGACCCGCTAAATCTAAGCCAAAACTGTGCAATGATCTATGTCCTTATGTCCACTCTTTCCCATCCTACTGCACTCAGGGAGCAATGACCATGCAGAAGAGATGATAGGCTCACCCCAGCCCCAAACCCATGACACCAAAAATAAAACAAAAACTCTGTTTGCAGACTCCAAGGACGTGCTATCCCCAACCTTATCTCCTGATACTTATTCCTTATTTCTGTTATTCCAGTTTCATGAGCCTTATTTCTGTTATTGGACCATATCCGACTCTTTCCAGGGTCAGTGCCTTTGCACTTGTTGTGACCTCCGCTTGAAATCCTCTTTTCCTGGCCCTTGGCATGGCCGATTCCGTCTCATTTTTTAGGTCTTGGTTTAAATGTCAGTTCTTTGGAGACACTTTTCCTTGACCTTTCAACCTAAAGCAGCCGTGTTCCACCCCAGAGTCATCCTTTACCCCAACATCTTGGCCATTATCTTAATGATAAAGAATTAAAATCAGTGTCTAAATTCTTTGCTTGTTTTTTGTGTCCCTCACTGGAAAGAGGGGAGAAACGGTCAGGCCACCTCCATTATTGCTCTGTTCTGAGAATCTTGCACACAGTAGATGCTCAGCATGAGGCTTTTTGATTGAAGGAATGTGTCCCCATTGGGAGGGGCTGCTGTGAAACCATTGCCCCCACTGGATTATGGGAAGCCATTTTCCCCAGTGGTGGGATCTCTCTACAGTGGGAGATTGAAAAGGAAAGGACATCTCTGGTTCTGAATCCCCATCTAGGGTCATAGGGAGAAGCTAGACTTCTCCAAAGGGCTGGGCAAGGATAGGGAAGGAGAATTTGGTCTAGAGGTCAGTGTTTGCTCTTAGGGAGGCAGCCAGAGGGAGAGGGAGTGGCTGAGGAAGAGATTCAAGTCAAGGGTCCTAAGGAGCAGCTGGGAAGGTGGAGATTGGAGCCAGAAGAGAGGGAGAGAAAGAGATAGAAGGAGGAGAGAGAGTGATGGAGAGAGAGAGGCAAAAAGAAGAGAAAGTAGAGAGAAATGCAGAAGAAGGAAAGAGATGGAGAGAAAGATAAAACAAGGAAGAGATGGGGAGAAAGTGAGAGGGAGAGAGGAGAGAGAGAGAGAGAGAAACAGAGAGGGAGGGAGGAAGAGATACACTTATGAAAAGAGAGAGGTGGGGAGTGAGGGAGAGAGAAAATGATATGCAGAGAGAAAGGAAGAAAGAAAACAAGAGAAAATGTCTTTTATGGGACAAGCAATCTGTGAGAAGGTAAGAGTGGGATCCCAGGAACACAGGCACCAGCCTTAGGCCAGAGTCCAGGGACGTCCCATTTCAGCACTCTGGACAGAGACCGCCGAGTCTTTACTTGTGACCTTGGGCAGATCATTTCCCTGTTTGGGCCTCCGTTTCTTATTGGTCATATGGCGCTACTCACACCTGCCACTCAGAGACATTGCTCCAGGGATGGTACAGAGCAACTACTAGTGTGAGCCACCTGGAGGATCTTAAAGAATATTGATGCCTGAGCCCAATCCCCAAGTATTTTTAATTGTTTTGAGGCAGGACCTGGGCATTGACATTCTTAAGACGCCCTCCCCCCTGCCCAAGTAATTCTAATGGGCAGATAGTAGAAGTTAGAGACTCTAACCAGGGAATAGGAACTTCTGAAGAAGTAGCTATAGACGGCACTGCTATTTCTCAGCCCCAATGTATATGTTACACTGATTGAGAAATTGTGCCCAGAGAGGGAGGTAGTCTGCCCCAGCCATACAGCCAGTGGGGCAGGCATATCAGATGGTGAGGATAATCTGGAAGGGACCCTGTGCTGGTACAAAGGCTTAGCAATGCCACCTCCACCTCTCTGCCCAAGGGCTTCCCCATCACCAGGCTGGCTGACACCCCCAACCCTATGGGAAATCTGTAGACTCAAGTCACTTCCTGCATGGATGACCCCCCAGCCACTGAAACCCAAACATGTTAAATGCCCCTTCCTGACCCACGCCACATCTGACTGCTCCTCAGCAAACCCACCTGCCGTCCTCGGTCCCAGCTGAGGGACAGGCAGGAAGAATTAAAGCTGGCCCTCCTGGGATGCTGACCAAATGCTTCATGCTTGGGCTCAAATGTGACCGCTCTGGATTGTGAAACCAGTAAGAACCTCAGGGGAAGAATCATCACCGACCTGTGCAGGGTCTCCTCAGTGGCCAGGTTCTCCTGCATTGGAGGAGGGTTGGACCAGGGGTTAAGGTTGCTGACTCTCTGATTGCTCAGGTCCAAATGCTGGTTGCTTCTCTGGGGATATTAGAGTGACCCAGGACAAGCAAAGAAATCTTTCCAACCCTGAGTTTCATCACCTGGAAAGCAGGGTAATAAGAACTTCCTCCTCAGCTTCTTACAAACTTTTTTTTGAAATATGTCTTGAGTATGCAGCAAATGTTTAATAAATGAGAGCTGCAAAGAAAGAGAATAAGGAAGAGGAGGTGAGGAGGAAAAGGTGATGATGATGATGATGGTGCTTCATCCTCCCGATTACTCCGATGACTTGTTAAGATCCATTATAGATGGAGTAACTGAGATTTAGAGAGGGAGAGAGACTTTCCTGGGTTTACTCAACAAGCTAACGGCAAAGCATAGACAAAACTCACTCGCCTTACTCCAACCACCACAGTTTGAGAAATCTCCGCACTAGGAGGCTCTCAAGAAAGCCTGCTTCCCTTGGAGTTGTCTGCAGCCATGAGGATGGGTTTGCTCTGGCCCACCCACTACTGCCGGCATCGGTGAGGATGTGAGGGGTACCGTGCACAGAGAAGAGGATCCCGGCTCTGCACCAGCCGGTTCTGCATCTTTCAGCAAGTCACTCCCCATCTACAAGCCTCAGTTATTGCTCTGTTCAGTTGGAAGGGAGCTAGGTGGTCACTGAGGCTCCCGAGGAACTGATGTTCTGGGGCATCTGTGATCCCGCCTGTGATCTACACTTTGCAGTCGGTCCCAGGAGCTCGGGGAGCCTCTGGGTGCGTTTAGCAGCTTCTGAATTCTACCTATGCGGGCTTCTAGTGGTGTCTGGGGAGGTTTCTGGCGGAAAAGCTTACTTCAGTAGATCAGACTCGGGGTAGTTTCTCTGGAGAACAAGCAGCCTGGCAGGAAGCAAAGAGGAGGAAATCTCCAGGGCTGTGTGGGTCCCAGAGGCTGCAGAGGGGAAAGCCCGGGAAGCCTGTGTACCTCTGGAGCCTGCTGGACAACCCACAGGGTGTTGGAGCTTTTGCCTGGCTTGTCTTTGAGAATCTCCCTGTCCATTGGAACCTGACAGTGAAGTCCACAAGAAGAGGCACCAACAGTGACCGCAGAATGGGGAATCAGACACTCATGATGTTAGAGGCAAAGGACGAGGTAAGCAGACACGGACAGCCAAGAAAGCCCTGGACTGGCCGTCGATGTCCTGTGTTCATATCCTGGCTCTAATGCTGTCTGCCTTTGACGTTGGGAAGACCCCTACTCCCTCCTGGGGCAATGCTGGCTTCTTCAGCCACCCCTGTCCCAGTACTCCTGGTCTCTCCTGGGCTCTTTTATTGGGAAGGGCACAGGATGGGTAGGAACTGAGATTTTTTTTTTTTTTTTTTTTTTTTAGTGACAGGATGGGTAAAGACTCATGAGGAAAACAGATTTTCCCGCTGTCCTCACTTCCCTGCCCTCCGGTGGGCACTGGTGCCTCCTTGTCAGTGAGAAAAGGAAGCAATACACTTATTCACAAAAAAGCCCAAGAATGGTGGGAGGGAGGTAAAGCTGTATCGTTTTCCTCTTTGTTTTGGACACTTAAGTTGTAGAATCTGTCTTTTGCAGGATGATTAGAAGCAGGAGGCCTGGGGTTGGACTCCATGGGTTTGCAACCCTGGCTCTTCTGCACCCCAGCTGTGTGACTTTGGGAAAGTAAATTGGCTTCTCTGAGCCTCAACTTCCTTGTCTGTAAACTGGGGATGATCATTTCCCCTCTGTGAGTGTCAGGCTACCCCTCTGTATTGGGAATCAGCAAGTGCACTGAAAATCAGTTTTTATTTACAAATTGTCTCTCTTGTTTGACAAAAAATCTCAATAGTTAATGTGTATAATATGCCAGGCACTGTCCTAGGCACTTCACATTTATTAACCCATGTGGCTGTTCTATAACCCTATGGGTTATGTGTTGTTATTATGGCAGCCGCCTGACAAATGGGGAAAGAAAGGCTCTGAGAGGCCAGTCTCTTGGTCAAGGCCACCTATCTTTAAAGCAGCAGAGCTGGAATTGAACCCAGGTTTTGTTGACTTCAGGCTTGTGTACTTATCCATGACTCCCTAGGTCTCCTGACACCCAGGCCGTGGCCTGGAAAGTCAGGCTGCTGTGGGTACCCAGCTGTCCCCCATCCCCACCTGGGTTTATCAGCCCAGCTCAGGGTCTGTTCCCCTTCACGCACACTGCCCTCTTCTCCTCTCCCCACTGCTGAGCGATCTTGCTGAGCCATGTGCGGGGCACTGGCCAAGGTCCCAACTGATTATTGGCAAATTAAAAATATAAGCTATTGACCAGACACTGGGATGGAGTCCCAGAGCTGAAGACCTGAATCTCAATGAAGCAGCTGAGCATGGAGATCGATTCTGCAGGTGGCGGAAGAGGCAGACAAATTGCCCCCTGCCTAATGTAGAGTCTGATGCTCTGGTTAATAACTACCCAGTGGGAAGTGGGGCAGGCCTCTGCCTGAATGAGCTCCCTCCCCACTCAGCAAGAGCCCCACTGGTGTAGGAGTCACTAGCACCACTTTACAGATTGGTCCATTCAGAGATACACAGGTGTTACCCAAGGTCAAAAGCTAATAAGTGGAGGGGGCTGGGATTTGAACCCAGATTCTCCTAACTATAAAGCCTGGAGCTCAGAAACTCAGGCAAACCATGCTTTCAATCCAGGCTCCATCCCTTTTGGCTGTATGACTTTGGGAGAATCATTATACCTCTCTGAACCTTAGCTTCCTCTTATATAAAAGGTGGATAATAAAATCTACCTTGCAGGACTGTCGTAGGGATGGAACGAGAAGGCAAGAGATAGTGCTTTCTGCCCTGGACGTCTGAATGCCCCTCTCGAGCCTCTTTATCCTTCTCCATCTGCAGTTTGACTCAGGTAGCGGACCCACGTGGGCTGTATCAGCAGGCTCCCTTGCTCTCTTGTGCCCTGTATGGTTTGGCCAGTGGGAGGCAATGTCAGGAAATTGGAGGGCAGGAGTAGAGTGAGGCTGAGATATTTCTTCCTTCTGCTCCCTCCCTGCCTGGCTCTGGGTTGACAATGGCTGTGTTGCCCTACCCAACACCTCCCTTCCTGCTGGGTGGCTCTCTCCCACAGTGGCAGCCACAGCTCTCTCCAGGACCCAGTGTCAGTCCCTCTTGTGACTCCTTGAGGCCTAGGGATGGATGGGCTCTCAGCTGCTGCTGCCCCCAGGTGCTGCTGCATCATCATCCCCTGTTGCTTTCCCTCTCCCCCTCCCTCGCCTTTGAAAGTACCCCATTCTTAAACTCTCCTAGGTTACCCCACCAGATGCACCATCGGTTTCCTGCCAGGACTCTGAAGAGCCACTTAAAGTGTGGTGCACATGTAAAGGGCTATCCTTAAAGGCATTGCCACCATCGCTACCCCTGACAGAGTCTCTCTCTTCCATTCATCCATCACCACTCACAGGCCCCTGTTAACACCCATCCCTCTGAACAAATATAGCCGTTTGTATAGTGGCTGTCTCTCCCAGACTGTGACCTCCTGAGGGCAGAGCCTGGAGTTACGTGGAGCTGTCCCTGGCCGCACACTCCCTATGGCAGGGCCAGGGTCTCAGGGAGTGTTTTACAAATAAAGGAGCCTTAGACGACTTTCCTAAAGTCACAGTGTGAGAATCTGACATGGGACTAGCACTCAGGTCTCCCAGCTCACAGAGCCAGGATCTGAAAATGTCTGTTCAAGGAATGAATGAGCGAACCAAAGGATAGATGAATATCACCCCCAGAACAAACAGATGAAAAGTGCTCTTTCCTTACCCCTGGTTGCAGTGGTTCTCACCCAGAGGTGATTTTTGTCCCCCCTCCCCCTCAGGAGACATTTGGCCATGTCTAGAGACCTTTTTGTTTGTTACAACTTGGGGAGTTTGCTACTAGCATCTGGTGGGTAGAGGCCAGGGATGCTGCTACACATCCTATAATGCACAGGACAGTCTCCACCACAAAGAATTATCTGACCCAGGGTTGAGAAACCCTGCCTTACCGTACGCATCTTTTGAGGCTCCTGCCTGCCCAAATGGCCCCAAGTAGAGGGCGGCTTTTCTAATTTTACTGGACTGGCTTAAAATTTTTCCTTATTACAAAAATAATATGTGTTTATAATAGAACATTTATAACATATAAAAATATAAGGAAGAACATTAAACACTCTCCTCAATTCCCAAACCCACTGTTAATTTTATGGTGAATATCCTTCCACTAATATTTCTGCATTTACGCAGGTTCATACAGCCACGTGCTCACATCTGTCAACTTCATTCAAAAATTCAACATCATTTCGAAAATGCAGTTTTTGTTTACGAGATTTTTACCACGTTCTATCTTAATCATTAGTCTTTAACAGCTTTCTAAAGAGCAGTACAGAATCCCATTGTAGGTACAATCCATGCTGTAGTGGAAGTATTTGGGATGGTTTCAGTCTTCGGACCCATGATCTTCCCTGAGGATGGGTTCTTGGAAGTGGTGGTATTAGTGGGTCAGAAACAGAAGTTTTAAGTCTCTTGTTACATAACTAGATGCCTTCCAGAAAGGTGATTTCCGGGGACTTCCCTGGCAGTCCAGTGGTTAAGACTCTGCGGTTCCACTTCAGGGGCGCACGGGTTTGATCTCTGATTTGAGGTGTGACCAAAAAAAAAAAAGAAAAAAAGAAAGGTGATTTCCCTCTCCAGTGTTGGTCAAGTGACCTAGCTCACCCTCCTCTCGCCAATACAGAATCAACTCATTAGAATCTGTGCCAAACCAAGAATTTGCTTCTTGTGAGATTGTCTATATACATTTTTTCATGGGTCCATCCGTCGTTTACATTTCTTCTTCTGGGAACTGTTCATTTCCTTTGACTTTTTTTCTCTTAGGGTTTTAGTGTTTTCTATTTGATATGCAAGAGCCTGGTAAAAAAATATGGGGGCACTAACCATTTGTTTATCATAAGTGTTGCAAATTTTTTTTTTTTTTGCGATACGCGGGTTTCTCACTGTTGTGGCCTCTCCTGTTGTGGAGCACAGGCTCCGGACGCGCAGGCTTAGCGGCCATGGCTCAGGGGCCTAGCCGCTCCGCGGCATGTGGGATCTTCCCGGACCGGGGCACGAACCCGTGTCCCTTGCATCGGCAGGCGGACTCTCAACCACTGCGCCACCAGGGAAGCCCACAAATATTTTTCATCTGTTTGTCAGCTGGATTTTTTTTTTAACATCTTTATTGGAGTATAATTGCTTTACAATGTTGTGTTAGTTTCTGCTGTATAACAAAGCGAATCAGCTATACATATACTTATATCCGCGTATCCCCTCCCTCCTGTGTCTCCCTCCCACCCTCCCCATCCCACCCCTCTAGGTGGTCACAAAGCACCGAGCTGATCTCCCTGTGCTATGTGGCTGCTTCCCACTGGCTATCTATTTTACATTTTGTAGTGTATATATGTCCATGCCACTCTCTCAGTTCGTCCCAGCTTACCCTTCCCCCTCCCCGTGTCCTCAAGTCCATTCTCTACATCATCTGGGTCTTTATTCCTGTCCTGCCCCTAGGTTCTTCAGAACCATTTTTTTTTTTTTTTTTTTTTTTAGATTCCACATATATGTGTTAGCATACGGTATTTGTTTTTCTCTTTCTGTCAGCTGGATTTTAATTTCATTTATTAAGTCTTTAGTTACACCTTCTGTTTTCTATTTCATTTCAGGTAAACAAATCTATCCAATTTTCCCTTCCTTTGTGATTCATTTCTTTGTTTTTTTCTGCTTAAGAAATGCCTTCCCCTCTGTGGTATCATTAACTCTCCATTTTTGTCTTTAGAATTTTATTAATTTTTACATTTGGCTCTTCATTTACAAAATTCATCTGGAATTTATTTTGTTGTATAAACTGAGAATCTAGATTTATATTCCTTCCCCTCTCCCATCCCCCCAAATAAAGGCCATTCTCCTTGGGGGAGGATGTCAAAGTACAGGAAGGGTGTTCTCCGGGAGCTCTGTTGAGACCGCTCTCCAGTCTTCTTAGAGGCCAGGGAGGGCTCAGCATCACGGGGGCTCCAGGGGATGAGGAGACGCTGGCCTCCCTCCTCCAGAAGATCGTGAGGCCCACATCATAGCAGATTAGGCCATCAAAAGATCGGGTATTCAGCACTCCTCAGGAGGTATGCCTGCTGTAGCCCTTCCTATGTCCATTTATCTTTTAATGCTTTGCCCTTGAAATTAACTCAAACTGGACGCAAGACGCTGCTTTGGTGAGACACCTTCTGAGTTTTCTGTAAGAACTGCACTGACTGCATTCTCATTATAGTGTCCTGTATCCCCAGGGTGAAGGGCTGTATCCATCTCCACGCAGCCTGGTGGATGGAAGGAGATCCGGTTGGGCTTGGGAGTCAGGCAGACTCCCCTCGCCCCCAGATACCTGTGTGTGACCTCAGGCAAGGCTCTCCCTGAACGTTGCTGAGTGCTGTGTATTTTAGAAGTTAAACTACTGTCCCATCTCCCTGAAGGAGTTGTGAGCCTTCCATGACATAACAAACGTGGATTGCTTTCCACTGTGTCTGGAACACACTGGGTGCCTGCTTAAGAGATGGTAGCTACAAAAATCACACCACTATTTTCCATTTTCAAAGCAGGAAAATTCCTGTCTTGCTCAAGGACCTGATTTGCATCTGTTTATGGATAGAATTACAGAACGCCCTGCGTGTGACTTTCTGGGTTGGTTTCCAGGTGCGTGTCACCCAGGGAAGCGGTCAGTGAAGAAGCTAAGACAATGTCTTACCAGGAGCTCAGGATCTACAGGCTCTGGAGACACACACCCTGGGGTCACATCCGCCCACCAGCACTCCCTGGCTGAGTTACCTTGTCCAGCCCAGTCTCTCTAAGCCTCAGTTTTATCATCTGGAAATTAGAAACAATAGCATCACTCTCCCTGTGTAGCTGCCTCCTGTACTATTTTGGAACGAATCTAGACACCCTGCCATTTCACCTGTGGGTAGTGCTGCATCTACCTCTGAGAGATAAGGGCTCTTTAAAAAATATTTTAGGGCTTCCCTGGTGGCGCAGTGGTTGAGAGTCCGCCTGCCGATGCAGGGGACACGGGTTCGTGCCCCGGTCCGGGAAGATCCCACATGCCGCGGAGCGGCTGGGCCCGTGAACTATGGCCGCCGAGCCTGCGCGTCCGGAGCCTGTGCTCCGCAATGGGAGAGGCCACGGCAGTGAGAGGCCCATGTACCACCAAAAAAAAAATTTTTTGTAATTTTAAGCCACTATGTTATTCTCACCTTGGGTGGTTTCTAATACACACTCAAGTCTGAGATGCTGCCCTAGATTGTTTTTTGGCTCTGTGAGGGGAGGGCCAGTGCTGTCCTAACCAGTGTAAGCATTTCCCAAAATCCTGCTGAATGTCAGCTGTTTGGGTTAGAACTTGGAGTAAACAAGGAAACAAACAGGAGACAGGAAGAGTTAAACACTTCAGTGAAGGAAGGAGCCAGACTTCATTGGCAAAAGGAATTTTTTTTCCTTTTTGCTTCTGCAGCCCCAAGCTTGGAGCTTGGCACTCTGGGGAAGGCACCAATCAGATTGTTGCCTGCATGTTGGAAAATATTTATGTCACCTACCAAGCTGGGAGCATACTCAGCGGGTTTCCCGGGGCCGCCTGATAGACAAGGTCGCATCCCAGCAGCTGTGAGGAAGGAGGCATGCCGGCCTGACAGCTGTGCTCGGCGCTGGAGGCTGCCAGCAAGCCTGGCATCGCACGTTAGAGGGAGACACACTTCTGTGACCACCAGCTCGAGGGCAGTGGGGAGTCGGGGGACCCCTGCTGCCTGAGACAGCCGCAGGTCAGCTGCAGGGGGTGCGGAAGCTGGGAAAGGATGAGGAAAGGGCACGGACAAGGGGATGGGGGCCGAGTAGGAATCTAGCATTTACGAGGTGCGGCATTGCGGAAAGTGCTTTAGAAGTGTTATCTCCATGAATCTTTGTCACATCCCCTGAGAGGGATAAGGTCATGACCATTTTACAGGTGAAGAAACTGAGGCTTTGAGAGAGTTGGTGAAACAGGGAGCTGGGACTCCATCTCTAGTTTGTCTTTCTCAGATCCTGCAGAAAAAACATTTATCATTAAGCTGTAACTGCTATATACATGAAAAAACCCACAAAAAACCAAAACAAACAAAAAACATACCACCAACTACCATTATCTATCTGTCTATCTATCCATCCATCCATCCATCCATCCATCCATCCATCCATCCATTGGTCCATCCCTAGTTTGCTGGACATCGCTATTTATCAACTTGCATTCAACAGTGAAGTCCTATCCTATAGAGTTGTAAAGACCTCCAATTTTGATTACAGGGGACAGCAAGCCCTTGAGGTTGTACATCCACAACGTGGGGCTCCAATGATCAACCTTACATTTCTACCACTGCCCTGAGGATGCAGACTGCACCGGGCTGCCCTGGCTAGTTGTTAAGAGTACGAGCCCTAGAGTCAAACTGCCTGGGTTCAAATCCCAGCTCAGCCATTTATTTTGTGGCGTTGGGCAAGTCACTTCTCCTCTGTGCCTCAGTTCCTCACCTGTAAAATGGAGATATGAATAGGACTTCTAGAAGTTTTGAAGATTGAGTAAATATTTGTAAAATGCTTAGCACAGTGGCGGGCGCACTGGGAGCTGTATTATACGTACTTGCTGTCCCAGTTACTGTGGCTGTGTTAAAAAAATCACCCCAAAACTCAGTGACATGAAGCACTGAGCATTTATCATGCTCATGGTGTCTGTGGGTCAGGAGTTCACATAGGCCACAGCGGGGATGGCTTGTCCCTGCTCCATGATGTCTAGGACTTCAACCAGAAGGCCTGAAGGCTGGGAGTTGGAATCATCTGAAATCTCACTTACTTGCTTAAGCGACGGCTGATGAGGGTTGTAAGCTGAGAACTTAGCTGGGACGATAGGCCAGCACGTCCACCCACAACCTCTCCATGGAGCCTGGGCTTCCTCACAACATGGTGGCTGGTTCCAAGCCTGGGCACCCCAAGAAAAAGAGGTCCAGGTACAAACTGTGTCCCCCTAGCCTCCGAAGTCACATGCCATTACTATTAATGAAATTTAGTAGTCAGAGCAGTCACAAATCCTCCCAGGATCAAGGGGAAGGGGAATAGATGCTACTTCTTGGTGGGGTGTGGCAAAGATTTTGAAGAGCAGAAAGGATTGGAAATATTGCTGTGGCCCTTTTGGAGAAATATGAACTGCTACAGCCATTGGCCATCCTCAAGCTGGCATGGGGATCTTGAGGAAGGAGGTCTCAGGGAGCTCTTGTGGCCAGCATTATACCTCCCGGTGCACCCACAGTTGTGCCTCCTGAGGTCTGGTAACATCCCCAAGATACTCAGGTCAGGTCCCCACCTTCCCCACTATCCAGCCCCTACCTCATTTTGGTCTTTGGGGTGTTCCTCCTGCATCCCTGTTGTCCCCAAATGTGTGCTCCATTCCCTTTACCCTTCAGGGTATCCGGTACCACATTCTGGGGGACTCAGACACCTCATAAAACATAGGAAGGGCCCCTGGCTTATTTAAACACCTTCTCCCTGAGGCAGGGCAGCACCACGGGCCTGGTTCCCAGCTTGGCTGGAAGAAGAAAAAGAGGGAGAATGAACCCAGTTACATCCATGCTCTGAGCCAGGCCTGGGACCAACTCAGAGAGGCACAAGCAGTCCCGCCCGCCCTCTGTCTCCTCTCTCCTTGCCGACAGAGGGCCTGGAGGAACAGGGAGAGGGCTGAGCAGAGCTGGAGGCTTGAGAAGAGCAGCAAAGAGCTGAGAAGTCAGGTTCTAGTTTCAACCAGCATCTACGTGGGTAATGTGGGCAGACAGGATGCCTTGGGGATGCGAGCAAAAAAAAAAAAAAAAACAACTTAAAAATGTTTATAGACCCCATGTGACCTTGCTCAAGGCTGTTAGCCCAGACAGAGTTTTACAATCACGTGCCTGGTTGTTTGTCTCAGTCTCCTCCTTCGTCATGTGTTTCCAGGGAGCTGGTGTCCTGTGAGGGGAAGGGCTCTGCCTGGTTTTGTGGACCATTCATTTCAGTGCTTAGTATGTGACAGAAGTGACAGAGCATGTATTAGCTAATGAAATAATTGATTCAGTAAATCAACCTTCCTGAATATCGATTACAGACCAGGCATGGTTCTAGAACACAGGATACAGTGGCTAGTGGAACCGGCACAGCCCTTATCTTCATAGAACTTCATTCTAGTGGAAGACAGTAGTCACTGAACAAGATAAATTAATTTATGATATAATGTCAGAGGGCAAGGAACACTCTGTGGAAATTAAAAGGGGGATAAAGGATAAAGAGTGGCTGGGAGTTGCTAACTTATATCGAGAGTGATCAGAGAAGGCCTTTTGGAAGTGGTGAAGTTTGAGCAGAGGCCTAGTGAAGGAAGGGAGTAAGCCATGGGGGTGTCCGGGAAAGAGAGTGTCTGACAGAGGAGAGAGCAGATGCAAAGGGCCTGCAGCAGCGGTGTTAGAGTGATTGGAGTGGGGTGAGAGGGGAGAGTGGAGGGAAACAGCTTGAAGGGCAGTTCTGTGGTACCCTGTAGACTGCAGTAAGGATGTTGGGTTTCATAATAAGTATGTATAAAGCCAAATGAATGAAGAAATAAATGAAACAATGGAGAGATGGATGGGTTTATGGATGGATGGGCAGATGAATGGAGGGATGGATGAATGGAGGGATGGATGAATGGAAGGGTGGATGTATGAGTGGTTGGATGAGTGAATGGATAGATGTATGGATGGGTGATGGGATGGATGAATGGGTTGAAAGATAGGTGGATGGATGGATGCAGATGGATGGATAGGTAGGTAAACAAATGAATGGATGGGTGGATGAATGGTTGGGTGGATGGGTGGATACATGGATTAGTGAGTGGACATATGGATAGATGAATGGATGGATGGATGGATGGGTGGATGGATGGATTCATGGATTAGTGAGTGGACATATGGATAGATGAATGGGTGGATGGATGGATGGATGGGTGGGTGGATAAATGTATGGAGAGATGAAGGGATGGATGAATGGATTGCGAGATAGGTGGATGGATGCATGCATGGACGCATGAATGGATGGATGGGTAGGTAAACAGATGGCTGGCGGGGTGGTGGAATGAATGGTTGGGTGGGTGGGTGAATGCACAGGTGAGTAGGTAGATAGATGAATGGATGGATGGATGTACAGATGGACAGTTGGTCCCTAGGCACACGTGTACTAAACTAAACCTCTGCATTGCCTTTCCATCTCTAACTCACATTAGAGCCTTGCCCCAGTATGGGAAACACCCCAGGAGGAATGAGGCATGGCACAGTTGATGCCCAGATGCTCTCAGGGGCACAGGCTGAACCTTAAATAACTCCTTTTCTTTCATAGGAAGAGCGGTTCTGGAGGCACAGGCACTGGGAGGCGTTTGGGGCAGGCGGCCGTCACTAACAGATTCATTAAGCTCGCTCCAGAGCAACGATAAAAAATCAATTTAGTTCACCAGGCAGCTTGAACAGGCGCCAGGAGCAGGGGAGCCCTCCCATCCGTGAGCTCGGGGCGTATGGAGAGGTGCTGTGGAATCGGTGGAGCTGGAGCCTGGCAGCAACCCGTTGTCAGGGACCACCCCCCCAACAGCAGGGCTGCAGGGGCTCTGACAGGATGCCCGTGGAGGGGGAGGGACAGGACCAGAGTGGACTTCTTTGAGCATCCCAGGCAGTGCTGCAGACACACCTGACTTGCTGGCATGCTGGCCACGATCTTGCTCCCCCACTGCCCTGATTCACTCAGTGATACCTTAACAGCCCCTGAGAGCTGACTAAGTGCAGTGGACTGAGCAAGGGGGCCTGGGAGGTCTAGGCAAGGTCTGTCCCTTATGGAGCTCCCAGTCTGGCTGGGGAGCAGATCTGGGCCCGGTATAGGAGGGTGGGTGTGAGCAGAGGGGTGGGGAGGGGTGAGAGGAGAGAAGACGGGGAGAAGATGGCATGAGGGGTTCAGCAGAAGGAGAGAATTTGCATCCATCTGTGTCACAGCAGGAAACAAGTAGCAACTCAACCTGGGGTGACCAAGGGGACATGTAATGAAGGGAGGAAGGATCAGAGTGTGGCCAGAGTTAAGGGGGCCCAAAAGGATGGTGCAGCACCTCTGGGCTGGCAACACAGGGGAGCCATTAGTACCCCGAGGCCTGGAGGATAGAGAAGGGGTGCTACTAGGACCTGGAGAGAGGTGTGGCTGCAGGAGATAGCTGCCCACCAGGGCCTGGACTGCAGGGGCGGAGTCAGAACAACAAACTCCCCAGTCTCCCTTGCCTTCCGCACCCTGAGCCCCTTCGGGATCTGCATCCAGAAGCCAGGGCTGAGTGAGCCAGGCGATGTGGTCTGCAGAAGCTACATTCACAGAGTCCAGGGCTGGGTGATTCAGATGAGGGAGAAGCTGGAGGGGCAGATGGAGGATATACAGGGCAGCCCTGTAGGAACTGGTCTAATAGAGCTCAGTGACTCAGTGGGGAGAGAATCGCTCATCGGAGCCTCATCAGGGAACGTTGTGGCTCCTGACAGAGTCCTGGCTCCTTCTGGGATGAATGGGCTTGTGGCGCTTTCCTGGGAGAGGCTGGATGAGGTGAATGGATGCAGGTAGGTGGGAGTTGGGGAGAGATGGACAGAGAGGCAGAGATGCATGGAGGGGCAGGGAACAAAGTGATGGGGTGGAGAGGGGGAGGGAGAGAGATAGAGAGAGAGAAAGCACGGATAGGAAAGAGGGACAGATAGAGCGAGAGAGAGACAGACACAGAGAGACATTTAAAGAGACAGACAGACAAAAAGACATGGGGATTGAGGAGGGAGGATGGAGAGGGAGAAGAGCAAAGGAAACACATGAGAAGATGTAACCAAAGGAATGGGGGAGAAAGAGAGAGAGAGGGAGGAGAAAAAAGAGGGAGAACAAGGAAACAGAGAAAAATGAGAGAAAATGATGGAGGAGAGGGGAGGGGAAAGAGGAAGACTCGGAGGGCTTTGGAGGGCCACCTAGGCTAGGGTCATGCTGGGAGCCCCTGTCGGGCAGGGCACCAATGCAGAGAAAGGGTGCGAGAGCTGGAAGTCTGGGGAAACTGAGGCACAGGGATGGAAAGTGACTTTGTCGAGGGCATCCAGCAGTCTGGGACTTCACTGCTGCACCAAACTCTCATTTAATCCACCTCCCTGCTTTCTTGGTCACATCAAAGGCAACCTTGAAGTGAGAACAGGAGAGAAATAGAATTTCTTGAACACCTACCATGTGTCAGGCATTTAATTTATATTGACTGGTGGGTTCCTCACAATAAGGGTAGAGTCTTCATACTATGACTGTTTCCATTTACAGATAGGGAAACTGAGGCTCAGAGAGGTGGCTTCACCAGGACGTGGCCGTGTCTGGGCTGAGACCCAAGTCCTCCTGGCGTTAACTCTTGCCCACACCCCTCTGGGTTTGCTGCCCATTGCTCTGGACCCTGAAATGAAGAGGACCATGTGTGGATGGAGTGGAGAGGAGAGAGCTCTCTTCATCATTCCTCTGGGTCTCCCTCTGCCAAGGAACGCAGCCAAAATTCCTTGGAATCTGTTGCTTTAAGCTACGCACAGGGGGGAACAGAATCAGACGGGGATGTTTGTAATGGTTTCCAAATGTCTGGCTGCAGCTGCCTCCTCGGCAGCGAGAGACAAGGAGGCCTGGGGTGGGGGGGGAGACCTGCTCCCTGCCTCTGTCTCCCACATGCATTTCAGGGGCGCTGATACTTCTAGAGCCCTGGGTAGAGGGATGTGCTGCTCTGGTAAACAAGCTAAGGGATGAAGGAGGGAATGAATGGATAGATGAAGAAGGAAATGAGTGGATGGTGCAGGGTACAACTTTTCTTATCTGTAAAGTGGGGATAGTTACACCACGATCGATCACCCCTTCCACTCCACGAAGTCCTTACACGCATTTACCATCTTGATGAAATCTCACAAGGATCCCATTGGCACGCCCATTTGACAGACCGTAAAACTGAGGCGCCAAGGTAAAGGTGCTGGCCTGAGCCGTATAGTGATGAAGGAGGGAGCTCTTGAATCTGGTCTGTTTCCAGAATTCCTGCTCCTGTTTACACGGGCACTCAGTAGACGTTCAGATGATCTCAGTTTAAATGCTACGTTGATGAGAGCCTCCCAGGGACAGGGGCCAGTGAGTCCTCTGTGAGTCACACAGACCTGATCTCTGTGGGGACAGCCATCTCTGATGAGTCACCCCCCCTTACCAAGACTCAGTTTCCTCTTCTTAGAGTGGGGCATCATGGCCTCAGACTTGCTGGGTTGTTGTGGGAGGCTGACTGGATATAAGTGGGAAACACTTCCCACCACTGATAGGCACACAGTAGGTGGTTTTTTTTAAATAGCATCAATAGTATAACGTAAATAATGGCTAATTATTTTTGACTGTCTACTGCTCTTTATATGATTTTTTCCCCTCACTTAATCCTCCCTCCAACCCTATGAGGTCAGTTTGATCCCTAGTTTATATAAAGAATGAGGCTCAGAGAGGTTAAGTGGCCTGCATGAGGTCACACAGCTAGGACACGGCTGAATTGAGAGCCTGGTTTATCAACCCCTAGGCTTTTTAGTTAACACACATACGTGAGAACATGCCAATCCATGCCTGCCACATAGGACCTTATGAAAAACGCTAGCCTCCCCTTTTCTTCCCTGTGAGGAATTTACTGTGTTCTTCTGCTTTCAGAGATGGGGATCTGAGGTCCGGGACCGAAACACCATGCCTCAGCCATTTGACAGCGTTTCCTGCTGCACCGGGTTCCAGATCCTAGAGAAAAGGGCTCAGAAGTGCCCGACAAACCCTCCTACCGGGCTCAAGGCCCCTCCTCCAATAAGACATCTTCCCACAGAATCACATCTCTGTTAAGGTGGGTTAATCGTGATTTGCTTTTAATTCACACATACCTGGTTTGTAGTTGTCTGATTAGAAATATGAAAGAAGTTTGTTGCAGAAAAGATAGAAGATGATTCCAGTTGCCCACAATTCCCCTATTTGGAGAAGACCGCAGTTTGGCATTTTATCTGTTCCTTCTTCGTACAATTGCCGTCATTGTGAGCATACATAATACTCAGCTCTGCATATATTGATTTTTTTCCTTAAAGCCAAGTCTATTGTTTTCTATTGATGAGAGCAGTAAGTACAAAAGGATGAGAAGATCAAACCCTATTTAAGGAAAGGCACCTCTGTTAATATTTTGGCATGGACTTATCCAGGGTGTGTCACTCACACACATACCCTGAGCCCCATCCACGCATATATATTTTTGACATCATTTAGGTCCGACTTTGGATCAGTGTCTCAAGCTCAAAAGCCCTGGTAGCTCACAGGAGAGAGTGCAGGGGTCGGTTGGGGGCCGAGCAAGCCGGACTCCACATGTCCCACCCGCGGGGACAGCTGCTATCACTCTACCCGGCTGCTGCCTCGTAGGAATGCAAGCCCAGCATTACTACGTGTCCCAATTTTGCAAGAGATTCCAGAAATCTAGACTTTTATATGAAAACTCCCATTTGAAAAATAATGCAGCAAATTCCATTTAAATAAAGCATATGCGGAACAAAAAAGACACCCTGTGGGGCTGCCCTGAGTTTGCAACCTCTGTCCTTCGTGTCATGCAGACGTCCACTCTTCACTTTTAATTTAGCAGACACACGTGCTCAGCGTTCTGTTGCGGAGCAACCCTTCATGCATCTGCGATGCGGGTTTTAAATCGGAAGGGCACTTTTTCTCCCAGTTTTCTTCCTTGTGTCTGCTTGTTCCCAACCCCCTCCCTCCAGCTCCTCCCCTTCTTCTTTCCCTCCCTCCTACCCCCAACCATTCAATTTTATTAATGGTTGATTTTCTTTTTAAACTGTCCGGAGGCTGCTGCAAGCTCCACGGTTGCCAGTGGCTGATCGATATCTTGGTGGGGGGAGGGTGTTATTTCATCAGCTAAGTGCCAGGTACTCTACTTGGTAAAGCCCATAGCCTCTTTTTGAGCTGGCAGACATGAGGCAAAGGAGGCTGGCCAAAGACCCAAATGTGCTGCCCGGATGGAATCGGCAGGACATGTGTGGAGACCCCTGTGGAGGTTTGATCTGGGTGTCTCTGGTCCCCCACGTTGTCCCCATCCCATCTCCTCCCTCTCTGTCTGCAATCCATCACAGCGATGTCTGCAAAGCTTATAACTGTAGTTAGAATTCCTCCATCTGTAGTGGGGAAAACCATACCTCATTGAACTGTCACAAGAATGCTACCTTGGGAGCAAGATGCTCAGTTGGAAGGTGGTAACTGAGGCAAGGAGAGGCTTTGTGGCATCACCAAGCCCCCAGCAGACAGAGCCAGATTCGAACCCAGGGCTGGCTGACTCCTGGTCCTGTGTTCTTCCCGCACAGGAGCTGGCTCAGGGGCGGCCAGGGGAAGGGGCTTGCGTGGAGCAGTGTGGACCCCTGGCCCAGCCACAGAGGAAGTCCCCGTGGCCTTGTGAACAATTTTACCACATTCCTCTGGTTCCTCTTTATGGAGACTGGTAGTCCCAGACGTTGTTCAATTACGGATTTATGGCCACCGCCAGGGCCAGCCAGCACTCTCCTCTCCACGGCTGGAAGGCATTAGAGCTGCGAGAGGATGCAAACGGCTTTCCTGGCGACAGAGGCCCTGTGAGAACTTGAGCTCCAGCCCAGGGACAGGATTTTCCTGTTATTGGAGGGTCAGTTTCAGCACAGAAGGCAGGGGGGCGAAGGTGTGAGCAACCTGATACCCACAACACATGATTTCCATTGATTTTCTTAGCAGGATACCTGGGGACAAGGTTCCAGATTGTAGGGACCCCACTGGGATGGGGGCTTGTGGAAGAGCTGGGGGTCCGAGAGCTCCCAGAAGGAGGAGAAGGGAATCCAGGTGGTGAAGAACGTGGGCTTTGGAGCTGGACGGAGGGGTTCGAGTCCCAGCTGCTCCACTTCCTCACCTGGGAACCGTGGATTCTCCACCACATCCCTCTCAGCCGCTGCGTGAAGTGGGGATGACAGTGGTACCTGCTTCACAGAACTGTTGCAATGATTAAACGAGATGATGTGATTCACATGTTTGACACAGGGCTCAGCGTGGATCATCCTCATCAAATTAGATGTTCTCACCAGTGATAAAGGGAGGAAGTGGGACTCCTCAGTGGCTGCTGTGGGCTGGGCACGGGGCCAAGTCTTTGGTATATACTGTCCCACGCAATCCTCACGACAGCCCATTTGAAAGATGAGGCTCAGAGAAGCGTAAGGTGGCCCGTCCCACCAAGAGCCCGGGATTGAAGCCAGGTGCATCTGGCCCTTCCAGTTACACCATGTGACCCAACCCCGCCCCAGACATTGGTGAGCGTGGCAGGTGGAGAGCGACCGTATCCAGAGCTGAAGACAAGAGAGGCAGTGTGAGTAAACCCGGCTGAGGAGTCCGACCCTGGGGTGGATGCTGTGTGTCTCCACCCGGGTGCCCCGACAGGGAGGCAGGGAGCCCTGGTCTTGGGGGCCTCCCCAAAGTCTGAAAGGAATCATGAATCTCTGTCGGGTTGTCTCCTAAGGGCAGAGATAGCGGGAGTCAGAGTCCTGACTGCCTGGGAGTGTGCTAGGCTCGCTGGAGAGGAATCCCAGCCCTGACCGCTCAGTACTTCCGGGACAAGGCAGGCTGCTTCTGAGACGAGCATCAGGGGGTGTGCCAGCCAGGGGTGTTATAGAGATTAAACAGGCAAATGCGAAAAAGGCTGTTGAAGGTTGGCTCCTCTGGACACAGACCCCGAGGCTCTGGGGCTTTGAGTGCAGGGGGTTTATTGGGATACAGTAAGGGAGACCCTTAGGACCCATACTTCAGGGGTAGGGAAACAAGCAGAATGAGGCAGAGAGAAGTTGGAGTGTGATTCAGTTTTCCCCAGGGTCTCAGCTGATCCCATGGGAGCTCCAGAGCTGAGATGGCTCCTACAGTCATCCTGCCTAGAGGCAAGGAGGCCAGGCCCGTATACCCCCATCACTGACCAGACGCTGGAAGGAGGTTTGACCTTGGACAAGGCAGCTCTCTCCAGCAAAGGGCAGCTGCTAGGTCCAGGGGCTCAGCTGGGAGCCATCAGCCCTCGCAGCAGCCGGGGCGATGTCTAGGTGGCCACCATAGCAAAGAGACAGCCCAGAGCCACTTGACACCTGGGTGGGTACAGGCACATCGCTTGCCTTTTCCTCTGCCAGGGAGCCTACCATTAAGGCCAAGGGCAGGCAGGGGTGAAAGGAGGCTGCCTGCCATATGAGCAGGAAGCCGGGCCGGGGGAGAAGGTGTGATGGATGCCAAGAGGGAATTCTGCTCTGCCCGTGATGTTTCACGGGGCTGGGGTCTTAGGTGAGCCCGTTGCGTGCTGGTGGTGGCGGCAGGGAGGGTGTATGTGCCCTGAATTACACAGCTGGCAGCGTCTGGTCAAGTGAGGCATAAGGCGCTGCCCCCAGGATGGAGGAGAAATGGTCGTGCCATCCGAGCGGCCCCCGCCTCCCCTGTCACCCTGCAGGGCTGTGGCTTACAGCCGGCTCTCAACCCTGGAAAAAATTGACTGCCTGTTTCTGCCTGAGTGCTCGAGAGTTACAGGCTGCGAAGACGGGGGAGGAGGGGGGCCGAGGGCGGGTGGCTGCCTCCTCATCAGGATGGATTTTTCTGCTTCTCTGCTTGTAGGAAGAGCAGGAACAGGATACGGGAGGCTGCTCAAGGAGTAATCACTGTGCAGGCGAGGGCATGTCAGGGGCTGGCTCTGTGATGGAGGCAGGAGGGAGGGAGGGCGGTGAGGGCAGAGAGGGCACTGGGAAGGTGGGGAAAGTGGAACCTGGCGTTCCCCCAGCTGTCTGCATGTGCGCCCTCCCACCAGCCTTCCTTCCGTCTACCCCTCTTTCCTTCCTCCTTCCCATCCTTCCATCCACCTTTCCTTCTTTTCATCTTTCCATCTTTCCTCCCTCCCTCCCTCCCCTCCTCTCTCCTTCCCATCCATTTATCTGACCATACATCCTTTAACTTATATCCTTTCCAAGTCCACCCTTTCTCCATTCTTTCCCGGTACCCATTTGCTCTCATTTCTGGGGACCTGCCAAATGCCCAGCCTGGTATTGGACCCCGGTGATGACCACGTCAAAGACTTTTGAAGTCAGCAGAAAGAGGCTCTTACTCTGGGTGGGTCAGAGCTCCTTGGGGAATACCCAAGGTGTATCGGCAATGCCAGAGACACTTGAAGGGTCAGAGAGGGCTTCCTGGAGGAAGAAGGATTTGAAGTCAGCCTCGAAGAAAGAACAGGATGAGGAAAGGGATGGAGGCACAGAGGAGCAGAAAGTGTCTGTGGCTTGGCAAGTATCTGTGTAGCCCGAGGCTGGGGTGCAGGGCGGTAAGAGACAGGGGGTGGGAGATGGTTTAGCTGAGCCTGGAGAAATGGGTTTGGTCTGGGTCATGAAAGGTCTTGAAAAATTTGGACATTACTCTGCATTAAGTGGGAGTCATTCTTGTTTAAGCAACGGAATCTCTTTCTACGTGAAATCTTATGCGGAATTTCAAACCACAAAAAAAAAAAAAAAAAATGATAAAGGTAGAGCTGATGTGGCTAAAGCAGGGGAGGTTCCAGAGCATTGCCCACGTAAACCTCCCTCTTACTCCTCACCACGGAGCTGCCAGAAAGGCAGAGAACCTTGGGGTGCCCTGGAACACAGTTTAAAAACCACAGGAAGGTTATGGGGCCCCTCGTCTGAACTTCAATGAGACCCACAAACTGCAGGTCCCACCTCTTGTGTGACCAAGAATCAGAGTTTGGTGGGGGGACAGTGAAGGCTGCATTTTCTCCAAGTGGGAATCAAGTCCCAGCTCCTTAGGGAGACACACAAGGTCCTCCAGAATGTTCTAACCCCCCAGGTTCATCACCGCCACTGTCAGCCCCCAATTTCCAGCCATACTCAACTACGTGTGGTTTCCAGAAGGGGTGTGGTCCAGCTTGCCTCTGCCTGGAGCTGCTCCCCATCAGGATCTTTGCCCGGCCTGCTCCCCAACCCTCCAGTCTTGTCTGGGTCCCTGCTGACCTCCTGTGACCGGCTCTGAGAGCTGAGGTCGGGCACCACCCTATACACAGTCGGTGTTCAGTATATGCTTGTTGAATATACCGGAGGTACACACCAAGACCCCCAACAAACCAAGAAAGACATGAATAACCATGTGGACCCACAAGTTCACAGTAAACATCCGTCTTCATTTTCCAGTCTGAGCAAGTTCACGTGGAGTGAACTGGGAGGGAGCGACGAAGAAGGGGGCTCCATCTCTGCACACAGAAGGTGCTCAGAAAGTGCTAATTGAGGGAGACAGAGAGCTCGCCCACATCTCCAGGAGGTGCTAAAGAAGGATTTGGGGTCTGAGACAGTGGTCACTGGTGGTCTGAGAATGTCCCTCAGGCCTCAGGGCACATGGCCCCCCTGCCCGCTTTGCCTCGCACATTGAGGAGGCTGGAGTAGGACATTCTCTGGATGTGTGCCCTCAATCCAACTGTTTACATCATTAATTTACACGGCCCAATTTGCATTTGCACTCCAACTCAATACTTTTTATGATGCAATTACTACTCAGAGATGAATTTTTTATGAGTTTCCTTTTAATGTCTCTGGGGCCCTTTATTCTTGAGGAAATCTCCTTCTGGAAAATGGCTAATTCTCTTAAAGGGGGAATTTAAAGCCCTCTTGTCCTCCCAGGCATCACCTAAATGACACTCTTCCAGGCAGCCTTCCCTGGCCTCGATGCCTGGAGAGGAAGGGCCCCCTGAGGGATGGGCAGCAATGAAGGTTGGCGGTTAAGTGAACAAACTCAACCTGGATTCAGATTCTCACTGCAACACTTAGTAGCTCTGCAGCCTTGAGCAAATAACTAAACTTCTCTGAGCCCCAGGACTGTCATCTCATGAACAGGGATCAATAGCCACGAAGTTACCTATCTCTTGGGCTCGCCTGGGGGACAGAATGGGATCTTGCATGCTAAGTGCACTCATGAAATATCTGCTGTTATTATCATACACCAGTACAAGGAGCGGCTGGCATCCATCCACTCAGATACATTAACCTTCTTGTCCTCCGTCATTCATTGGGTGGGGAGGGGCAGAAAGGTGCAAGGAATCGCCCGCCCCCTAGAGAGACACAAAGATCATCTTTGGAGTTTAGTGACCGTGAGCTTTGATATACAGGCAGATTTTCTTTTTTTCTTGCTTGTCCCAGTGTTGGCCAGTTCTGTCTATTGCAACAGGGAAGGTGGACCAAGAGGAGGCAAGGAGGGGCCCTTGTAGAGGTTAAGACAGCCTGGATTCAGACATGCCTCTGCTGCTTCCTAGCGTTTCCTAGACCTTGGCTGAGAGCTGTCTTCTTTCCTTTACAGATGTAGCACTTGAGTCCAGAGAAGGGAGGGATGGCCCTGGGGACCCACTGCTCCTCTCAGTGCCGGGAAATCTGTGCCCATCTCTGCACAAAGGCAACTCCTATTCATCCTCAGTGTGCCAGCCCAAGTGCCCCAACTTCAGGGAAGCTTTCTCTGAATGCCCCATGGCAGCCAGGATTTTTCTTTCAAAATACTTACCAAACCACCACACTTGTGAAGGCTTTTTCTTTTTCTTTTCTCCCGGTGCCCCTTTCTTCCTCCTTTCATCCTCCTCCCCTTCCCCCTTCCCCCTCCTCTTCTTAACCTTCTTCTTTCTCTCTCTCTCTCTCTCGTCTCTCATGCATCTGTCTATCCATCCATCTACCTTGAATTTCCCTGCCACTTTATTGAAAAAAAGTTACACATTCAAGAAAGCAAACGTTTACACAGCACAAAAGCTCTCTCACCTCCTTGTACCCTAGCACCCTAGCTGTTCCTGATTTCTTGTGGATTCTCTCAGAGACCTTTTTTGCAAGTACAAGTCCGCGAAAGCCCCGCCAAGGACTCCGTTCTTTACAAATGGACACACTATAGTCACTATTGGATCCCTGGCTCCTTTCACTTAGAGGTTGCTCTGTGTCACCATACAGATATCTGCTTCATTTAAAGGGCCACATGGTGTCCCATTCTAGGATGAGGATGAGCCAAACTAAATCTATTCATGGACCCTTCGGTTGTTCCCTAATTTTCGTCTGTCACTACCTTTTTGATGTCTGTCTCCCCGAATTGACTGTAGACTTTGTGGGGGTAGAGAAGTTTTTGTGTGTTTTGTCTATTTCTGTATCTTCGGAGAACAGCATGGGGAGTCTGAAACATAGAAGGGTCTCAATAAACAGTCCTTGAATGGGTAGATGGAGGAAGGAAGGCAGGAACGAAGGCAGGCAGGCAGGCAGGAAGGGAGGAATGATAGAGGGGTGGAGAGATGGTTGGATAGACGGATAGAACCTGGACTAGGTCTCTGCTTCTCCTGCTCTCCTGTGGCCTCAGGGATCCAGCCCCTTGACCATCTCCCCCAGAGAGGACCCAGTGGGGAGTCCCTGTCTTCAGGCAGCTCCGATCTGGAAGATGAGCACACGCTGTCCTGCTGTGCATCTCGTGAACGCGGGAGCAATAGCCGGCTTCCAACCAAAACTCTCCCTTGGATGCTCACAAACAGCAGTGACTCCCCAAGCCTGCCAGCGCTGGGTGGAGTTGCACACGTTATGGAAACTTCTATTTCTGCTTTATGAAAACAAAGTAGGAAAGGAAAGCTGGCTCTGCTGGAGACCCATACTGGCCCCGTGAGTCATCTTTATCCAAGCAAGACGAGAAAACCCTCCCAAGACTGGGCCTCTCTCTGAGCCATCAGCCAACGAACGAGATCATATGCCCCCACCCCCAGCATCCCACAGCCCTGTCGGCGAGGAGGTTGCAAACTCAGATGCCCCCAGGGGCCAGGCTAGAAACATACAATAAAAAGTGAGACCAGCACGCAGCCAAATGGAAAACACTTTTCTACACCAGGAATCTGGATTTTTATGTGAAATCTCCAATTTTTAAATTCTGGAAACCAATCTGCTGAGCCGGAGAGCCACTGGCGTGAGCGTCTACTGGGTGCTCCTGCAGGAGAGTTGGCAACGCTCTGGGTACCATTGGGGTTCCTGCGTTCCCTGCGGTCAGGGGCCCTCTCTGTGCATCTCTGTATCCCAGAGACCCTGCAGATGGGAAACAGAAGCAATTGTTGAGTGCTTTCTGTGCTTTTAATGACTGCATCGATTTCACAGATATGGATCAACCCCTCAGGGGTGTGCCGCTCTAAGTGATAGGCATTTCCTTTTCTCCCTGCTCTCTCTTCAGTTGGGACCCGGTGGTTATAAGCTCAGGCTCTGGTTTCAGATCGCCTGGGTTCAAATCTTGGCTCTGCCACTTACCAGTTGGGTGACCTCGGACAAGTGATTCAATTTTTTTTGGCCAAGTCTCAGTGTGCTCACTTGTGAAATGGCGGTCATTGTAGTCTATGTCTCACTGTAAAAATTAAATGAACTGATATATGGGAAGCGTTTAGAACAGTGCCTGGCTCCTTGTTAAGCCCTTGATCCATGTAGCTATTAATAGTCACCCATTTGCCACAAGCTTGTTAAACATCCCTTTGTTGTTAAGCTTTGTGCGTGGCACTAAGGGTTCAGCTCTAAGCAAAGCAGGGCCCACCTGGAGGAAGCCCATCCTGTTAAATACTCAAGGAAGCCCCATTTGACGAACGAGACAACTGAGGCTTAGAGAGGTGAAGCGACTTGCCTGAGGTAACACAGCTGGTCAGCGGCTGTGATGGGATTCTAATCAGGTATGTCTGTCCTTCCCTCCAGAGCAGATGCTTCTCCTGGGGGGAGGGGATGGGGAAGCCCCTTTCCCTGGCAGCTTCTCTTAACAAGCAAGGAGTTGGCCTCCGCATCGTGGGAGAACCTTGAGATAGCTCTGACCATTTGCAAGTGGGCCTGAGAAGAGAAGGGCTGGCATGTGCTCATGGTCCCAAGCTCAGGTGCTCAGGAACTGCTGGCCCGTGTTCGTGGGCACCAGGCAGACGTTAGCAGAAGCCTCTGACTTGTTTCCTCCTTTGGACCTGGGCACAGTACATCACCACTGTGCCCATTTATCCATTGTACCTGATAATGACCACACGTCCATGGAGTCCACGACCAAGGGTCGTGCACCTTTCATCCCGGTGTGCCAGTCCTTGGAAGGGAGCGGCATTGCCCCCTTGCCATGAGTTGTGACATCTGGGCAACTCAGTGGACAACATTTACGGAGCATTTACTCTGTGCCAGATGCTGTTCTAAGAGCTTTAAATTAACGGACTCATTTAATCTGCACTATGACCCCCAGTGCAGTAGATACTATGGTACTCCCGTTTTACAGATGAGAACCCTGAGGCCCAAAGAGCAGAAGTAACATGCTCAAGGTCACAATGGGAGTCATTGTTAGACACCAAAATACGAGGTCTCATGGGTCTCAGGAGGAGAGAGTGCTCTCCCTCCCTGGAGGCACCCTACCTGATGTGCAGGGGCACTCAGCTCCGTCCACTCACCCAACCAGCCACTTACGTACCACCCTGGTCAAGCAGCACACCTGTGTGGAGACCCACTTCGAAGCTGCAGATCAGTATGCCAGCGCTCACCTCTCACAGGGATGAGGGCCAGAACACCTGCCTGCGTATAAACGTGAGGGGTGGGCAGAAGGTGTTGACCACTACACCCACTACCCCTGGTCTCCGTCAGGCTTGGCTCTGAGCCCAGGTCAACCTCGAGGCACGGCCAGCCACTCACCTTTGCCAAGGGCATAGCCTGCTGTTATGTCAGAAGAACTAGACCACATTAATTAATTCAGGAAAGATAAGAACGTCTGGTCTTTGCCCTTCTGCTACTGTGTGACTTGGGGCATGTTCCTTCCCCTCTCTGGTCCTCAGCATCTCCAGGGGCTTAAACTCCGTGACCTCTAGGAATCTTTTAGGCTCAAGCAATTGATGGAAAATTGCAAAGACCCCGGAGCATCTCCCTCAACTAGTCCCTCTTTGCTCCCTTGTCTGGAAAAGCCAGTGGCAAAAACGTCCCTCTCTCCTGTCCATCCCTGGATCGAAGAAACCTCAGGACTAGTTTTCTGTTTCCACAATTAACGCTGTTGTTGTTATATTAGCTGCATTAACTGGACTGGAAGAGAAGAATGTGCTCAGTATTTTCTCTGCACTATCTCTTGAATCCTCGAAATAACCTTGGTACCGTGATGCCTTTCACTTAACAGACGAAGAAGGTAAAGCTCAGAGGGGTTAAGTAGCTCAAGGTCATTCTCCATGCCAGGTCGGGGAGAAGCTACAGTTTGAACCCGGGAACTCCCAGTTCAGCATCTCGGCTCTCGGCCATGAGACGTCCTGCCCTGCGGGTCAGAAAGCAGATCCTCCTCCTTTTGCCCGAAAGCTCCCCTCACCTTGGCCACCCCACATGGAAATATTCTGCATCCAGACAGCCAAGAAAAGAGAAGTAAGAAAGAGGGAAGAAAAGAAAAATGAAGAACACTTTGTTCCTTGAACCATTCTCCATAAACACCGTCTCCGCCAGGTACATGACTTAACTGTGGAGGTGACCCCCGACCCCCATGGCCGCCTCTGGTCCCCTGGCAGCCAGCGGGTCACGTGATGCCCAGACAGCCCTGGTTGCTATTCAAGCATGTCCGTGTGAAGCGGCTCCATTGAGCATTGCTCCCGTGAGGGGGTTAGGCAGGGCCTGGAGTCAGCCTCGGACATGGCCCCTCACCCTGCACTGGAGGAGCCCCTGTCAGTGCCCGCTGCCCTTGCAAGGATGCTGGACGCTGAGCCTGCTTCTGTGCCCGTTGCCCAGGAAGCAGCAGCTTAGGCGAGACGAAATGGCTGACGCAGGGTAGCATCATCATGGGGCTTCTGCTCATTGGGGCTGAGCCTGACCTCCCAGCTTCACTCATTCATTGATTCATTCATTCATTTGTCCCATCACTCATCCATTCATTCATTTCATACTCATTGAGAAAGTATAATGTGCCTGCCACTCTTCTCAGTAGCTGGAATACAACAGTGAGCAAAACAGGTGCTATCCTCGTGGAATCTCCAATCTAGCAGGGTAAATAGCCATTAAACAATTAAATACCTTATTAATTATTCAGTTGCAATTGTGCTAAGTTTCAGAAAGAAGGAGTAAGCATACGATCACATAGAAAAGGGGCCCAGCCTTGTCAGACAGCCAATTACCAAAATATAGCGCGCTCTCTCTCCCTTTCTCTCTCTCTCTCTATATATATTGCAAAGCAGATATTTGCAAGTACTTAGAATCCTACAGGCCTAAAAGCACCAGACATTGGAAGAAACATCAAAGATTATCCCAGTCTTCATGGCAAAAGGCCATGGAGTGATGTGGTCTAGGGCTCAGACCTTTGAGCTGGATTTCTGGGTTAGAAACCAGCTCTACTATCCACTGTAGATGCTGGTACAAGTTCCTGAAGCAACTTGCCTTGGAAGAATGAGGATTAACAGAGTCCTAGAGCTACGGGAGCAGATTAAATGTGATGCTACATGTGAACAACTTGGCACGTGCCAGCCCAGAGCAGCAAGTGCTTCACGTCCCCGCCATGATAGTTTATCTTCGTTGAGAGGAGGGGAACCACATGCCCCAAGGCCACTCACCAAGAGTCTGCACTTGAACCCACATCTCCCAACTGCCATTGCAGTGCTCTGTCCCAGCACAGATGAACTTTGGATGCCCCATGGAGAGCTACCCTTCTCCTGCCGTTCACCAGCCTGTCATAAATATACCAGAAAATAAGCCCAAGATCAAGTCCTGAGACTCACGTACCCTGGGGTGGCTGCACGACTCCCTTCCAGGGCACCCTGGCTGGTGGGAGGGGGCAGAGGAGAAAGCATCCAACACAGCATTGCCGTGGCGGGAATGGTAACTTCTCCTAATTATTTCCCAGCTCCCGGATTCGTTAACGAGCCTGATATTAACTCAGATGGTTGCATTTATCCCCATCTGTCCCAGATTCGTCCCTGAGACACTGGCGACGCTAACATGGGGGCTTCAGCTACGAAGGCTCACCGATTAAAGCTATTGCTTGGAAGGAGGAGGGGCCCCAGCAATTTCTGTTTTAGAATGAGGAAGGAGAGCCCCTACCAAACCCAGACACACCACCCCCAAACCTCCAGACCCCCAAAGCAGGCAGCCCACGGGCAGATAAGCTTTCACCCTGGCCTCAGAATCAGAGAAATTCCTTTTAAATGACTCTGCAGACCTCCCCACCCACTGAGCTCCCCTCTTTGGTTAACAGATGGGCTCGGCTAACCATTCCCAGCTTTCCGATAAAGCGGTGTCAGGCAGTGAGGCCCCCTCAGAAAGGCATGCTTGGATAATAAATTCCAAGGCACCCCCGCCATCTGCAGGCTGCCAATCACGGGGGCGCGGGGCACACCAGGGCTCCCAGCCTGCTGCTGCAAAGGAGCTGGGGTGGGACCTCAGCGGGTGGGGCTGCAGCCCACCCCTGCCCACACTTACCTGCCCCTGCTGCCCTGTCCTGCTCAGCCTGTGACCTGTCCCAGCTGAAGCGGGCCAGGACCATTACTGCTGAGCCCCCTCCATCTCTTCACACGAGACCCAGCGTGCAGGCAGCACTTGAATTCAGTGCCATGGTCATGAGCCTCAAAGGCAGAGTCGGAGCTGCTGCCACATTTGGGCTCAGCAACATTCCACTGCTTAACCTCAGGCAAGCCTTCCCCATCAGAGCCTTGGTTTCTCCATCTATAAAGTGGGAGTTAAAAGACATCCCCTCTCTCATAGATTCCATTTAAGGGTGTAAACAAAATGCACGACACAATCTCTGCTCCGTGATTGTAAGTGGTGTGGTGGTGTCATAATTTAGAAAGCCATTTAGCCTGAAAAATAGACTTTATGATTTCTGCTTCATGTGATTCTTGTGTCGCAGATGTGATAGTAGGTATGCAATGTCTTAACCTGGTACACAGTAGGCATTCATGAAGTGTTATCTGCCTCTGTTGAATCTCCAGTTTGTTCATTCATTCATTTATTAATGTAAGAGGCATTCACTAAACACTATGCCAGCCTCTGTTAGTCCTGGAGAAACAAAAACCAAAACACATGGTTTCTACCTTGAAGTCACTCATGGTCTAGGGGGCTGACGGAGCAGTCCCTGCAAAGGTACAGGTTCTGAAGGTCTCAGGTTTGCCATTTGTCTGGAAGGAGGCCAGGCTTCCCAGATGAGCCCTCCCCATAATAATAGAGGATATGTGTACCATGTTGCTTGAGCTCTTTCTGATTGCTGAGGTTTCCTGAGGCCAGGGATGCAAAATGAGCAGTATGTGTGCTGTTGAATCCCATACTGGGCCAAGACAGACATCACTAACTGAGCACCATTCTCTTTTGCATTGAGCCTGGGAAAGATTCCTTGCTCCTAGCAGTCACAGACAATTTATTGAAACTGGCACTCAAGTTTTAAACAAACATCATCTCAGACTTAGATTAGGGATCAGCTGTGTCCAGCTATGTGAGCTACATCTGGCCTTCCACTTCTTTTTGTTAATAAAGTTTTATTAGGACACAGCCATGCTCATTCACTTACATATTATCTGTGACTATTTTTGCACCCCAAGGGCAGAGTTGAGCAGTTGTAGCAGAGACCAAATGGCTTGCAAAGCCCAAAGTATTTACTCTCTGGCCCTTTACAGGAAAATTATTTGCTGCAGGGGTTTACTATAAGGAAGTGAGCAGGATTGTTAGCACCTCACCAAGTCCTGTCCGCTCTCATACTCACATCTGCTTGCTACAAATGCCTGTGATTCTCTGCTTCTGAGTGTTGTCCTGGCCTTGGCAGCCTGCACAGCCTAACAGAGGGCAGGCTGGAGGTGCCAGTGAGTTAATGTCCCTGAATGGAGGTAGGGTTGAGGTGGGTAAATGCCCCAGTCCCCTGAGCCCCAAGGCCACCACTGCATGTGGCAGAATTTCATGCTAAATCATCAGAGAAGGGGTTTCTATGCCTTGCCCTGGCTTCCCAGTGGCCGTGTCTGCACAAGGTTCTATTAGCTAAACTCTTAGCCTTGTCTCCAAAAGTACGTTCCCACCCTGAAATGCCCTACTTCCCTGCCCAGGGCAGACATCATTAATCAATCACAGCCTGACTTTCTCTTTGCATCTTTTCCGGTAAAGCACGCCAGACAGATGCTATCGACAGATGGCAACTGGTACACCAGATTGAATGCATTATACGGGGGAATGCCCATGATGTAAAGCTGAGTGGAAGGAAGCACAATGGTAAGTACGACATAAAATAGTTCTTCAGAAGAGAAACTAAGCGTGCCAGTGCGAATGCTAAGTGTGGGAAAGTGATATCTCATAGATGTGTGTGCCTGTGAGGGGCAGGATTGCAATGTTCTTTTTCTCTTTTGTGTTGCCTCTGCACTGAGTATCTACTCATTTGATGCATGTGTTCATTGAGCACCTATTGTGTGCCAGTCCTGTGTTAGGGGTGCAAGGACGATCAAGACTAATGTGTAATTGCTTAATTGAGAAGACAATTACAATGCAATGTGATAAGGTAGGGACAGGAGCCATTGGGGCACGCTCAGATTAGATCTCAGTGCACCTGTGCTTCTTTTCCATGATGCTCATCGCGGTTAGTATGCTGTAGTTACTTGTGAGATTAAGCGCTGAATCTCCCTCCCAGAAATCGCCCTTTCTATCTCTCTCTCTTCCTCTTAGACTACAGACTCTGTGAGGGCAGATACTGCATCCTTTTGTTTCCTGCCACATCCCCAGTGCCTAGAACAGTGCCTGGCAAAGGGCATGGGCTCAATCAATATTTCATTAGGAAGCAGATCCATTTACTAAGAAGTGGGAGTTGGGCATGGGGTCTAGACTGTGATAAGAGATAAAGGTGGAGGACTGACTTGTAAACTACACAAAAGAGTTTTCACTTTGTCCTGAAGGTAGTAAGGCACCTGCTGAAGGTTTTCAATGTAATCAGACAAAAGAAAAACAAACAAAATAGTTTAGTCTTTGCAGATCAACACAAGAATGAACTACCCATGCTAGTATCCAATTATTAGCTAATCTGTTCTGAACAGGGTTTAATTTTCAGTTCACACATAGGCTCTGGTCCCTGAGAGCTTTAGCTAAAAGCACAGGAACTGACAACACAGACTTGAAATATTGATGGACAGATTTGTACCCCTGGAGTGTCGATATGTAACATGTGATTTGTCCTTAAGCTGTCGGGTCACCTTGATTACTCTTCTTAAAGTGTTTCCTACCCACTGAGGCAGAGAAGGGTTTCCAAGGCAGGCAGTGGAGAGGGAAACAGAAGGTACCGCTTTCTGCCTGTGATGCCCAGGTTCCTGAACCACTTGGAGCCTCAGTTTCCTCCTCAGTAAAATGGGGTCAATGAGGATGATTCCCACAGAGTGGTTGTGAGGAGGAAGTTGCTTGACACATTCTGAGAACTCATCATCAAAGGCTACACTGGTGATGATGATGATGATGATGATGATGGGATACTGGAGCCGGTAGAGGTCCAGTTTTGCTGGGAAGGAGGGAGACTGAGGCCCAGAATGGGAAGTGGCTGGCTCAAGGTCACACAGGGAATCACTAGCAGAGCTGGAATCCCAGGGAAGTTCTCAAGAACCAATTCACGTACTCTTTCCTCTGGGACTACAGTTCCCAAATTGTGAGCCGGGGCACCCTGGAGCACCACAGCAGCCTCCCAGGAAAGCTGCAAGATATTTTTAATTGTCAAGGTCATCCTAGCAATACTTGGCATCTCTCAAATGTCACATGAACTACTAGCTTGAGGCCATTCCCAGTTCCAGCATTAGAGCGAACCACATTCTTTTTGATGATGTCATATCTTTGTGACCCTGGGTTTTCGGTGGTTGCTGTGATAAAAAGCAAGGTCTGTGCCAAAATCAACATAGAATGGGAAACGAGGGTGGCAGAGTCCAATCTGCTTCCAAGGTTTCAGAAGCTGTGCAGAGCCCAACAGGCATATACATTTCGATAGTAAGTAACTGTTTATTTAAGACTGAAATAAAAATATTCTTCTTCTACCAACTTATGTGAATTATTTTTTCAAACTGCTACTAAGTAGTTAGGACATCCATGTTCATTATGTTTGCTCCTAAATACCTAATAAACAGAACGATGAGGGATTTCTTTTGGTGAAACAATGCTGGAACACTCAGGCTGCTGTGAACCCAGAAAGTTTAAGAACCTCTGCTCCATGAAAGGAGGCTCCAAGATTGTAGGGAAGGAGGCAGGCAGCTCTGAACCTCCATCCAGGACTGAGGCATGAGGGAGGGAGGTTAATACCTTGCAAACAAGACAAAGCAGGAACAGGAAACCTGATCTCTCAGCTGCTGCCAAGCCACTGTTTATTTAGAACCAGTGGTGTGAGTACATTGGAAACTGTGTCCTCGCAGTTCCCCAGCAAGGCGGACTACTCACTCATTCCGTGAATGCGTACCCAGTGTTTACTCTGTGTCAGACACTGTGCTGATACAGTGATAAATAAGGTATAGTCTCTGTCTTCAAAGGTAGGAGAGGGAAGAGAGGAGGAAGGGTGAGAGGCAGGAAGGAAGATGGCACTGTTTTTATTTTTACAAATAAAGCTCTGTGAAACAGTTTCAGAGAGGTTAGGTAGGTGACCCAGAGTCACACAGCATCAAGATGTTAGATCATGACTCACTGCCAAGACAATGACCTATACCCCTGTGTGTGGGCATTCGTGGTCTAATCTGAGAGCTCAAATGCTGGCATGCAAGATAATATTTGGAGACAGGATTTGACACCACTTAGGAAGGGTATGAACAGTATGGTACTGGCACAAGGACTGAAATCAATCGATGGAATAGAATTGAGTCCAGAAATAAACATCGGTGGTCAATTTTTTCTGAGAAAGATGCCAAGAAAACTAAATGGGGGGAAATAGTCTTTTCAACGAAGGATGCTGGGGACAAATGGATATTTGCATGCAAAAGACTAAAACAACTCAAAATGGATCACAGACCTAAATGTAAGACTCAAATTATAAAACTCCTAGGAGAAAATATAGGAGCAAGTCTTCATGACCCTGGATTAGGCAATGGTTTCTGAGATGTGATACCAAAACCACAAGAGACAAAATTAAAAACAGACAAATTGGACTTCATCAAAATAAGAAATTTTATTCTGCAAATCATATTATCAAGAAAGATCGTGATGGATGTTAACCAGACATATTGTGGTGATCATTTCACAATGTATACAAATATTGAACCATTATGTTGTGCGCCTGAAACTAATATAATGCTATATGTCAACGATACCTCAAAAAAAATGCAACAAAAAGTAAAGTGAAAAGATAATCCACAGAGGGAAGAAATTTGTTGCAAATCATATGTCTAATAAGGAATTTGTATCTAGAATATGTAAAAATGTTTAAAACTCAGTGAGAAAAAGACAATCCAATTGAAAAATGAGCAAAAGATTTGAATAGGCTTTTCCCAAAGAACATATCCAAATGGCCAGTAAGAACGTGTAAGGATACTCAGCATTATTAGTCAGTAGGAAATTACAAATCAAAACCATTAAGATGGCTATAATCAAAGAGACAGACAATAACAAGTACCAGTGAGGATGCGGAGAATTGGAACGCTCATACACTGCTGGTGGGAGGGTAAAACGGCACAACCCTTTGTAAAGCAGTCTGGCATTTCCTCAGAATGTCAACCATAACCTTACGACATGACCCAGCAATTCCACTTCTAGGAATCTACCTAACAGAAATGACAACATATATCCATCTCAAAACTTGGACGTGAATGTTTGTAGCAGCACTATTCACAGTAGCCAAAAGATGGAAACAACTCACATGTCCCTCAGCTGATGAATGGATAAACAAAATGGGGTCTATCCGTACAATGGAATATTGTTTAATGATAAAAAGGAACTGGTTACACTAATGAACGAGTGAAATTGCATCTGCTACTGAATGTCCTTAACAATCATATAAAGTTAACACATTACCACCATTTTGACAATGGGGAAATTGAGGCATAAAGAGGCTAAAAGACGTACCCAAGGGCCTGAAGGTGAGACATCTAGGAGTCAGCACTGACAAAGGTAAGTTGGCTAGGTGCTCGATTCTTAGAGGGTCCCAAACTCACTGGCCATCATTCATTCTCATTCCCTCATTTAATTTAATACTATTTATTGGGTTCTGTTGGAGCTGCTGCTGCGGTCTTGCTCATGTCTCCTTGGCTTGACCTTTCCAGGGCATTCCAGCCCAACTTCCAGCTGCCAGCACGTGTGTCTCTTTGCTCAAGGGTTCTTTGGGCACTGAGGCTTTCTCTGCCCATGAACATGGGGACGTGAAATTAGCGAGCTCTCCTCCCCCACCCCCACCTTCACCCCACAGTGTGGGAGTTGATGTACAAATACCTTAGCTCTCTTCTCCACCCAGTGCCACACTGTCTCCCAGAGGTCTCTGGCAGGGTTGGGCTCCAGTGGCCCATGGTGGTAACCCCATTGTGGTGTCCTCTCCATCCTGTCCAATTTCCCCACTCCTGTACAGGTGCCTCCTGGGATCACCCACGTGCACTGAAGTCCTTGTCTCAGGGCCTGTTTCTGGAGGAGCTCAAACTCAGACGGGCGCCTCCTCCGTGCCAGGCACTAGGTACCAACACAGGTTGGTGAGCAAACTGGTGAGGTTTGGTCCTCTTAGGGCACCCAGGCTCAGGAGCCAGCCAACAGGCAATGATGACACACAATGATATACGGAAGTGCTGGTTTCTGATGTCCCATTGCCTTGGAACTAGCATCTTCTTCCTTCTCCTCTTCTCAGCCCAGAACCTGACATCCCACTGAACACCAAGATTCCCCATGGCAGCCCTACCTCTGCCTTTTGACAACTTGACCAGGAGTAAGGCAGTAGTTACCCTGTCTGACAGGTGCTGTTGCAGAAACCAGGGCACTACCCAGGACCCAACTGGGCAGGGGGTGGGTGGGAAGTAGAGACAAGAGTTTTCCTCCCTCCCTCCTGCTCGCACCTTCTGTTGCCCACACCCCAGCTCCAGCCTAAAGCAATTAAGTCATTTGCTGCTGGGACCTGGAGGTGGCAGTAACATATAATCACAAACATAAACAGTTTTATATGGTAATTAGGAATTCTGCCTATTTTTTTTTATCAGTGCAACCCAGACCGAAGATTATTTTCTGCTTGATATAATTCTAATTTTGATCCATCCTCCCCTCACCTCCACCCAACTTCAGAAGGATTAAGATGGGGCTACAGCTGATAATTTGGCGTATGACAGAATCAAGGCCTCTGTTTGCAGGTCTTGTACTACATGGATTGGACCGTAGTGGATTTGCTGCAGACGCTCCATCCTGCGTTGGGTTAAATATCCAAATGGTAACACCCACCATTTCATGGCTGGGCCCAACCTACACAGCCGGCACGTCTTGTCTGGGTTTCAGCAATATTTTCTCCACTGGTCTCCTGGACTCCAGCATCTTTCCTTTGGCTGGGACCAAATTATTCTTTTCAAAGCCATGAATCTTTCTGCCTAACTGCACTTCTCCAGGTGTCCAGTGTCTTGCTAAATGGCACCGCTGACATCCCAAGGCATCAGCTAAAATCCCAGGAGTCTTTGTGTGTTCCAAACTCGGTCTCATCCCTTCTACTTCCCAAATATCCCCTCCCACAAATATCTGCAGTTCTCCGTCTACTCCATTATAACCTGGTTCCAAGTCATCTCCTCTCACCTGGGTAGCTGAAGACGCTTCCCCCCTGGCTGCCCAGCTTCCTTTCTGGTCTGCCCTCTTCTCTCCCTTCCTCTGCCCCCCACTCATAATCTACTCTTCACCCAGCAGCCAGAGTGAACTTTGAAGACATAAATCAAGTCATGCAATGCCCTTTCATTGCACTTAGAAAAAAATACCCAAACTCCTTGCTAGGAGCCTGCATGCCTTGCCTCTGCCTCCGTCCCCACCTCTCATCCTGTACCAGTCTCACCTTCACACGCTGTGCTCCAGGCATGCAAGCCTCACTTCTATTTCTCAGGCAAGATAAGCCCCTTTCAGCCTGGGGTCTTTGCCTTTGCTGCTCCCCGCCTCCAGCACTGCTCCCACCTGTCTTGACAGAGGAAGCATCTACTTCTCATTTATGTCTTAGCCAGACTTAGTCAGACTTTCTTTGACCACCCTCGCCCAAGCAAATTCTTTCCCTGCTCATCCCACCGCAGCATCCTGTTTTAGTTTCGTCTTAGTCCTTACCTGAAAGGATCGTCTGCGTGTGTGTATTTACTTGGTTGCTACCTGTGTGCTCCTGCTGAAATGTACACCCCACGAGGACAGGGATTTTGTCTGATTTGCTCACTACTCTATCTCCAGGGTCTCATGGAGGACTTGGCACATAGTAGGTGTGCAATAAGCAACTGCCCAGAGAGCGGAAGAACAGCGCCCTTCGTGGTTCCCTGGAAAGCCTGTTGGGAGAGGCCGCCAGACCGCCTCTATCCTACAGCTACAATTATATATTTATGGGGTAATCAGCAATTGAAAAGTTCCCCGTAGTAGTAACTGGAGCTTAACATACAAATAAACTGAGCAGCATTAAGGACATTTTGTGGCCACTGGGGTGGATCAAGTGAGCTAATCGCCCAACTCCCAGCAATTAAGTCAATTAACCAGTTAGACATATGCTGAGCCATTTCCCAGCTCGAGTTTCCTGGGGGCATCTGTGAAATTTGTGCAACTTATTTATGGTGTACGCTTCTGGTGGTCGTTCCTAACTGGGATGACTGGGGAAGCGAGAGAGAGAGGTGGCTGGTTAAATAAGAAGAAAGTCAAGGCTGCATCGAACATGTGATAAGCTGCGTGTTTCCCTCTGAAGGCACTTTTTGCTCCCTCCTTTCCCGTCTGCAGAAAGGGTGGGGGATGCAGCTGTTTCTTGCCTTGATTGACTCACCATGTTCAGTGCTGTTTTAACACCTGGTGAGTCACTGAGGGAAGGAGAAAGAGAGGAGAGAAGTGAATGCAGCGTAACCTGTTGGGACACAGACTCAGTCCTGGGTTCAAATCCTGACTCCCCCCTCAGTAGCTGAGCCTCTGTGTCCTCATCTGGGAAGTGGGGAAGTACAGAGCCTGTCTCACAGGGTTGTGGTGGGGATAAAAGAAGACGAACAGTGTAAAGTCTTTAAAGCAGAGCTGGACACAGGGAAGGTGCTACATCAATGGTAGTCATGATCGCTATCATCACTGAAAGACTAAAGCGTGGGAGATTGAAAGAGTGTGGATAAAGGATGACTTCCGACCCTGACAACACACCTGGCTGGAATCCCAGCTCTTCCTGGTGTTACATTGCTTTATGCAATGAACTTTGCCTCTCTAAACCTCAGTGTGCTCATCTGAGAAATGGGGCTAATAATGCCAGGAGGGGCTTTAAGATCAAGCGGGTCTGACCCTTGAAAGGCGCTGGCCTGGTCCTCCTCACCCCACTGGATTCTTCCTTGCATTTGCAGAAGAAGAAATGGAAAGGACTTCCCCCAGGTCGCGGAGCAAGTTCAGAGATGGAGCCCAGGTCTCTGATTCTGCTTTCAGAGCTGCTTCCACGTTGCCTTGCTTAGGCACTTTACAGTCATGTAAAACAAAGCTGTCCTTTCAAGGAGAGAGATGCTCCCGGAGATAATTAGCATGTATCGATCTGCTGTTCTCCTTTTTCCCGAGCACTACACAAAGGCTTTCACCGATATTGTATAATTTAAACCTTACAAAGAAATTCTGTGAAGTGTATCTTATGGACAAAGAAAGGACTCAGAAAGGGCAGGTAACTCGCCCTAGATAACACAGCCAAGAAGTGAACACAGGCAGAACCAGGTTCTGCCTGAGTCCGATGCTCTTACCCACTGCCCATGGCATGCGTGCTGCAGTTTTCTCCATGTGGAGCTCCAGTTTGCAAGGAAACGAAAGCATCCCAATTTCAAGATTAATCAATGGTTTTTGGAGAGGGGCCCTTACTCCCCTCCCCCCGCCCCAGCCCCAGCTGTCAGCTTCCTCCTCTCCTTCTCTCACTCCCACCCCCAGGCTCCCAGAAGGCAGCGGGTCCTTGGCTGAGGGTGGAAAGCAGCCAGATGGATCGGGCTCCTGAGACGGAGACTGAACCTCCACATCAGAGCCCGTCCCCACCCTCGACGTCCAGGGAGCCGTGCTGGACCTGCCAATATCCTGGGCCTTCAGGCTCAGCTCAGCCACATCCCTGCATGGGATTTTGGAAAGCACTGGAAGCAGACATCGCCGCACCTAAGACATAACTCTGATCTTCTGTAGCCAGGGCAGCAGGGTTGCCCGAGACTCTGTCTTCCTGGCAACAGTCCACACCAGCCAGTGCCAGAAAAAGGGAGGAACAAATCCCCAGCTGAGAGCATTTCTCAGGTTCCAGCAAGGGCTGAGGCACCGGTTGCTGGCTACTGGCTCACTTTGACAGCGTGGTAAGATGGAGGGGCATTTTTCCTACCTCCTCCTTCTACCGGGATAGAGCTTTACAGTTTGCAAAATTTATTATTATGGGGCTGCAATACAGTTTATTCAGTATGGTCATAATAACAATTACATTTATGGCTTTTTTCAACCCATGTGTCCACGTCTCTATATCTACTGCTTTATCTACTTATCCTTATGCCGGTTCTCAGTCTCTGACTTACAAATTAACAGGCAGGAAAGCAAACAGTCATGTGCTAGTAGAGAGGAGGACAAAAGGGCAGTGGTTATTAAACTTTGGTGTGTGCAAGAATTACCTGGGAACTTTATTAAAAATGTAGAGTGCTGGTGCCAACACCAGAGCTTTCAATGCTGTAGGTTTAGGTCAAGGCTTGGGAATCTAGATGTTCAAAATGCTACTGAACTGTACGCTTTGTCCTGGTTAATTTTATGGTATGTAAATTCTACCACAATTTAAAAAAAAAATCACCCCAGTGAGTCACATGCCACAGACTAGAACAGTAGGGAAGGCTTCCTGTGAAAGATGTTCTCTGAATCTCCATGGAGATTTCCAGGTGGGCAAGGCAGGGAAGGGCGTTCCAGGCAGAGGGCACAGCACGGGGAAAGTTTGGAGCAAGAGACAATATGGGAATGTGGAAAACTATGAGGCTTGATGGGTGGGGGTGAGGAGGTGTAGGGGCCAGGACCCAGGCGGCCTCACCGGCCAGGCTGAGATGTTGAGTGTTATCCTGATGGCCCTGTGTGTCCTTGAAGCGTGTTTGATAAGGTTGTGCTTAGAAACGATCACAGGCTGACCCACAGGGACTTGATCAGGCGGGCAGACATACAAGGCATAGTAACTAATTCTAGTGAAACAAAAAACCTCAAGTTAAATAATGCAGAAATCCATAGAGTGAAAGAAGACCACTTTCCTAAACCACCCTGTTTTAGGCCTTTGTAATATACATAATTAACTTAGCTACATACGTTAGACCACGATATATGTGCTATCTAGAAATTACTTTTCTCTCTTAATTCAAAACAAACGTTCCTGCAATACTGTACCTGTTAAACTGTCTCTTTCTTTTTAATGGCTGCATTGTATTCTATTAGATGGATATATTCAGTTGAAATTGTAGATATACCACCATTTCTTACTTAGAAAAATAGGCATTTTGGCTTACTGAACCATTCCCTTCTTGACGGGTGGTTAGGTTTTCTTTCCCAGTTTTCTTCCCTGCTATACTTAACGATGTTGCAGTGGCCCTCAGTGAGGATAAGCCTCTAAGCATCTGTGCAAGTACTGCGCTAAGGTAGATTTCTAAAATGGAATTGCTGCGTCAAAGGGTGGACAGTAGTTAAGATTCTGGTGGGTGCAGCTAAGTGTTCTCTAAGAAAAAAAAATCATCCATTTATACTCCCAGTGAGAGGAAACTGATACAGGGAGACTGTGTCAAAAACGTTATCTCTCAACACGCACACAAAGATACTGCATAATAAATGACCACAAAATCTCAAGGCATACAAACGAAAGTAAGTGTTTACTCTCGGGCTCTATAAAGATTCTACCCACGGTGTTCCAAAGTGCGTATTTTGTAACATCCTCACGAGCAGTGTAGTTATCATTAAAGAAAAATGTGCTGATTGGACCATTTAAAACTGTTCTTGTAAATTGTATTTCTTTTACTGTGAGTGAAGTTTAGCTTGTTTTATGCTTATTTGGTCATTGCTATGCCTTCTTTGATTAATTTCACAGTTATATACTTGCTTCATTTTTTTTCCTATTTACTTTTGTTCTTTGTTTTCTTAATAATATCCAAGAATTCTTTCTGTAATGTGTCTATTAACCCTTTGCCCAGTGTATATGAAGCAAGTAATTTTTCCCAGTTTTTTTTATGTCTTTTAATTTTTGAAACTGTAAATATTTTCATTTACATGGAGTTTAATCAATCTGTGTTTTCTCTTATTTTGTTTCTCATTATTTTGTTTTTATACTTAAAAACATTCTCCCTGCTTAAGGTCACAAATTGCTAACCCACATTTTTATTTGGGGGTCATAGAGTTTTATGTTCTACTGTTAACTCCAGTCCATCAGGAATTGATTTTGCTGAATGGCTGTGAAGCAACAGTTTAACTCTAATTTTGTCCTTCTGTGGTCAAACAATTGTACCAGTGTTGTTTATGGGATCATCTTTTCCCAACTGACTTGAAAAGGTACCCATAGTACATGCAGATTTATACATGTACACTGACCTGTTTTTTAAATTAATAAGCAGAAATGCCTCTAACCTTTCCCTAGATTACATTTTCTGGTCTCAGCTCTGCTTCTGAAAAAGGCCTTCCCCCTGTTTTCACTCATTCATTCATCCCTCTGGGCATACACTCTTTCATTCACTCATTCACTTTTACTCTTTCACATGAGCTCTAAATGGGTGTGTGGGTCCTAGGATTAATGATACACAGTCAGCTCAGGTGTGTTTTCCATACCAGGCACTGGGCTCTGCAGGTCACCTGCTCCAGTTTACTGACTTCTCCCAATAACCCTGTGAAGTAGGCACTCTTTTTAGCCCCACATGACAGATGAGGAAACTGAGGCTCAGGGAGGCTGATTAACTTGCCCCAAGTCCCCTAGGTAGTAAACTCCAGAGAAGACATTCAAACCCAGGTCAGCCTAATGCCGGTTTTAACTCTCACTTTGCTGCTTTCCTTATAACGATCGTTCACACTCGTCATGCATCTACTCTGTGCTGGAAATTGTGCTAGGCAGTGGGAATCCCCAGGTGGCCCGACTCTGTCCCTGCCCAGGGGAGATGGCAGTGTGGTGGCGGAGGCAGGCCACTGAACAGAGGATTATAATCCAGTATGACGAAGGCTAAAATATGCTGGTAAAGAGCAAACCCTGGTGAGGGTTTTCCTGGTAAAGCAAAGGCTTCCAGCCTCTGGAAAGATGACTTTGCTGTCAGCCTGGGAGATTAAAAAGCACATTTACAGGTAAGACCTGAAGGTCCAGAGCCAGGATTTTCTAGCCCTCTCTCCCATCCATTTGCACTCTGGACGCAGCTACCGCACCGGGGATGAAGGACTTCGGGCAGCCTGCATGGGAAAGAGTACAGGCAATGAGAAAAGAAGCAAAAAAAAAAAAAAAAAAAAAAAAAAAAATCAACACCCTTCAAATCGGCCTTCTGGGCCCCATAGCTTCTGAAAACCTCACCATCTGTCCACATAAGCATGTTCCAAAGTTTTAAGTACCTCTTTTCATGAAGTCCGTTAAAGTTAACCTGGCTTCATAATATATGGGGGAAATCTGCTATAAATAGAGGTAAATAGAGATTGTAAAGATAAATAACAATACCAGCATGTGAGGACCGATAATGTACTCTATTTACGGCCCGACTCTAAAAAGGGATGTCCAGCGACGCTGCGTCTTCAATGACTTACTTTTGCCGAGGCAGCCTGTGTTCCCTGTTAGGGTGCTAAAGATTCAGTGACACAAAAAGCTTACAGATAATTAAATATTGATTTTTGCTTTCTAATCCTATATAAAAATTGTCCTGGGTCTCCCAATGATGGTTTTATCTCACCAGGACATGGAAAGAGGGGAGGTGTCTGTTAACCCTCTTTGCACCCCTGCTGTGTAATATTGGGGCGTTTCTTCAGTGAGGGTGGGAGGTGTCCAGGGCACATGACCTCTGCAGCCACACAGGACCCTGTGCTCAGAAGGGCCCTACACTTGGCTTTGTGCTCGTCTTGTACCCTCTTAAAATTCTTAATAATTTTTGCCCAAGGTGTCCTGCCTTTTCATTTTGTACCAGCCTCGCAATTGTGCGAGTTTGTCCTTGGGGGCTGGTCCGACTAAGAAATTGGGGCATCCGGTTCTGGACCCTCAGCTACCCCGCTGCTGCCCAGCATTCTCCCTTCTTTCCTGCTCTGAATTTTGCCAGTCGTGCCAGAATCTTCAAATCTGGGAAGAGGGCCAGAGAAAAGTTGGTGATGAGAACAGTTTTCTCCCACCCTCTGCTCCCTTCTCTCTCTCTTTCTTTAAAAAATAGGGAAAAAAAACCCCACTTCATTGTCATTTTGTGTCTGGAGTGCGGCAAGGGACATCTGGCAGTGTGGTGGAGTTGCTGGCTGTCTGGGAGTGGGTAGCGTCCACAGGCAGGCCAGGCCTTGGGCTCTGACAGCAGACAGTGTCTGAGGCAATAAGGAGTCAGATTCGGAGAGGTGGGTCCTGAGCCACCTCTTGCCATGTGTTTGTTGTGTGGCCTTTGGCAAGTACATACAACCCTTCTATGCCTCAGTTTTCTCATCTGCAAAACAGAGATATTAATTCGAGCCCTGTTGCCTGCCTCTCCTCTCCCAGCAAGACTGCTGGGGAGAATTTAAGTTTAAAAAAAATAATAATAATAACACTAAGAATAATAGCTAATGCTTACCTATTGCTTACATGTATCAGGCTCTTTATATAAGGTCATAGAAGCTAACGTATGCTTGCCAAAGACTTTGCATATTCTCATTCATTTAAACCTCATAATAACCTCATGAGGGAGGTCCTATCATAAACATCCCCATTTTACAGATGGGGAAATTAAGCACAGAGAGGCTAAGCAACTCAGCCAAGGTTGCACAGCTGGTACATAGCAGAGCAGAAGTTTGAACTGTGCATTCTGACTGCTGAGCCCTGGCTCCTAACCTCTGCACAGGACTGTGTGCAGAGGTTCTTTTGATGCCTCCCTCCTACAGGAAGTGAAAATTAGAGGTCTGCAGGCCAAAATTGGCCCACAGAGCATTTTTGATTGGTATTTCCACACAGTGGCAGCCTGCACTGCGTTTGAAATTGGCATCAGTTGCCAATATTGAAAAAGAATTTCAAGATTTCTACATTAAAGTATAGATTTCCAGCATCTGGTAGATGCTCTGGTAAAGATGGGCTCCTGTACCTACATGGCAAAGATCCCCCATCTGCTACAGTCCCCACAACTCCCTATTGTCTTCCTGACACTGACATTCAGAGTCTATTTCCCCATTATTTTACTGCATCTACCCATTGCCCTCACATACATCACCTGCCAAGGCCCTGGGGAAGCTTAGCTTTTGATCCCTTCCCTGCAGTGGCAAGGATCTGCTTATGGAGACAGAAATCTTCCTCCCTGTGGCTTTCTAGGCAGGGTCCCCTCTCTGGATAGCACCATATGTGGAAGGAGCAATTAATTTTATGGGAAGCGGGTGGAACAACGGAATCTAGAGGTGAGTTAGCCCCTGAACTGAGCTCAGAGTCTGAAGCTCCTTTAAGCTTTGGGTTTCCACAGTCCTCAGTTTAGAGAATTCCAAGAAGCTCTGATTGAAGAATATCAAATTTGAAAACAAATTTATAATTACAAAATTCTGAGATTTTATGATCCAAGTAGTTTATAATTAGAAGACCCCCCAAATCCTAGTATTTCATGCCTCCAAAATTCAAACTATTGCAAAGATTCTCTGATCCTAAAATCTCATGATTCAAGTTTACTCACTTTCTAGAAAATGGGATACAGTAGTCCCTTCTTATCTGTGGTTTTGCTTTCCCCAGTTTCAGTTACCCACGGTCAACCACAGTCTGAAAACATTAAATGGGAGGTTTCAGAAATAAACAATTCATAAGTTTTAAATTGTGTGCCGTTTTGAGTAGTGTGACAAAATCTTTCTCCATCTTGCTCTGTCCCACCTGGATGTGACTCATCTCTTTGTCTGACGTATCTATGCTATATACACTACCTGCCCTGGCTTTTAGTATAGGAAAAACATAGTATATGTACAGTTCGGTACTATCTGTGGTTTCAGATGTCTGCTGGCTGTCCCAGAGCATGTCTCCCACAAGTAATGGGAGATGATCCTGCTACGAGGGAAGAGCACTAGAATGCTATGGCTCCCTAGTGCTGAGATCTCATGATTCTGTGATTCAGTAATGATCTGCTCTGCAAAATCAGAGAGAAGCTAATCATCAGTTAGCTAAACAACAGTTGACAAATGAGGCCGTCTGGTTGTCGTCCTATTACAAGGCAGGGTTGGGATTTTCCTTCCACCATTTAATCTGATGTGACTATTCCTTCATTTTCCTGATGAGATCGATGCCACCAGGAAGGAGATGTGGAAGTCTGTATCTCACTTTAAACAAAGCCAATATGTAAATATCCTGAGTTAAGAAATGAGATTTAGGGATTGTGTATTCGTTAGCCTTACACACATCAAAGCCTTATAAGCATCCCTTCATCAGGCTGTATTTAATGAAAGAGAACCCGTGTTGAATGTAATTCAAGTCTGATTAGATTAAAGGCAGTCTGACCTCGGGAAGAAGAATGTGGAAGGAATGATTTTGGCATGAGAGGATTTGGGCTCCTTCAGCTGGAAGGGGGATGCTTATTAGCATGGCACTGGAAATGTCATGGTATCCATGGTTCAGACCAATGGGAGATAGGTTTTAAGTTCAGTCTTAAGTTGGAGGTGACTCTTCCCAACACCTTTAGACCTGGCATGGATGGACCACAGAAGCAGCTGGCTAGAGACAGAGTGCTAGGCTGGAGATAGAGAAAGTAACGGAGCCAAAGTAAGAGTAAAATTACCCCTTAGGGTATCGAGGGGCAGACATTTTGCACAATGCATTGGAGGGAACAAATCTTATTGGCTGTGTCATTACAGATATCTCAGTACTTGGTGCCAAGTTTTGGCAATTACATCCATAAATAGGGAAGTTTCTCTGCAAATAGAAAAGGGGAGTCTGATACCAGGATGCCACAGCCAGCACATGAGTCAAAATCGGAGGGAGGTCCTCACTATCAACACTATTGACATTTGGGGCCTCATAATTCTTCGTTGTAGACTGTCCTGTACATTGTAGGACGGTGAGCAGTATCCCTGGATCCCCAGTCTCTAGCCACTAGATGCTAATAGCACTCCACCCGCAATTTTGACAATCGAAAATGTCCTCAGAGGTTGCCACATGCAGAACTTGGGGAAAAGAATCCAGGTTACCCAAAAGAGAGCCTGTGGCTTTTAGCCACATCCAGATAAGGATTTCCATCAATGACCTAACTTGGACATAACTAGCAATTCATATCAGAATTCTGCGTGTGCCACTTGGAGTTTGTTGTGTGTAATTATGCTGAAATTATCAGTAGGGTTCTCCTTCCAGGGAGGGGGTTCAGTCATTCTCAAAGAAGTCTTTCTGGTGATTTATTAGGTCTCAGTTAAAGAATCCCCCTAGGTATTACAGTGGATCGAAGTATGCAAGGTGGGTTCTTCCGGACAAAAACAAATATAAAGCTAGCCTTATGGGAGATTGCATTAACCGGATGAATTTCTCTTTGAAGAATCTACATGGCAGTAGAGAATTCCTGATATATAATGAGCACTCTATACACATGAGATAAATTAACAAATAATTCTTATGGGTCATATCTCAGAGATGAGACTTACCCTCCAGGGCCAGGTTCCAATTTATCTGCCAGTTCTGAGCTGTGAATAGTACTGTCCTGAAGCATGCTGTTAAGAAAGATTCTGAGGGAGTATCCATGCTCAAGAGAAATGTGATTGACAGGGGATGTCTGCTGTGGGTAGGGTTGAGGCTCTGACAGCCTAAGGCCCTGGAGTTCACTCCTCCAGGCAGTATCCTGATCAAACTGATGGTAAGAAAGGTCATTTGGGCTACCAAGTGGAGGCTAGATTTAGGAAGGGCAAGATCCAAAGTTAGAAACACAACCCATACCAGGTATTCTAGCAGAAGGAATTTAGTATAGGGAATCAGTTGATCTGGTGTTCACAAACTGGAAGGGCAGAAAGGGGACACTGACAAACGCGGAGGCAGTGATTGCAGGAAGCAGCTATCAATCACCCTGGGCTCAGGGAGCGAGCGGAGAAGTGGGGGAAGAAAAACCCCAAAACTTTGGGGTAGGGACCAGAGCTCTGCTCTTGGGAGGGAGCCTGCAGAGCTTGGGCACAGACTTCTGAAGAAAAGCTGCCTGAGGTGATATGAAGAGGCTGGTTATCATTGTGAGGAAGACCTGCGCTGCAACCAGCCGTCACTGCTGGGATTAGGAACCACTGCTGCGGTGATGCTGACAAAAACTGTCGGCAAACAGGGACAAGCGCATCTTTTTCCTGCCAGCTGCCGCAAGTTTCCCACTAGCACCCACTAGGGGCAGAGGCTAACATAGGTCCAGCGGGCAAAGCAGAAGTGCAGTGGGCAGCATCCCAGCCCTGGCGCTAGAAGGCAGAGAATAGAAGGGCAGGTAGTTTAATAGCTTGTACAATTGGGGAGGCCCAGAGAGATGAACCAAGTCACCAAGTGACTAGTCCAGAGCTGGAAGAGGGCCCTCCTGCCTTCTCACTCTGGCCCCCTGTTTCTGGGCTCCCAATTACATACAGATTTGCAAGATCCTGGTGGACAGGGGTGATGGTTTTCAAGTTACATCCCTCCTAAAAGAAGACTTCCCTTTCTGTTACGTCTCAGGGCCCATAGAGAAGTAAAGTTGTTCCTCTAACGCACTGGGCAAAACTCCTTGCGCACGAGCTGTATTCTCTTCCAGAACCTGCACGCACGTTATGCAGAAACATTAAATATTTTACCCGGGGGAAAAAAAAAGTAGAGAGAGATTTCTTGCAAAGTGAATTTTCATCTCCTCTTTAGGGCTTCATCTGCAGTGAATCTTACACACCCTTTTGTGAAGGCAGAGCTAGTGAAAACCCTGAGAATAAAAGTGGGGCTTGATTTTATGCTAATATATGTAAAGAATGTGACTGTACAGTCATAGGTAACACAATGAACTTAACTTTTTTTCCTCCCTTTTTTTATTGAATTATAATGACTAGTTTCCATAGCAATTACTGCATCACCTTGTACATTACCAGGAAGATCTACTGCACTTTTTCCCAGTCATCCTTGTAAACATTTCTACATTTTTTTTTACGATGTTCTAGGAGAAAACACAGGCCCTTTCGGCTCAGCAGCAATTGGAGAGCATATTTCAGGAGATTAATAAAGCCAACCAGAGTGTTCTTATTTTCTAAGTTCGGTGGTTGGTTTTCCATCTTCGCCTTCACCAGCTACTTGTCAGCCAGACAAAGAGGGAAGGAGGGGAGCAGGAGAGAGCAGAGGTGATGGGAGATGAAAAGGAAGGCACACGAGTTACCAGGGAGGGCACGTGGAACTCGGGAGGAGCCGGCCTAAGATCCCATGTTTGTGTCTCCGATGATTCTGGGAATTTGAGAGCTATTCCCTTGGACGCACCCCTCTTTACACACGGGGCTTGGAGGAGAATGGGGGATGTTTCTAAGCTTATAGGAGATCAGGCATGGGAGACACACAGAGATGCCTCTTGGGTAGCTTTGAAACTGTGTGTCTGAGATCGCCAGTTGCTTCCAGAGCTTCCCAGGGGAGATGGGAATCGAGGCACCCCTCCATTCAAAACCCCCACTTCCACCAGCAGCTTCCTGTTAGACTCTTCATCTTGGCCTCTCACATTATGTTTCACTTCCAGAAAGGCCTCTACAGCTGGTGGTTATTTGCGGACACCTCCCGTTGAGAGGTGAAGGAGGTGCAGCCTCTGCTGTGAGTGAGTCAGGGGTATCGCAGGGGCTGGCCCAGCTGTGGGATGCGTGGCTGGTCCCATTGTTCCCTGCGGACGGTTAGTAGCAGAGGTCGCTGTCGTGGGCTCTGGTAGACAAGAAGACCCCATGCTGGGCTGTGGGACCCCCATACGTGGTGGGGATTCTGAGTTCCCAATCCAAGAGAGGGGGCAGCAGCCACATCCTGAGCCCTCAGTACCTTTATTTCATTAGATAACGGGCCTGCTTCACTCCTATTTGTGCACCAGCCCACTGTCCCTGGAGGGATCGGCGGAGAGAGCGACGCCCAGGTGTCGTGAGAGGGTCTAGTGCTTGGGAGCTGAGGCCCTCAAGTCCAATAGCCTGGGCTCCAGTCTCCTGGCTGTGCCTCCCTCACAATGTGTCCGGGATCTAGGGATTTCCCTTGCTCTGCCTCAGTTTCCTCATCTCTAAAATGGGGCTAATGGCAGAAACCACCTAAGAGTTGTTTGTGAGGATTAAAGGCGAGATGCTGAGTAAGTGCTTACACCTATAAGTTGCCTTGTTGTTCCCCATGGGTACAGATACCCACCTGTGCCCATGGTGTGACCTTGAATGAGTTCATTAACATCTCAGAGCCCTGACTTTCCAGATGTAAAATGTCTGATGGGTGGTCTCAAAGGTTCCTCCTAGCTCTGAAATTCTAGGGCTTTTGGATTCTAACAGGAGAGCTGGAGGGAGGAAAGGAGGAAGGGGGGAGGGAGGGGGAAAGAGAGAGAGAGAGAGAGAGAGAGAGAGAGAGAGAGGATGAATGTGTAAGAGCAGGTGCCTTAAGCAGAAGGGAAAATTCCCTAAGTGACAAGAAGCTCTGAGTTCACCAAAATTCTTAACCAAGATAAGAAGGATGTAACTGATGTTGGAAAGATTGTTATGAGATTAATAAAAGTGATTAAGGGATTAAGACTTCTCAAAAAAGATAGTGAAGGGACCACCAATGGGAAAATCCTCCCTCACCCTCTGTACTCGGCCTCTCTTCTTGATTTTAAGTCCTCAGTCGTGCTGGCATCTAACAAAATGGTCTCAGCAGACACTCAAATAGAATCCTGGCTTAAGCTCATCTTAGATATTGGAGAAGGTCCCCTGTGTCATATTTATATATCTATTTATACACACACACATATTTATACATACATATATAGTCAAATGACATTTTCTTTCTGGGAATGCCCAGAGGAGTTTAAGCAATGCCTTGCGGGCCTGGGTTTTGGGTCGGGGTTAATCAGTGAGGCTGGCCTACTGAGCTTGGAGAAAGCTGCGTCCTGGTTGTGAATCAGGCATCGTAAGGAAGTCAGGGTGTGTTGGGGGCCGTGGGGAGGCTGTCTAGTAACTGAATGATCCTGATGATCTCAACCTGCTCCCTGAGCCTCAGCTTTCCCACCTGTGCACAGGGGACAAGGATGCTCTCTGTGATGGAACTGAGAGACGCAATGAGTGGGGAAACACTTTGCAAAGGAATTGCTGGGATTCCCATGCACAGTGCTTGCCAACACCCCTTCACTGGAAGATTCTAGGCTGCTCTGTGGTTCTAGAATAACAGACAGGAGCCTGGACTGGCCACTTCGCTTTCAGCAATGGGCTCTGAGGGAGACATGTGATCAGCCCCAGGGCTTTGAAGCCCGGCTGCTCCTCGGGCGAGCTTGGCCCCCGGGGCATGTGGGAAAGGACGCTGAGCACCAATTCTGGGACCAGCTGTGTGTCCTTAGCTATGTTCAGGTGACAGGAGATAAAGGAGGCCGGATGTGGAGGCTCCTTACAATGGGAAGAAGCTCATCAGACCCCCAGGTTCCATTGTGAGCCCCCAGGGGCTGGCGGCATCTGGGAAGTGCTAACTCAGAGTGGACAGGGAAATTCAGTCTGGCACAAAGAGACTCAGTCTCCTGGCCTGGGAGAGCAGGACCCTCCGGCCCTACTCACACGACTTCCCAGTCCCTCAGCCCCCGACAGTCACAGCACAGTCCCAACAGCGTCTCTGGGGGGACAGGGATGGCTATCACGTTGCTGCTGCTGGCGGCTTCCCAGCAGTTGGGAGGAACAGTTACTGCTGGTTCAGCCTCCATGGACCACCCCAGCGAGCTTGAGGAGGGAGAGGCAAAGGCAGGGGACAGCCACAGTCCCAATAACACAGTGATGAGTCAGTGGGCTCCATGCAGGCACCCAGCCCGGAGCAGAGTGATCGACGCTGGGAGCTGATTGCTCCTGGTGGGACTGAGGCTGTCTGGGAGATAAACACCCAGGGATGATGGTACAGTAGGGTGGGGAGTCTGTTCAGAGATGGGGGCACCTCTGCCCCTGCTCAGGGCAGAGAAGCCATCTAGCAGGGAAGGTGGGCAGGCTTGGCCATGAGTGTCTCTGCTGCTGAGGTTGGCCATGCTCGCTGCACAGACAGGCTGAGCCCTGTGGACCCAGGCCCCACTCCACAGTCCAGTGAGGGGAGCCCGGACTTAGACCTGGGCTTCTCAACCTTAGCACGAATGACATTTGGGCTGGATCATTCTTTGTCAAGGGGGTGTGCTGTCCGGTGCACTATAAGGTGTTTAACATCCCTAGCCTCTGCCCACTAGATGCCGGTAGCATCCGCCACCCCCAGATTTGTAATAACCAAAAAATGTCCCCTAATGTTCCCTGGGGCACCGACTTGACCCACGGCTCTCTCTCCTTGGGCCCACATTCCCTCTCACCCCAGCTGCTGTGTTCTGTGCCTCTTCAGGATGATACACACTACAAATCCCATGGGCCAACCGAAGCAGAGTTTATTCTGACCCACCTTGGCAGAATGCTCTAAGCCTGGGGACCTGTGGGTTGTGATCTGAGCTAGGATAAGCTGACTGACAGAAGAGGGGCGCTGCGGGCTGAGGTGCTGCTACAGGGGCAGCCAGGCCTCTCTGGGACACCCCATATCCTGGGAAGAGAGAAGGAACAAAGAGTCACATTTGGTCTCCATCCTTTCCTATTGCTCCAGCCTCCACACTGGCCTCCCTGCCTCCAGTCTCTCTCTCTCTCTCACCCATTTTCATCTTGGCAGCTAGAGCCATCCCCAGCACAGCCAATCAGATCACATCAGGGTCTCGTGTGCAAACCTGCTATGGCTCCCTGTGGGCTGAAGATCAGAGTCCTTTGTCAGTTTTGAATATCCTTCATTTTTTGGCGCAGGCCAACCTAAAATCATCAAAATAAAGGCCATAACTAAAAGATGTAAAGGAAGTAATCAATGTAACATCATGGTCAGGTCTCAATAAACGTAAACAGTTACCATCGTGATTCTCATCATGTGTGTAACAGTGCACAGCCTACAGCACTCTGCAGAAAGAATTAGAGCAGGGAGTAGCTGGGAGCAGGGCTTAGGGGGTTCACAGCATGTAAAACTCAGTCTCTGGGGTTAGACAGGCCTGAGTTTGAATCCCAGCTCTGCTCTGTGATCTCTGCCAGGTTACTTGACCTCTCTGAGCTTTAGTTACAACTTTTCAATAAAGAGCGGTAAAAAAACCCTGATTTTCCACATTGGTTGTGAGAACAAAATGATATATGTCAGATATGAAATCACAGTGTGTGGTATACAGTAGGCACTCACTACTTATTATGACAAAAACTAATGAATCATTTGATCCTCACAACACCTAGTGAGATGGACGTTGTTGCTCTCCCAATGTAAAGACAAGGAAACTGAGGCTGGAGGGTGGCGGGACTTGTGCAAGGCATCCTGGCCTTAGTTGTTTTTTTTTTTTTTTGCAGTATGCGGGCCTCTCACTGTTGTGGCCTCTCCCGTTGCGGAGCACAGGCTCCGGACGCGCAGGCTCAGCGGCCATGGCTCACGGGCCCAGCCGCTCCGCGGCATGTGGGATCCTCCTGGACCGGGGCACAAACCTGTGTCCCCTGCGTCGACAGGCAGACTCTCAACCACTGCGCCACCAGGGAAGCCCAACTGGCCTTAGTTTTGACCCAGGGCCACCAGACCTTCCTGTCTGCTCCTTTGCAGACTGATTCCCTGAGGCCCCAGGGAAAGCTGGGCACCTGGAACATTGTCCCCAAGGGCTTTCCTGAAACTGAGTTAAGACAGAGGAAGCAACTTAGAAAGTGGGAAACTGTCAGGTCCCCTCCAGGCCCCCAGTGTTTGCAGCTTGTATCTGAGCAAAGCTGAATCAGGCAGCAAAGAAGCCGCTCCTGAGAGGACTGCTGCGTGGGAAGAACGAGGTCTCCGCCAACCCACTGGAGGCCCCTGGCACCACTCTCCTCTGACATGAAGGAAATGTGCCCAGACAGGGCAGCCGGGCCAGAGTCCTGCCACTTAGAGGGAGATTTAGAGGAAGCAAGTGGGAAGGCCAGACACACTGGCTGCTGAATTTACTGGTCTTTTCAGCAAGGTCGGCGGGAGGGCCCTTCAGCTCTGGGCTCTTGTCTGCAGCCAAGATCCCTGAGTTGGTGACTGTGTCCAAGGTCTCCCTGTCTCCCTGTCTCCCTGCACAACGAGGCTGGGCAGAAGAAGCTAACTAGCTTGTGTCCTGGAAACTTCGGGGTGATTCATGGTTATTGCACCATGGAATTTCAAAGCATGGCCGTCTGCCAGGGATTCTGCTTTGAAAGTTAAAAGCGCAGGGGAGCCCTCATCCAAGTGTGTCCTGAGTGCTCACTGGGTACCAGGCACAACTAGCCAACTTAATGGCCATGAAACTGTCGGCATTATCCTGTTTCACAGACACGGATGTCTCAGAGATGGGCTGTGTCTCTGATCCACGGATATGCATGTATGCATATGTATGGGCTAAACTTTATGGGCTAAACGCATCGCTTTAAATAACTGAAGTTTACAGAGATGAGCTAAGTTGCAAAGAGCCCCCCAGTTTATAAGAAATTGAGACTTTCCTATAAACGCCTCCATTTTCTCCCCTGCGAAATGGGTATATTACTATTACTTACCTCACAGGTTGCTGACGATATTCCCCAAGATAATGGGTGTATAATTGTTAGCAGTGATCCAGGCACATGGCAGGTCCTCCATAAATGCCAGCAGGTGCTGTTATTCCTGTTTTAATCGGAATGGACTAAAGAAACAAAAACAGGGGTATAAACTTTTCCAGAAGCACACTGTTAAAACAGTTTGTTCTTTCATTAGGCAGCAAATATTTATTGAAAAATTGCTCTGTGCTAGGCTCTGTCCTAAGATGTAGGGTTATGGAAATGAACAGGGCGTGGGATTGTTTTCATGACTTTGAGCAATGAATTACAAAATAAATAGATAGATTAATAGACTACCCTACAAAATGCCAAAGAACAGGTTCTGTGGGCATAAATGATAGGAGGCTTGGCTTGAGGAGTCAAGGAGTGAACTCCACAGGAAGTGATTAAATTTGAGAGCTGGAAGATAAGTAGGTGTAAAATTGGTAGAAATAAAGTGTGTGCATGTATATGTGTGTGTGTGTGTGTGTGTGTGTGTGTGTGTATTTGAGGATAGTTCTGAGCATTTCACACCCAGAGAACAGCATGTGCAAAGGTCCTCAGGTAGGAAGGAATTTGGTGCACTTCAGAAATTCAGAGGTCAGAATAATGGAGGTAAAAGAGAGAGGCAAAGGTCAGGTTAAGCTCTGCAATGTCATCTCCCACCCCATCCCCACCCCACCTTCCCTTCCTGGGATCCATGGAGTAGGTCCCCATCCTCCATAGTCAGTACATCTCACTAATTCCATGCTCATCATACCCTCAAGTATGTATCAGATTCATAACCACATATCTGTATCCTTGACCAGAATAGGACCAGAAGGGCAGAGATGGGAGTCATTTATCTTGGTAAGTGAAACCCTATCCCTAGACCTATGACATCATAGCTAACTCGAACTATTGTGCCTGGGTGAATGAATGAATGAATAAGTGAGTGAATGACTAAATGGCTACTTGCAAATGCTGGGAATTAAATGCCATCAGCACGTCTGCACACATGTTCTACTATAAAAACAGTAAATAGGCATCGTAAGGGTTAGAGAAAAGAGATAAGCAAAAAATAAGATAAAAACATCATGTTCCTACTTTCCAGAGATTGCCTTTGTTAATACCTTAGTATGTATGTATCCATCCATCTGATCTATCTATCTATCTATCTAATCTATCCATCCATCTTTATCTATCTATCTATCTATGTCTATCTGTCCATCCATCTTATCTATCTATCTATATCTACCTATCTAATCTATCCATCCATCCATCTTATCTGTCTGTCTATTTATCTGTCTATCTATCCATCCATCGATCTATCTTTTACTAAAATGTAATCATACTAGCTGTCAGGCTCTGTAACCTGCATTTTTAGTTACCCATCCCCACATTGCCATGAACTCTTATCTAATAACTAGTCTACATCCAAATCCCCCTTCTATCCCCCAAGCCTCCCTTTGAGTTCCTTCTGCAGAACGTCCCTCCTTCTGGGTTAAGCTGGTGCTTCTCTGTGGTTTCATTTGTCTTGTTGCCCTATCCCCTGTATTTCACAGACCAGACACTGGTTCTGAAGGCTGAATGGATTCATGGTAACTTCTCATGACTAGAGCCTTTCACCAGGAGTACTGCATTCTTCTTATAGCCTCAGGAGAACAGTGACTTCTGCAGGACCCTTTTTTTGTGATGTAAAATGAAACTGGCCCTGGGTTGGGATGACGAGTGTCATCTCCACCATGCACGTATGTGTTTCCCCTTGAGACGATAAAATGGCATGTGTACAGGGGTCCAAATCTCCCTCAACCATACACCTAATGATTTTAACACCAAATAATAATGTTGCCTGAATCCGTTATTTCACTGGGAGGTGGCTGAATACTGGTTTACTCATTTTGCATGATTTCCTTTTCATTATTAGTGAGTGTTCTCTAGGGCAATAGATCTTTCCTCCTCAACCAGGTTAGTGGTTATTATGAAATACAGTCGGAATTGTTTTTTTCTGCTTTGTCAGGGCAATGGCTGTAAAGTGATCTTATTTTAGCCACCTGTGCTGGACTATGTAACCCAGTGTGTCTGGGAATGGGGCTTCCTTGTTGTACCCTCATGGTGATTTTTTAAAGACAGTTATTCCAGGGAAAAGTTAAATAAGAAGAGGCAGGAGTGTAAAATCAGAGATCTCAAGAGCTATAAAGTTCCTTTAAAGTCCTTGGTTGATGTGTTAATGTCCTATGGACCAACACTCTTAAACTTTAATATGCTCACCAGTCACCTGGGGGTCCTGGCAGAGAGAAGATGCCGATTCCATGTATCCGAGCGTCCTAGGATCTGAATTTCTAACCAGCTTCCCTGGGATGCTTATGCCATGGGTACGCACACCACACTTTGAGTAGCAAGGCGCTAGAACGTTGCAACCAAGCCTCCTTCCGACTTCTGCTTGGGAGTTTGCTGAACGGTCTTCACAGCCCTACATGATCTGGCCCCATCCACACTTCCAGCCACAGAATCAGCATTCTAAATTATGCATTAAAGATTAAGAGCCATGGTTACACTATGCATCTTACATGCATTGGCTAATTTTTGCTGACATATACATATCTAACTCCATAGACAAAAAGGAGTGAGAATTTGAGCGTCTGCATACTTATAAATACGAAATATCCCTTGGTTAAAGACTTCTCTGCCTGCCTCTCACATGTATGTCCCAATTCACCTGCATAGCAACCTTCACTCTCCATTTCCCTCCCCGAGAATGTTCTGGCTTCTTCTCTCTGGAGATGTTCAAATTGAGCTTATCTCTATAAACACTTCACCTTATAAAAGAAAATAGCAACAACATGTCTCCTTCTGAGCTGTTGCTGTTGAATCGTTTGACAAGGTTTGCAGAGAGTGCCTTTTAAAAGGCCCCCAAAGTAGCTCTTCTAGAAGATGACTAACATGGGTTGGGAGACGGCTGCAGGCACTGACCTGGGCATCAGGGAACCTGGTTGTTGACCCCATTCTGCCATTTTCTTTGGGTAACTTCACAGTCTCCTCCTTCCACCCCAGCCCCTCATTCTGTTTGTCATTCAATAACTTTATCACACATCTATTATGTGCCAGACCTGGTCTGAAGAGGTTGCAGCAGGGAACAAAGCAGACACAATGGTCCTGGCCCTTGTGGGGCTTGTGCTCGGGACAGGGACACAGCATGGAGCTGGTGATCATATGATGACAAAGCTTACTTTTTAAAAAATTTGTTTTTTGTTTTTTAATTGAAGTATAGTTAATTTACAATATTGTGTTAGTTTCAGGTGTATAGCAAAGTGATACAGTTATATAAATATATACTTTTTCAGATTCTTTTCCATTGTAGGTTATTACAAGATATTGAATATAGTTCCCTGTGCTATACACTAGGACCTTGTTGTTTATCTATTTTATAAATAGTAGCTTGAATCTGCTAATCCCAAACTGCTAATTTATCCCTCCCCTTCCCTTTCCCCTTTGGTAACCACAGGTTTGTTTTCTGTGTCTGCGAGTCTCTTTCTGTTTTGTAAATAAGTTCATTTGTATCGTTTTTTACATTCCACATATCAGGGATGTCATATGATATTTGTCTTTCTCTGTCTCACTTACTTCACTTAGTGTGATAATCTGTAGGCCATCCATGTTGCCACAAGTGGCATTATTTCATGGGTTTTGGGGGGCTTTTTTTTACCGCTGAGTAGTATTCCATTGTATATATACCACACCTTCTTCATCCATTCCTCTGTTGATGGACACTTACGTTGCTTCCCTAAAGCTTGCTTTTGATCAGTGTCACAGATGAGCGATGTAGGTTGCTGTGAGTAGAGCCAAGGTAGGAGATGGGGATGGAATGGGAGAACTCAGGGGGCCGAGGAAGTGCAGGTGTCATTGCCCACAAGCCTGGAGGGCTAAGTGAAGGAGGGAGGCAGAGTGAGGGTCCCCAGGGAAGCAGGTGTGGCTTCAGTCAGCACCTTCCGTGACCCCTGCCCCTTTACCACCCTGCTCCACTGTGTTCGGTGCCCAGGGCAGTGACCCCGTGGCTTTGACAGCATCCATGGCTTCAGGTTCGTCAGGCTATGGGGAGACAGTAGTAGATGGAAGGGTTGGAGGAAACTGGGGTGGGGTATTGACTCCTGCAGCTCCCGCGCTGCAGGGACACCATAAGCAAGGTATTATCTGAACACCTGAAGAGGACCCTCCGGCCGGCCCCCTCCCCAGGTCCCTTCCAGGCGTGGAGTGGTCCTTGTGGGCTTTCTTCCACCCTTGGAAATAGTTTCTTTATCAAAGTCTCCTGAAGTGAGCCAACCTGGGGTCCTGCCTGATACAGTTCAGAGCCCACAGGGCTTGTAGACGCCCACCCTGTGGGCAGGGGGACTCTGCTGAGGGTCCACAGAGGGTGAATGGCATCATCCAATTTGTATGACTTTTATAACTTTTGTGTTGATATAATTTCACGCTTATAGAAAAGTTGCTAGAATAGTATTGTTATGGGTTGAATTGTGTTTCCCCCACCAAAAAAAAGAGATATTGAAGTGCTAACCCCCAATACCTCAGAATGTAACCTTGTTTAGAAACAGGGTCTTTACAGAAGGAGTCAAGTTAAAATAAGGTCGTTAGGGTGGATCCTAATCCAACATGACTGTGTCCTTACAAAAAAGGGAAATGTGGGGACAGAGACAGTCATGCACAGAGGGAAGAGACACAGGGAGGAGGCCATGGGAAGGTCGGGGTGATGCCAGCGAACATCTGGGGATTCTAGAACCTACAAGAGGCAAGGAAACATCCTCCCCTGTAGGGTACAGAGGAAGCAGGGCTCTGCTGACCCCTTGTCTCAGACTTCTAGCCTCCAGAGCTGTGAGACAGGAAGTTCCTGTTGTTCTGAGCCACCCGGTTTTGGGTGCTTTGTTATAGCAAAGTACTCCCCAGGAAACTAATAAAGTACAAAGGAGTTCTGTTTACTTTTCACCAGCTTCACCAATTGTAAACGTTCACCAATTGTCACATTTCTTGATTTTCTCACTAAATTTAAATATATGTGTATATTAATGAGATACATAATAGATTAGATACATAGAAGTAGATTATATATATCTATATATATACTATACGACATATACTATAGGTATATTATAGGTATACTATAGATATATAAAGTATTAGATATATTTATTAATATATGTATTAGTATATTACTAATGTATTAATACATAATTGTGTACTTATGCTAATATATTAGTATAAATAATGTGTTACGTATTAGACATATGTATATAATGAATATATGTTAGTATAGTATTAAATATATAGTCAGTACTAATATATAACACATGGTATATATCATACATATATACTTATATACAATATATATAAATAGTTTTTTTCTGAACCATATGATGTAAGTTGAGTGCTGATTCCCTTCTCTAGAGTGACAAAATCTCCTGGTTTGCCTGGGATTTTCCTAGCTCTAGCACTGAAAGTCCCACACCCTGGGACCCCTCAGAGTCGTGAGCAAACTGGGACTGTTGGTCACCCAACTGTTAAATATTTCAGAGTGTATTTCCTAAACGTAAGAGCAATCTCGTACATAACCACAGCACAATTATCAAATTCAGGCCATTTACCATTGCTATCATGCGTTAGCCTGTACCACAGTCCCATTCAAATCCCACCAATCGTCCCAATAAGCCCTTTACAACTATTTCCCCATCCTCATCTCCAGGGCTAGACCCAATCCAGGATTATTTAGGTATCATGTTTCTTGAGTTGCTTCTGGATGTCCAGATATTTCTTCTAGAAGTTTCTGAGTCTTTTTGTGTGGTTGTGTGTGTGTGACCTCAGTAATGGATTACAGACCACTGACTAAAGTAAGAAGCCATTCTGATAATAAGTAGATGCACAGAAGAGAAGGCACAGATCTGCTCTGCAGTAGACAACCAGCTAATAAATGCGGAGAAATAATGGAGTTACAAAACCAGCATTTTGCAGCCATCATGGCATTAGTAGATTCAGGTGGCTGTCTTCCATGGATTCTAAAAGCCAGGAGTAAAAGTGGGATGAGAATGGGGATTTATGGTTTGGAAGTCGCTGGGTAGAGATTTCGGTCAGGGCCCCAAATCGTTCACAGTAGAAGTGGTTTGCTTTCCCAGGTCTTGCCTCATGGGAACATCAGCTCCCTGAGGCTGGTGGCCCTTTTGCCCACTGCGGTAGCCCCAGTACCTCGCCAAGTATCGGAGACATAGCAGATGCTCAATACATACTTGTAAACTGAACGAGGGACTGGACTAGGAAGGTCTCTTAGGGGCAGGGGTTGGGAAGGTAGAAATGGTTCTGCTTCATCTGTTGTACTTCCCTTTCCCACAAGTGCGTGTTTTCTTCAGTACAGTGTTCCAAAGCAGAAGCGGTGGTGGGCGTCCACTCTCTTAAATGTTAACTGTGTAATAAACATGAATCACCAAAAAGTGCTTTTAAAATAAGGTTAATGGAGCTGCGTTTATTCCATTTTGTTGCATGGTTAACTAGATGCAAATAATTACTAGCGCCACATTTATGGAAGCTCGTTTTAAGGTTATTTTATGTAGCTCTGTGAAGTGAAGACTTTTGTTTTTCCCTCTTGGTTTTATAGGGCACTATGGAATAGAATGTTCAATAAAGGCCTGCTACAAAGGGGTACCCATCCTGGGGGATGACTCCCCAATGCCCAGGCCCCCTGTGCTAATTCCTATCGGGGACCCAACCCATCCCAGGCTGGGCCATGCCTTTCATATCCTGCAGGAACCAAATGCAGGAGTGAAGTGTGGTCCCCTGGGTGTTTCAAGAGAAGAGGGGACAGCTGACATGTCACTTGTCACTTCCCCTGTCAACATTATTGTTACCTGTTTGGAATTAGGGACCATGCCAGCCCACCCCACCCCCTCCTTTTTCTCTGCAGCGTGCAGAGCTGAGTGCTTAATCGACATTTGCATAAAATGCCATAAATCATAGGATCTTAAAGCTGCAAGAAGGCTGAGAGGTCAACCAAGTGATGAACAGGAAAGCCTGAACGGCCGGGGAAGCCAAGGAGTCAGGAAGTGAGACAGGTGGCTGCCGGTGTGCATGCCTTTTGGTCACTGCCTCGTTTCATACTCACCTTGCCCTGCGGAGCCAGGATTGCCGTGTCCACTTGGCAGATGGGAACACCGAGGCACACAATGATGGCCGGCCTGGGATTCTCAGCAGGATCTGATCTGACTGACCCCAGGCTTCACGCTCTGTCCATGGGGCCTCACGGGAACCTGGGGATCTGGTCATCTGGGAATGCATGACTGAGCCTCCGTTTCTCCACCTGTGAACTGCTTGTGGACACGTTCTGTAAATGAGTTACACAAAGAGTGGAAAACTGAGTCGTCAGCACGCTGACAGAGAATGGGGTACCCAGAGAACCCTGGCTCTGTCCCTGGCAGGGGTCAGAGGCAAAGAAAAGAGTTACAAATGTGGGAGTCAGACAGAACTAGGGTCAAGTGCTACCTTTTCTGTGTGATTACTGCGTGAACTCGGGCAGGTAACTTCATCTGCTCTTCTACCTTCGCTTCATAAATGTCCAGAGTCGTGGTCACGTGTGGTCAGAGGTCTGACCATCTGGGTTTAAATGGCTCTGCCACAGGTGATCTGTATGACTCCACACAAGTGGTTTCTCATCATCGTCATCGTCATCACCACCATCTACATCCTCCTCCTCCTCTTCATCAGCACCATCATCGGTATCACCACCGTCATCATCAAGGTACAGTGCGCATGTGATACGACACATAAATCTAAATGCAGAGCCTGAAGAGTTTTTACATCCTCCTACCCTGTGTAACCACCACCAGGATCAGGTTCTAGAGCACTTTCAGCCACCCAGCAGCCCCTGCCCTCGGCCCTCCCAGTCCACCCTGCCCTCCGTCCCCAGAAGTCATCACTGCTCTATTGTCATCACGTAGTTCTGCTTCTGAACTTCACACGGATGGAACCACGCGGTGCCTTCCTTTGTGTCTGGCTTCTTTCACTCAGCAGCATGTCTGAGATGCATCCACGATGCTGCGGCTGCACAAGCCCATTCTTTCTCATTGATGTATGGTATTCTGTGGTGTGACTTCACCACAGTGTGTTTATCCATTCTTCTGTTGATGGACATATGGGTTATTTCTAATATTTAGCTCTTACAAATAAAGATCCTATGAACATTCTTGTGCACATCTTTGGCATCTCTAAATACGTGTTTTTTAGGAGTCTACACTTAGGAGTGGAACTACCAAGTCATAGTTTAGACCCGTATTCAGCATAAGGAAATGTTAGTGTAAGGGTTTTATCTCCTCTGTTCCTCCCCTTCCTCGTCTGTAAAATGGTGCCAACCTCTTAAGGCCGTTGTGAGGATTAAATGTGATAATCTATGTTAAGTGGGAAGAAAACAGCAAAATACAGAATGAGATGTACAGCTAGATATCAATTATGTAAAGTTTCAAAACCTGCATGAACAACAAAATATAATGTGTACGGCTACATAATTGTGTAATAAACATTTTAAAAATCTATTGACATAGTAAACTCCAAATATAAACTCCTGGTTGGAAAGTAGAAGAAAAAACTGGGATCAGGTTAGGTGCATGGGGACCTCAGCTACAGCTGTGATGTCTTGTTCCAGTAGAAAAAGATCTGGAGCAAATAGAGCATGCAGTTAAGATTTTTAAAAGCTAGTGTTTATTATATTTTCTGTATTCTTGCCTGTATGTTTGAAATACTTTTCATTAAAAAAAAACATTATTACTAAAATGTAATATTGGGGCTTCCCTGGTGGCGCAGTGGTTGAGAGTCCGCCTGCCGATGCAGGGGACACGGGTTCGTGCCCCGGTCCGGGAGGATCCCACATGCCGCGGAGCGGCTGGGCCCATGAGCCATGGCCGCTGAGCCTGCGTGTCCGGAGCCTGTGCTCCGCAATGGGAGAGGCCACAACAGTGAGAGGCCCGCGTACCGCCAAAAAAAAAAAAAAGTAATATTAATCTCCAAAATATTAATACTATGTAATGGTTTGTAACCTGCTTAGGATACAGTATGCAACTAAGTGCTAGCTATTATTATCATTAATACAAAGAGCCCATTGTACATGTAATTCTCACCCTTCTTCTTGCTGGGTAATTCACACCTCGAAAACTTGGTCCAATGTGGATCCAGCTCTCACACTGTTGCTGGCACAAAGGAGGGCCTCAGTAAACCCTAGCTCTGGACATTTTCTTAAGATGATCAGAAGCCACCAAGCATGGCGGTTTTGACTAAATATGTCAGCCCTTCCGTGTGTCCAACTCCAATCACACTAGGAAACAAAGACCCCAGGAAATCTGTGCCTTGGAGGGAGCCGTGGAATGCATGCTCCCAGCTCAGCCCAAGAACCTGGCCAGCTGAGTTATTCTTTTTCTCTCGAGACCTGCACGGGGTACCCAACAGCCAAGCTGCCCTTGACAACAGGCTCGGGCTCTAACAAATGCGATGCTGGAACTATTTATTTTCCAAACGTGTTTGAATTTTGACTCATTGTGGAGATGCAGTTGGGGATAAAAAATGACCAGGAAACACACACACACACACACACACACACACACACACACACACACACACACACACACACACACACACACACACACACACACACACACACACGTTCACACCTACAGAGAATAAGCCAATAGCAACCACCCTTCCCAGGAAAAAATGGAAAAGATGAAGATAAGCAAAAGAAGCTTTTTCGTATCACTTCAATTAAGAGGAACAAAATAGTCCCCAGGCATACATGAGTGTGTGTGTCTCTGTGTGTGTCTGTGTGTGCACCTGTGTGTTTGAATTGAAAGGGGAGAGATTAGGTGGAGAGGGAACAGAGTGCTTAGGGGACTTCCTTGGCCCCCAACCCTTAACCAAAAAGATGCTTCTTGACTTGCATTCCACAAGCTGGCTGGACAGCATAAACGTGGATTTTATCTTAATAATGTCTTAGGCATGACAAGGGTTCCTTGGCTCTAGCAGAATGGGTGCCCTGCCCTGGCATAGTGTGTAGCATGCAGGATGAAATGTTGTTTCTGGGCTCTGGTGAAGGTGGAGCAGAGGAAGCAGTTGTGCGTCTAATTGCTCTGTCGAGGGCTTGGTTTACAGTGATATCCATGCCCTGGCCTCCAGTAGATCAGCATCATAGAAAGAGAGAGAAATAGCGGCCCATTGGGACGGGAAGCAGGGATGCTGGAGAGCAGGTGGACAGGAGCTCCACACTTAGGCCAGCTCTGCCGGTTGAATTTCACTGGTGAAATCTTGGGGACAATGAGGGGTTTCTTCTGCCCAAAATAAATGGCATTTGGAGCCTTTGGGTTTGAGATCTGCCTCTGCCCCTTCTAAACTATGTGCTGGCCCCCTTGAAACTCAGTTTGTCCATCTGCAAAATGGGGCAATGCCATCTGCCCTGGGTTAGGGTGACAACTATAATGAAGGATGTCTAGCACCGTGTCTGGCACTGTGCCACTAATGCTGACTGGCTCTTATTTTTAGAGGAAAGTAAGATTCAGACTCTCTGAGCAGGCAATCTGGTAGGAAAGACATCACGTCCAATTGGGACCAATAGAAAGGGGCTCAAGATTGTGGAGCTCTCTGTAAGAAAGGCAGCCAGGTGCTGCTGGGGACTTGTCTGAAATGCAGCTGGAGCTGGTGCAAATGGCAAACTGGGCTGAATTCTCCAACGTACCTGATTCTTCTCATCAGCAACGGTGACCAGGGGAAGCAGAGGAAACCTCTTTGTTAATCTCCTGATAAGCACCTACCACCTTCCATGTGTTTTACGCGCACTGTCTCATGTAATATTTTATCCTTATAATGATGCTATTTTCCTCTCTGCTGGACATCTATTGGTTTTACAGCCTAGCTTCCAATCCTCCTTTCTGCTAAAGATGCATTTATACATTTTATTCCAGAATGAAGTCCCCATATGCTTCTGAGAGTGCTGTTCTGTGCCTGCTATGGGAGAGCAGGAGTCTGGCCATGACTTAGGCCTGACTAGTCAATGTATGCCATTCCTCTGGTGGCAGTGATTGACAGAGATGAGCATGTGACATATGACAGAAGCGAGGCTCAGTTGCAGGATGTTAGCTGGAACTACTGGGAAAGGGATGGTCTTTCAGTGACAATTGCTAAACTGGGAGGATATAGGTTTGGAGCTGCTGGCACCCTTTTTGGTACCATGAGGTAAGGTCTTGCCTAAGAATGAAACCAACACAAAGAAGTCAGAGTAGAGATGAGTCAGATGTTTTTAATACTGTTTCATTTTAAAATGGTTTACAGTTGTTCACAAGGAGTTGCAAAAGTAGTAATACTTCACCCAGTTTCGTCCAATGATAATATTTTACATAACCATAGTAAAATGATCAAGACCAGGAACATGACATTAGTATAATGCTATTAACTTGAATACAACCTGATTTGGATGTCACTAGTTGTATGGGAACTTTTTGGGGTGGGTGTATAGTTCTATGAAATTCTATCACATGTGAGTATTTGTCACCATGAACAAGGTGTAGAGCGTATCCATCACCACAAAGAAACTCCCTCAAGCAACCCCCAAATGGTCACACCCACCCCACCCTTAATGCCTGGCAACCCCTGATCTGTTCTTTAGAGCTATAACTGTGTCACTATGAGAATATTCATGCATAGCATTCTTTTCTTCATCTTTGAATATTTCCATCCTCCAGATGAATCATATATAGCACATGAACTTTCAGGAGTGGCTTTTTTTTCACTCAGCACAATGCCCTTGAGATCCATCCAAGGTGTTACGTGTATCAGTAGTTTGCTCCTTTTCATTGCTGAGTAGTATTCCTTTGAAAGGATGTACCATTGTTTGCTTAACCCTTCACCCACTGAAGGCCAAGTTATTTCCTGTTTGTGGGTATTAGGAATGAAACTGGTATGAACATCCATGTACAGGTTTTTATGTGAAGATAAGTTTCATTTCTCTACAATAAATACCCAAGAGTGAGATTGCTGGATTATATGCTAAGTGTATTTTAACTTTATAAGAAACTGTCAAACTGTTTTCCAGAACAGTCCCCCAACAGCAGATTGGGGGGGCATATGACCTTCTTCTTGCCCATGTTCTCCTGATAAGCAACACCGCATTTGTCCCTGGATCACAGAAAACATACACTTTCCCCCTTTAGCGTCTGTACTTAGGAGCAAATGTGAAATGAGATTCACAACTTGCATTCAAAAACAACTTTTATTTTTTCTGATTATAAACAAGATGCTTGGTCATGGCAAAAGCACAGGCAGACCTCAGAGATATTGTGGGTATGGTTCCAGATTACCGCAATAAAGCAAACATTGCAGTAATGCGAGTGACACAAAATGTTTGGTTTCCCAGTGCATATAAAGGCTATGTTTACACTAAATAGTAGTCTGTTAAGTGTGCCATAGCATTATGTCTAAAAACCAATGTACATACTTTAATTTAAAATAACGCTTTTGGAAAAATGGTGCCAATAGACTTGCTCGAAGCAGGGTTGCCACAAACCTTCAGTTTGTAAAAAATTCAGTATCTGTGAAGCACGGCAGAACAAGGTGTGCCTGTATTTGGAAAATTCAGCAAAGCGTAAAGAAGAACTAAAAATCTCCCATAAACTCACTCCCCAGGTGAAACCACCCTTGGGATTTCAGTGTTGGAATCTCAAGGTTCATCCTCACCATCCTCTTTAAACGTCTACAAGTCACCATCCATCCTTGGCCGGTGGGGTGGGTGCCAGGTTTTCTCCTTCCTTTAATAAGAAGGGAACTGAAACAAAACAAGATAGAAAATTGGAGGGGAAAATACGCCCCAGGCCTTGTCTGCTTCTCTCTTATCGGCCTGCCTTCACGGAGCAGGAGTTTCCTCTTACGGCTCTCAGAATAGACACTCTTCTAGTCCTGCCACGCGCCTCCAGGCCAAGCAGCCCATTCTTATCAGCAGAAGCACCTGGTGCATTGTGGGAGAGCCGGCTGGGTGGGGACCCTTCCCAAGAGATTCCCCAACTGGGCCCCGGGCCAGCTGCCCTGCTGACCCGGAGTTGATTTTTGCTTCTCTTTGCAGCCTTCCCCTCCCCACCTTCCGTCGCTTAAAGAAGGCTCTGGGCTGAATAGAAATGACTTGCTGGGGTGGTGAGCCCCAGAGGGACACCCTCTGTGATTGTCCCCAGATCTCTCCAGAAGCCCCTGGGCTGGGAGGGGTGAGGAAGTTGAGGTCATTGGTGAGGGGAGAGTGGACTCTAGGGAACATGAGAACACACCTGTACACTCTCCGGCCCAGCAGTAGAGACTTCAGATCCACGGGGACCTGTGATGGCTTTATCCCCTCGGGATCCCTGGCATTCTGATGACTATGATTTTTACTGTATATATATATATATATATATATATATATATGTATTTTTTTTCCCATAGTTGGGGAAATTGATTCAAGTTCATGGTGATAATTCTAATCTGCTAGTGTTTCTCCATTTTCAAAATCTCAGGTCTGGTCACTGTCACATTTCATCTTTGAAATGACCCTTACTGTGGTTGCAATTATTTTTTCAGGTTTATAGTTGAGAAAGAGGAGGCAGGCACAGAGGGGTGAAAGGACTGACTCAAGGTCACATAGCCGGGAAGCGGCAGAGCGAGGGTTCTGACCTGCTGGTGCCTGCCTGCTTCTGACTTCCTGCTCTTTCCAGCACCCCGGGTCTCAGTTTCCCCGTCGGCACAGAAGGCGGATTCATCTAGATCCTTCCTATGGCTCCGTCTCCTTAGAACTTTTTGATGCCCGTGTTTCAGAATCAAATACTTGCAAAATCCAGCTTAGAGAGGGGCCTTGACCCCTGGAACTGAAAACTTGAACAGAGTCAAGTGTGAATTTGCTAAAATGGGAGAGAACTGGCCCAAATCCAGCCTATCACATGCTGGAGGTGGGTGGCGGGACAGGAAGGCACCCGGCAGAAAGTGCAGGCAGTCAAACAGGAGAGAAGGGAGATGCCTGAGCAGTGCATTTACAACCAGTTATTGCTTTGGGGAAGAAAATCACGATTAATATTTTTTAAATGTAAGGAGAACGGAAACTTATCAACAAAAGTCAGCAGAGAGCCTCCTGTCTAGAAAATCCACTCAATGTTTGGCCAAAATGGTTCTAAACATGTCTCCGCACCTTTGTATCTCTAGATGAAGAACAGCTTGCAGATGTGCGTCACCCTGGTCTCTGGTCATGGTGTGACCTAACCCTGTTGAACTAGTGCCCTGTTGAGGGATCTTTAAGTGGTTTCCAAATGTTTGCTATTGTGAGCAACCCAAAGCTCAAATGATTTCTAGATGGAAGACATTGTAGATATAAGTGATATAGATATAGATGCATGTGTAGGTGTAGGAATTGGTATTGATACCTGTCGGTACACATTGATATCAGTATGAGTTTTAACCACTGGCATCACAGTTTATTTTATAATGAGGGCTTGCTTTTTTGAGGGGTAGGTAGCTTGCCAACTGGGCAATATTGATGTGGAAGCTTGAAACCGTCTCTCTTCTTCTCATAAGGCAACATGGGCTGAGGGGCAAACACATAGTAAGTTCTCAGTAATCATCCCTTTCCCCTTCTCTCTCCTGCCAGCCTCACTTCAGAGACAACAAAGAGGCAGCATTCCTTGAATAATTCATTCAGAAATCCAAACAAGGACTTCACACCTCCTATGCGCCAGATTCTGTGCTAGGCATTTGGGACGCAGCCATGGAAAAGGCAGGGACCTCACTTTCCAGGGGCTCCGGGCCAGGGAGAGATGCCCAGATGAAGGGCGAGGTGGGATTTAACAGCAGTGTGAAGAGTTCACGCGAGGAGCCATGAACAAGGTCAAGAGTGACTGTCGTGGTTTGGGGGATGGGTGGGCATGGTCTGGAAATACGTTCTGGCATCAGAGACACCAAAACTAGGCTTGCAGGGGGATGATGGGAGTTTGCGGGTGGGAAGTGCACTTCAACAGGATGGAAGAGAATAGAAAAGGCAGTGGATGAAGCAAAGATAAAGTGGCTGGAACATGGTGGTTTTCTTGCAAATGGCGGGTGGATGAGCTGCTCTGACTCATTACTTCAGTGATGGGGTGGGGATAAGGTGCCTACAGGCCTGGGACCAGGATCAAAGGTGAGAATGTGGAAAGCAGGAGACACTGCCCTGTCTCTAGGTGCTGGGCACCAGGGGACAGTGTCCTGTGAGGGTGTGGGTCATATGTGGACAGCTTATATAATTTTTCAGGGGGAGGGGAAAAGCATATCTTTGACAAAACCCCTCCTGATTTTTAAATATTGGCAAGGGATCCAATCTAAAAACCAAATGAAATATCAGCAACCATAAAAACAACTAAAAAACCAACAACTCCACAAAATGTCTTGTAAAGACTAAACAGAAGGCATCCTGGTGACAAAATTGTACCCAAAGGACCCTGGTTGACCAGCTTGTCACTTGACACCTCCCCAGGGATGTGTGACCTTCAGAGACACCCTCCAAATACAAGCTTCAGAAAAGATAAGCCCCTTCCATGTGGCTGGGTTTATTTTTAAAGCAAGGTTTCCTTGTTTGTGTTCAACTCGATGGGTGGAGAAAATAATTAGAATTGATTTCTCTGCACCTACCAAGGAAGAGAATATGAGGCAACTTGCATCTCTATACACGGCAGAAAAGGGGGGAAAAAAAGAAAAAACTTCCAGGCTTCCCTGGTGGTGCAGTGGTTGACAGTCCGCCTGCCGATGCAGGGAACACGGGTTCGTGCCCCAGTCCGGGAAGATCCCACATGCCGCAGAGCAACTAGGCCCGTGAGCCATGGCCGCTGAGCCTGCGCGTCCAGAGCCTGTGCTCCGCAACAGGAGAGGCCACAGCAGTGAGAGGCCCGTGTATCGAAAAAAAAAAATAGTCTTCTCACTTTTTGGACTGTTTTAGGGGCGTCTTTTGATTACAACATTGGTTTGAAGAGACACTAATTGTACCCTGCTTACAATGCTTGTAATTATGCGTATTACATTTTGATTCATTTCCATATGTCAACACCACTCCGAGATGCAGGGTGGTGGGGTGGCTGAGAACCGCTTTTATAATCGGTTATTGTCTATGAAGAAAAAATCCGCACAGAACATGAGTGAAGTGTTCTTTGTTGAAATTGGAAATAAGATTATACATAAAAGTCGTCCTCTGACACCCAGAAAATGGACAGTTTAAAATAAATTGCCACTGCTGATCAACAAGATTGCTAGCTCCCTTCTTCCCTTTTACACTAATGAGGGAAATACTTTTCAAGTCTCTAATAGCAAGATGTTCTAGTGCGTCATTTCAATAGCTTTGTTCTTAATAAAAGGTGACCCCAATATTCCCCCCTTTGCTGAAGACATTGTCCTACCCCGACATATTTCTGATTCCAGGCTCCTTGTAGAAAAGAAACGAGGGAGAGAGAGAGAAAGGAAAGGAGAGGGGATGGGGGAGGTGACGGGGCGGGGTGAAGGGGAGAGCGACAATGTCTCCTTAGCTTGAAAAAACCCAGCGGCATGGTGACAAGCAGAATCAGAGCCCTTCCGGTCTGAAGGAAGATGACTCTGAACCAAAGCAAAAATAAATAACCAAAACCAAACAACAGCTTCAAAGAACCTGTGTGCAGACCGAGCTTCCTCGGAGGACTTTTCCTGCGCGCAAATCCCTTTCGTGCATGAGATGAAAGGACGTAGGCATCTGGCTGGCATTTCCACGCAGTGGCTGAGGCAGGGTATTTCCTGCAACTCTGGAGCCTGAAAGATGCTGAAGGTTGGCTCCGGATGGAAAATCCTGGAGGTTTGGGGTGAGCCAAGGCTTGAGTGCTTTGGAACAGGATTTGCAAAGGGCTTGGGGTGGGAGGCAGAGCTGGAGGGAAAGGGCACGGGTCTAGGGCACCCCCCTTGCTCACCACTTACATGCTGTGTATACATACTGAGTTGTGCCCCTCTCAAAATTCATCTGTTGAAGTCCTAACCCCCATAACCTCAGAATGTGACTATATTTGGAGACAGGACCTTTAAACTGGTGATTAAGTTAAAACAAGGCAGTTGGGGGGGGGGCCCTAATCCAATCTGACTGGTGTCCTTTTAGGAAGAGGAAATTTGGACACACAGGGAGACAGCAGGGGTGCACACAGAGGCAAGGCCATGTGAGGCTACAGGGTCAGAGGCCAGGTCTGCAAGCCAAGGAGAGAGGCCTCAGGAGAGACCAGCCCTGCTGACAACTTGATGTTGGACTTCCAGCCTCTAGAACCGTGAGAAAATACATTTCTGTTGTTTAAGCCACTCGAGCTGTGGTATTTTGGTACAGCAGCGCTAGCAGACTAATAACAGTGGGTGATGGAGGGCAGGTCACATCACCCGGTCTGTAAACGGAAAAGATAAATCCCATCTTGCCCCGCTGCTTAGAATCACACTGGGTGCAGGGCTGTGCGTCTCGGAGCTCAAGGGTGGGAGTTTCTGGGTAAGGAGGTAGGATTTGTGTCACAGTCAATAGATGTATCCAGGGAGAGCGATAACAGAAATTCCCACTGATTGAGACTAAAGCCGGTGCTATACAAGGACTTCCTCATGAATTCCTCCGCCAGCCCTGTGAATGGGACTGCTGTGGTCCCTGCTGGAGATGGGAAAGTCATAAGTGGCCATTAGGATTGGAACCCATTTCGACTTATACAGGTATCCCCTGCTTTTAGAAAGTTCGCCTTATGCCTTTTCTCTTTTATGAAACACCTGCGTTAGTATCTGTTTTCACTAACTGAAAGAAATTCCAAGAGGAGTTTTGCTTTTACGAAAAAGGGAGAAAAGCAAAAATTGCGTTCAGTGTTTGTTTTGCACTGAAATGTTGTAGAGATAGGATGAGCCCCGAGCAGGGCGGGTGGCACCGCTGAGTTCCCTCCCTGGGATCCACACTGAGCATCTCAGCATCCGGCCACCATAGCTTTGAACCTCTGTCCATGAGCATCTGTGCTTTATCTCTATTTATTTTGTGCATCAGTGAGCAGGATGTGTCCTAAGGTAACTATTTTTTCGCTTTACGCCGTTTTGGCTTACGGAAGGTTTCGGATAGTGGGAGAAACCTGTCCTGGTTTTCTGTGGTTTGTATCTCCTGATCCTGAGTGTGAAAACTGATCAGACCCACCGTTTGGGAAAATGCCAAGGGCATGATGGAGAAGCCTCTCTTCCAGACATGTTTCCCCAGCCGTCATCCCTCCTTCAGCCTCTAAGTGTTTAGATGTCTTCCCTTCCAGGCCACTACAATGGGACTCAAACAGTTTTGCCCAGACTGGAGGTCAGGTTCAAGGCTCCGAGCAGACATTAGTTTCTGCTTTGGAATATTCCTGAGTTTTTCATTTTGTGTAGTCTGGCTACACAACAACTACTCTGCGATGTGCTTGTATGCTCCCTGGGGACACCAACATGGCATCCTGTGATTTGGTCTTTTCACAGGACTCCACGAGGCTATTGGCCTCCTGCTGTGTCACTATATAGGACAGGCTCTGGGACAGTTTGCTCCCTGGGGTCAGCTGGCCCTGTTGTGGGGCCTGGTTGTCTTAGTGTTCATGGTGACACGGTCCTGTCCCCTATAGAGGGCTGTGCTTTGAAATATAGGAAGAGATGCCCTCAACGGTGGCCTGCAGGCCATCAAAAAGAAACCTGGCCAAGTCCCAACCTGAGAATTTGTTCTCAGCAGTGCTGGCGCCTCTTCTGTAACTCCAGCCTGTGTTTACTAACGTGAATGAATAGTACAGGCTAACCTTCTGTGTTGGGAAGCCTTGTGCTCAGATCTTAGGTTCATCAGAGCATGTCAGCCCTCCGTCCCCAACCAGCTAGCAGGGAGAGACAAGAACCCCTGTTCTTCAGAGGAAGAGACTAAGGTTCCGAGAGGCCCGGCAGCATGCTGAAGGTCACCCAGGGGGCATGTGGAGCCGAGCCAGGATTGGGACACAGGCCTGTCTGACTCCAAAGCCCATGTACCAAAGCGCTGGGCTGCACTGCCTGCAGCTGCTGCTTTGCCCGGGACCCCCATGCACACCCCACTCAGGCAGCGGCCTCCTGCTCTTTTGCTCCCAGTTGGCCCTGACCGGTCCACCAGCTTCCCCCTGACTTCAAGGCCATTTTGCAAGTGTCTGTGCCTTCTCCTAATGTCCGTGCCCCAGCTGACCCCGGATTCTGCTTTTGCCGCCTCTGCCTCCAGGGTCATAATGTGAATGGGAGACCCCTGGGCTACAGGGTCCTTTTAGATCTACATCTGGCTAGGGACCTGCAGGAATTCTGCATCGTCCTCCACTTGTTTTTGCCTCTGTCTCATCTCCGTGTTTTTTCAACTTGTGTCCTTTCATATTTTGTTTTGATATTAGCTTTTACACTAATATTTACACTAATGCTCGTTGATGGAATTCCAAATAGTCTCTGCCATCCCAGAAGAGTCTCGAGGATGCTGTGAGCCCCGCAAGTGCAGGGCCCTCCATCCCACTGATCCCTGAGTCTCCCTGCCCTACACAGGTCCTGGCTCATGGTCGGTGTCCAGTAAAGGGTAACTAAGCTTCCATGGTCATTATCCATCCATTCCTACCACAGGTGTTTATTGAGCACCTTTTATGTGCCAGGCACCAAGGTAGATCTGTAGATACAACAGTGATCCAAAGAGACAGAAATCCCTGCATTTGTGGATCTTATATTCTAGTGGAAGGATGGTGATAAGGGAGGGAAACGGGGGGAGGAGGAGAAATCAGAACATAACGGGGAGGGGAGAGAGGGAAGGGGCGGGGGGAGGGAGGGAAGGAGGGCCAGGAGGATTTATGCATAGAAATGTCTCAGAATATCAAAAATAGCAAAATATCAAGAGGTCTCCTTCTTCTTGAGTTCTTCGTCTCCTTTTCTGTTACATTGTCTTGTTTGTTTGTTTCTTTTTACCTTTCCAACACTGAGCCCATACAATTGGTTTAATGATTTTTTAAAATGAGGACTTTTTGGACTTGGAAAAGTAGGAGACCATGGTCTGGTCCAACCTGTCCATTTTATCGATGGGGAAATTGAGGCCCAGAGTGGGTGAGTGACTTGCCCAAGGTCATGGCGTGTGAGGGACAGGGTTGAGACTGGGGTTCCGGGCAGCCCTCTCTCCCTGCAAACGCAGATCCTCAGGAAGGAAGCTCCCATAGAAACATCCACAGAAGGGTGCCCGGCCAGGGTGGACAGTTCCAGGCAACTCAGACTCGGGCCACAGGGCCCACACCAGGCACAAATGGTGAGGTGTTTGCTTTCTGCCAGGGGTGGCAGTCCCGACCCCCGGCTCAGTCATCACTCCAAGGTCAAGCCTCAGCAGTGGGACACTGGAGCTGGACTCTGAGAGGTCCCAGGGGAATTGAGCCCCCGTTCACAGCAGTGACCATGACAAGCACCCTCAAATTGGCCCTCCCTTGTCCCTGTCTTGCTGAACGGACACTAAATAGGTAAATAGTCCTTGAATAAGTAATGTGCGTAGTATGCCAGATGGTCCTAGCAGCTAAGGATAAAATGAACCGACTTTGTGGGGTGGAGCGTGACAGGAGCTGCTGTTTTGGAGAGGGTGGCCAGGGAAGGCCTCTGATGAGAAGGCATTTGAACAGAGAACAGGGAGGAGGGAGGGAGGGAACCCCAAGGCTATCTGGAGGAAGAGGGTTCCAGGCAGAAAGAAAAGGAACGCAAGCACCCCCTAAGTGGTAGGGTGACTGGACTGGGAGGAAACGAGCAATGCTCCAGGGTGGCTGGAGGGGAACGGGCAAGGGGGAGAGTGACGGGAGAGGTGCGGAAGTCTAGTGTTAGAGAGATGAATTGATTTCCCCAAGATCACACAGCAGGGCTAGGCTTAGAACCCTGGTCTTTGAGAGTCACTCTTCTATATCACACCAAGCATGGTCCCCAAAAATGTTGAATGGAAAAGAGAAGGAGGGAGGGAGGGAGGAAGGGAGGGAGGGGAGATGGATGAATGGATACAGGGGTAGATGAATGGATGGATGTACGAATGGATGATGAATGGATGAATAGGTAAGTGGAAGGACGGCAAGAAATAAGGAAGTAATAAAGGAAAGATGATGGATGGATGGTAGGAAGGCAAGATGAATGGATGGATGGATATATGGATGGATAAATGGATGGATGGATGGAAGGATGGATGGGTGGATGGATAGATGGAGGGATGGATGGATAGATGGATGGATGAATGGATAGATGGATAGATGAATGGATAAATGGCTGGCTGGCTGGCTGGCTCGCTGGATCAGTGGATAGAGATCAGGAAGGGAAGAAGAAAGAGAGGAAAGAATAGAGGAAGGAACGATGGTTGGATATATGGATGGATGAATGGATGGATGGATAAGTAGAAGGATGAAAAGAAATAAGAATAAAAGGAAAGATGATAGATTGATGTATAGCAGAAAGAAAAGAAGGAAGAGAGGAAAGAAGGAAGGAAGGAAGGAAGGGAGGAGAGAAGGAAGGAATTTTTAATGTATTTAACCTCAGTGCTTCCTGCTCTAAATCTGGCCCACTTCCGTGTCACGGGCTGCTGCCTGCACCTGCCCTTTCTCTGCACCCTTCCCCCACAGCCCCCTTGCTGTTAAGCTTGCTGAGACCCTCACCCCAGAAAGGTAATTCTACCCTCTAATTACAGCACTTGTAAAAGTAAGAGAGGAGCTCATTCTTCAGAAATAAATCAATACAAGTTAAAAGGCCATCCTGTTTGTTTCTGTAACAATGCTCTTTAGAAAATTGGGTGCTCTTCCATTTGCTGACGGGTAGCCCATCCGTCATCGGCAGCCGGAGTCACATCATATTATGTTGCCAAACATAATATAGCATGATCGGGATGATGCATCAAATTGGAGATTGGCAGGGAAATGAATTTTAGCAGAGATCTCACTTGAGAAAATACATAAAGCCAAGAAAGAGCGAAAGCTTAGAGGGAGTTTTCATAATCAGATATGGGATTTAGAAAGCTCAATAGTACAGGAATCCCCAAACCGGGAAAATTACACCAATAACAAGACATAATCATAAAAACCAAGCAACGTATTAATAATTAGAAGAGAAGGGAGGACAAAGCTGTCAGCAGTGTTCCCTCCACTGAGACACACACCAACCACAAGAGACAGGTTTTATTATTCCTATTATGTGGTAAGGAAACCGAGGCTCAGAGAGGTTAGGTGAGTTCCCAAAAGTCACACAGTCATTACCAGCAGAGCCAGGATTCAAAGTTGGATCTGCTGATGCTGGACACAGAAGCACCAAGGTGTGTAGATGAACTGGGGCCAGTTTTCTTAATTAGATGTAAACAGTACAGTTGATTTTCTGAAAGTCTCAGAAACTTACCTGAGGCACCAGAATATACACATCTCACACTCCTGCCAAGGAGGCATGGCTGGTTTGAATGTGCCTTCCAGCCTTACGGTCCTTTGGGTCTATAAATAAGTGGCACATGGGTTGTGATGGTTCCAGGGAGGGTAACCGCCCTCATTCTGGGAAGCCTGAAGTTCTGCCCGTGACTGGTATTTCTGTTGGCACTAAGTAGGAGTTTGATTTTGCACCAAGGGGAGGGTTCGTGGTTAGCAAGCCCATCCTGGATTTATGGCCCTAGCTGGACCCCCAGTTCTGCTCATGCTGGGGCTTGGAGGAAGATGGGGGTGGCTGTCAACCACAGGGCTCACTCTGCCATGCCTGGACCCTTTCTCTGTCATGTCTGAGGAGCTCCTTTCTTGAAGTCACATGGCCTCTTTTTCCTGGCAGATTCAAGCTGGTGAGATGCTCATGTGAATTTTAGGGACTCCAAAGGGACTTGAGCACATACTCTGCCTAGGGAAATTTGGCCTAGTTCCTGCCCTGGAGGGGCACAGGGGAGAGTATGTGTAAACAGACAAGTGTAGCCTGCTTTCATTTATTTGGAAACGCTCTAGTATCTCAAGTGTAGAATACAGTGCCAGAGTCATAGTGGGGTTAAATAATTGGGAACTCAGATTGTTGCCTCTATGTAGGAATGTTCAACCATAGCAGCACAAAGGAGAGAGTAATTAACTGAGCCAGGATGAAGCAGTGAGGTTCATGTTGGATTTTGAGGCATGCATAGGAGTTTGGTTGTAGGCAAGCCTATTAGAGATAAAGGCATTCCAGGAAAACAGGTTAGTGGGCAGAAAAGCAGGAAGAATGGCATGTTTGGGGAATAATGTAATTTAGGAAGGGGGTGTTCCCTGGTTTGTCAAGTGGAGGTGAACAAAGAATGAGAGATATATTATAAAACACTCCTTGGTTAGGTACCATGCCACTCTACCTGTGGGTGGCACTAAAGACAGAGTCCAGATGCCATGTGCCCCAAACTGCATTTTCCAAACCTGAAGCTAATTAAATGAAATGCAGAAGCACATAGGACTGGAATGATTCTTTTCCTCCCTTTAGAATCCTCCTTTCCTTCAGATGATAAAAGAGATCTCTCTACTTCAGCAGACACAAAAATCGCTTAGGGCATGTGTGAAAATGCAGATTCTTGGGCCCCACCCCCAGAGATTCTGATCCTGGTGGCCCTTGGACCACACCTGGAGAAACACCACTCCCTGCAGACCCTGAGCGAGGGGTCCACAGAGACAGAGTTCTTCATGCTGCAGCACCCACACCAGGGATTTGAAGTCACTAACAGAGATTCCCCAAAGGAGGCACGGTTGTTTCAAGGTCGTTTCAAGCTGAGAAGAAGGGACATGGGGCGGGAGCTCGAGATTTCACAGCGAGTACTTTGTAAAATCACAATGGCATACTTTGCTGTAGAACCACAGCAGCACCTTATTAAAAAAAGATCAGTGGGTCCCTTGGAATTGATCATAAACTATTTTTGTCAATGTCATACACAACCCTGTTTGGGGAAGTTTGCAGGCACATCTGCTAACTTGAAAGGTTTTGGGGTTTGAAAACAAACAAATAATAAATAATGAATGTATAATAAAATGAAGAGGGAGGAAAATTACACTTTGAGTTGGGAGACAAGAAATCATAAGAGAAAGGAAAACTGTGTATCCATTTTGTGTGTGTGCCTGATACCAACCTTGTAGGAATATTCAGTAAGTGAGAAATGAATGAATGAATGATGGATAACGTATTTCACTGATAGTCTGAAGGCAGCTGTGCCTAGAGCAGGAGCTTAGAAAGGAGTGCATTTCCAATTCCTAGTATTAGTTTTAGTAGTGGGATAGTTTCTTTGTTAAAATGAATTTCAGGGAATTCAGTGGTCCAGTGGTTAGGACTCCATGCTGCCACTGCAGGGGGCATGGGTTTGATCCCTGGTGGGGGAACTAAGATCCCACAAGCCATGTGGCGTGGTCAAGAAAAAAAAAAGAATTGCAAGTTTGGACAGCAGTTAAGATGGCAACTTCTTCCATCAGTCTCATTGGGTTCATTGCCTCAGTCTTCCCCCATCAGCTGTGGAATACTGAATTATTCGTTTCAATTCTTGACTCTCCTGTAGTGATATGTTTAACCTTTGCCAGGGCTTCCTAGTGGGGAAGGGTACTTCTCCAACCACACTTGACCATGTGATTTGCTTCAGCTCATGGGATATTAGCACATACGACACTTGCCTTTTGTCATGGGTAGGTGATGGTTTAAGGAGGATGGGAGGCATGCGGGGTAGACCCAGAGCTGAGCCCAGTCAACGACAGCCTAGGTTACCCCAACCAGCCCTTAGATGCATGAGTGAGAAATCAACAGTTGTTGTTTGCCACTGAGAGGTCTGTGGTTGTTTGTTATGCAGCATTATTGTGGATGTAGCTGACTCATACAGCAGCTGTGTGACCCTTGGCAAGTTATTGAAGCTTCTTATGCCTCCGGCTCCTCATTAGTAAAATGGGGAAGAATATTTTACCCACTATAATCAATCTTCCAGAGTTATTATGAGAATTATATGTAGTAACACAAGTATTTAGAATAGTGCCTGGCATGTAGTGTGTCCAGAAACTTTGGGCAAGTTAGTATCATCATCATATGTGAAACCATGAAAATTGCTGCTTACATTCAAAGAATTTGGGGTAGATTCTAATCGTGATCAAAGTCTAACGGTATTCCAGTTGAAGGAGATGAATTTTTTTTATGTTTGCAAGTAATAATTGCATTTGCTGAGCCTTCTCTTGTGCCCTGAGCCAAACCCTCAGACAAATATTATACATTATTGTTTTGTTGAATCCTCAGAACTGGTCCATTTACAGATAAAGAGACTGAGGTTCAGAGAGCTACTTCACCTAGGGTAGAAGCGATGGAGCTGGGATTGAATTTGATGGGAACTCCATACTTCACATCTGTAAGCTCCATGCTCACAGCTAAAGATTTCCATGTACTTTACTGATGAAGAAACTAAGGCTCAGAGAGGGGAGGTGCCTTGCTTGAGATCACACAGCAGGTAAATGGCAGAATCAGCTTCCTTTTGATATTATCAGCTCTGTGAGATGAGAGGAAATCTCAGGGGGGTGACTTGGAGATACAGGCTGGTTTCTGAGGGCCCAAGGATGTATTCTTGAGGTTGGATATAGAAAAGAAACTCCCGTGATATCAGAGAGGTGGTGCCGTGCTGGGCCAGTGTGTGCTGAGGGTAACCGAGCAGACGTTCCTGGACCCACTGCTGGAAAACGTGCAAACGCAGAACTGTTTCCCCTGCAGAGCTGGGTGGTGTGCAGATGCGACTTGCACAGCTGTAGAATCCTGCAGTGCTCGTTGGCCGTGACTCACCCACTCCGCAAAGCCAGCCTGGTCATTTCGGGTGGGGATCAAGAGCACACAAGGTTGAATGTGGCTTTTCTGCCTCCCAGAGGACCCGTTGGATCTGCCACCAGGACACCCCCTCCTCGACTACATCTTCTCTCCAACTGAGTTTTCAGAAACATGGATAAGGCAGAGTCCTGGAAGAAATAATGAGAGAACAAAGAGAAAGGAACATTGATAGAGTGCCTACTGCATGCCAAGCCCTGGCTAAGTCACACTTTTATAAACCCTTGCTCTTCAGAGGCTCATCCCAGCAGCATGGAGAGCTCTGCTGAAATGGTTAGAAATGCAGAATTCCAGCTCCCAGACCTGTTGAATCAGAATCTTCATTTTAACAAGACCCCTGGTGACTCGTGTGCTCATCAGCCCTGTTAAAAATCCTCATTGCCTCCCTTGTAATGTAAGCCCCCTGAACCCCAATTTTAGGGGAAAACTGAGCTTAGAGCTCTGAGAATTTCCTAAGGTCTCCCGGGGAGGAAGAGGCTGCATCGCCATCTGCACTTGGCTCTATCTGACCCCAGAATGTACGATCTTTGGGTCACCTTACAAGCAGAATGGCTCAGAGTTCTGTGGTTTCAGGACCATGATAAAGAGGGGCAGTGTACTGGAAACAGCCTTGTCAGTGGCAGCTGGGTAAGTCTCAGCTCTGCCACTAACTTGCTAAGATGTGTCTCTAGGACTCAGTTTCCTCATCCATCAAACGCAGGTGAGGATGCATCACTCTTGGTTGGGAAGTTCTGATTCTAGGATTCCAAGGGGTAGTGCCAGGGGCCTCTCCCATCTCCACATGGGGTCGAACCGCATCCACCCTCCAACCCCAAGGAATCTCCCAGAAGCTACTCCCACAGCCTGCAGAGACCCCAGGCTCTCGCCGTCCCCCAGTCAAACAGAACTGCCCAGACACCTCAAACACTACACAAAATCGCAGGCAACAGGGCAGAAAACCCAATTATTCTCAGCTGTTACACTGCTTAATTTAATATTTCCAACGGGTTCCTTGAGCTGCTTCTCAAGAATGAAATGCATATTTGGGCTCTGTCACAAAACATTACGTTTTGTCAAGGCTATCCATTTTGCTGCGGTAATTTGTAAGTGCACGCCGGCCTCCGTGCGGTCTGGGGGTTTTGCTGTGTCTTCTGGGAGGAGAGGCCAAAATGGGGATCTCTGTGGCGTCAGGTGGAGATGGTACACTGACAGACCCTGTTGTGGCATGTCTTTCTGAAGCTCCAAAGAAAGAGAGATTTGGGGGAGAACAAATAGACCTGGGACTGCCTTTGCAGCTGGAATTACAGAAGCAGGACCTGGGGTTTGGGCAAGGGGGTTGCTGGTAAAGGATAATTCTGTTTTTAAACTTTTTAAAAAAATTACACAAATCATCATTCCTAGGCATTGAAGAAAAATTAATTAAGATAATAATAAGAACAAAAGAAGAAATCACCTGCAAATTCTCACCAAGAGATGAAGATGAGTTTTGTTAACGTTTTGTTGTACAGATATCCTTTTAAAATGGTGTAGAAACACTGTGTGAGCACACACAACCAAATGGGATCCCATATTACATACTAATTTAAATTTAATTTTTGAAATAACTTTAGACCCACAAGACATTGCGAGAACCTTACAGAGAGTTCCTGTGTATACTTCCTCCCATGATGGTATTTACATAACCACAGTATATGATCACAACCAGGAAATTGACACTCTGTGGACTATTTCATTATCTGCCTTCTCCACTTGACACTTTCCCATTAGGTTAAATCCTGGTTCTGCCCCTTTCTATCTGTGGGATCTTGGTCATGAGACTTTAGTTTCCCATCTGCAAAATGGATTGATAAATGAAGCACTCATCTCCTGGCAGGCTTGTTGTGAAAATTAAATGATATAACGCACAATGCGTGTGACCCACCTGAAATGCTTAGAAGACACCAGATACCGTCTGTGCCCATATGATTTTATCTTTGTATTGTCCCTTCACATCTCAGAGATCTAGGGAGGTGCCTGAGGTGTGCTGGCTGCTAAGAGTGCAGAAGGGCTGAGAAGGCAGGACCCCTGTTTCTCTAGCTCCCAGTAACCGTGGTTACTATTTTTTAAAAATCTACTTGATGTATTTGAATTTCATGCATAAAATCTGGTTTTAGGAAAAGGAAGGATTGTGGGGTTTTTGAAATGGAGGGATTCCAAAGGTTTTCCTGATCTCAAATGGCTGCAAAGGATTCTGTTGCATGCTTTACTTAGTAAATCCCTTTTTGTTGGAGACTTAAGTTGTTTCTGACTTGTTGCTAATACAAACTCCTCTAAATGGAACATATTTGTGCATCTATTCTTGCATATTGACTAAGTATTTCTTTAAGATTAGTTCTTTTTTTTTGCGGTACGCGGGCCTCTCACTGTTGTGGCCTCTCCCGTTGCCAGACCACAGGCTGCGGACGCGCAGGCCTAGCAGCCACGGCTCACGGGCCCAGCCGCTCCGCGGCATGTGGGATCTTCCCGGACCGGGGCACGAACCCATGTCCCCTGCATCGGCAGGCGGACTCTCAACCACTGCGCCACCAGGGAAGCCCAAGATTAGTTCTTACAAGTGGAATTTTAAGGAAATCAGGGAGACTTGATTAAGGAGGAAGCAGTTGCTTCTCTTTCATGAAGCACAGCACTGGGGACGCCTCTTGCAGAACCCTGGATGAGCATCACAGATAAGTCTATTTACACGCTCGGCCCTTAACTTGCTTATCATACTGAATCCTCCCATAGTTGGATATGGTGGGAATTTCTCTTCCCATTTTGCTGATGAGAACACTGAGGTTCCCAGAGGAGAAACAGCTTCTCTCAGGCCATACAGCAGGGAGTCAACCTGTTTGTAATCCAGGTGCACCCCACAAAGTCTTAGACTACCCCGCATTCCCCAACACACACACACACACACAATCCAGGAACCAGTTTCTAGGTTGTCTTTGAACTGCCACACACAACTCTTGGTCTCAGTTTCCTCAAGTGTAAAATGGGAAATATATACGTGAGATTATATATTCTAGGGATGTTTGAATTTACATGAAATCCGAGATTTTCTTCACTAAAGGATTTCTCATAGCCTTTATTACAAGAATGCATATTGTGAATCTCTAAGAAGGGGATTTGCAGGGCTGCTGGACATTTATTCCCAGGGAGTCTTTCTATCAAAAAGCATCTTATGGAGCTGTTATTTCACGGAATTCCTTTAAGGGACACTTTAGCCGGGTATCTATCCCCATATGTAACTATCCCCAACATTCATTGAACTCTTGGGCAACGCCCGGCATTGTGCTAAGCATTCTATACATGTAGCTTATTGTTTAACCCTTGTGATCATGTCTGAATGAGTGAGTGATGGTGCTGTTGGGAAAATGGAAGAGTGAAGGAGTGAGGTGTGGGTATCATTCGGGCCCCAGCAGGGGACAGATGGCTCATTCAAAGGGGCTGAGATGGTGAAGAGGTAAAAGTAACAACAGAGCTGTTACCATCCCAGGCCGAAGGAAGCAAGGCCAGGGGACGGCTGCAGGGAATTGGGACGAGTAGCCATCAGAGTGGGCTCTTGACAGGGGCCCCAAACCAGCCTACAGCCAAGCTGCAGCCCAGCACAGAAGCAGCCAGGGAGTTAATCCTCTGTCTCCTTTCTCCTCCTCCCTCCCATCTCTTGCAACGCCTGTCATGGGCTGGACCCACCTGGGAGCCCCGAGGGCTCAGGACTGGAGCACCTCCAAGCTGCTCAGCCTCCCTGGGCACAGAGCAGGGAGGAGAGGGGTGGGGAGTGTGTGGAGGGGAAAATGGGAGACATCTCACGCTTTGGAGTGAGCTAGCGAAGGAGTGGTGGAGGAAAGCAGCTGTCTCCCTGGGATCCAGCCCCCCTCCCCAAAAGCCACCCTGCCCTCCCTGCTCCAAGCACCACCCAGGACCCAGGCTGGGGGGTCAAACCCTCCTTAGCTTCCCTTATTATCCCATCAGATCGGGGCTGTCATTAGCCCCCAGCGCCGAACAAAGGGCCCTCACCCAGGCGGCCATATCCATGGGGCTAATTAATTGGATTAATGGTAGAGCAGCCCACACTGGGTCTGGCTCGGATAATTTCAATGAACGCTGAGCACCAATCCCCAAAGTCATTGGAATATGGATGAGGCAAATTGAGTTAAAATTGAGGAGATTGCTGCATTCATTAGCCCGCCCACCCTCTGAAGTCGCTGGTTAATATGCAAACTATTAATATGCAAATCAGCACAAATGGAAAAAAAAAAAGAACTGTGACTTCCCCCCCACATGCACACTTTTTTTTTTTTGGAATCTGGCTACACATGGGCAGCTGCTTCCTGTGAAAGGGAGAGGCAAGGCGCGTGAGTGTAGGTCTCTGAGGCAGGAGAGACTGGGAGCTTTCATGTCAGAAATTAATTAAAAGGAGCGGCAGGGACACAGGACACCTTTATCAGCCTGCAAACACATGTTGGAGTAACTGGGGCAAAGTGGGGGAACTGGATTCCCCGGGGGAAGATTTGCTTTTCACTGGGGAATAGGTCCCTGCCAGCCTTGCTGGGGGCAGGGGCTCTGTTTGGCTATTAAAAACTTTCATTAGTGTGTGTGCTTTTGTTTTATATATATATATATATATATATATATACTCCATAGACAATACCTGTTCATCTAGAAATATTAAACAGTCAAAGCTTGGTGATCTAGGGGTAGAACGAAATCAGAACCAAAAGTTAAGTCAAATTTAAAAGTTGCTTAAAACAAGGAATCATTTTATAAGTGCTGTGTTCCTATATTAAATATTTTATTCATCTTAAATTAGTTGATTCTTCAATAAGGGATACAGGCACATATGTCAGAATTATAAAGGTTAAAAAAAAAAAAAAAAAGCAGGAGACAGAGTCACCTGTGTTGTGTCTCCATCACTCCTCCGTGTCCCTGTCACCCAGTCCTCTTCCTTGGAGGCAACAGCGCTACTCTTCCCTAAATATCCCACGTGCATACAAGCAACTGTACTTACGTATTTATGTATTTTCTCTCTTTCACAAGCGGAGGTTACCACGTATACTATTTTGCATCTTTGTCCCCTTAACAGAATGTCTCAGTGATTGTCTGTGAAGACCCTCCCTGCCCTATTTACATACTCATGTTATGCTGTTGTTTCCTTCCTGATGCCCTATGGCTGGACATTTAGGTTGCTTCCTATTTCTTTGGCTATTTCAGCCGATACAAAAACAAAACAAAACAAAACAAAAAGCTTTTCCTCAATTCCTTAGCCTCATTTTAGACAAGGAAACTGAGGTCCAGAGAGGGGAAGTGATTTGTCCTAGTTTGTCTTAGAAATGAGTACTATTATTTTGCGAGTTTGATGGATGAGAAAAAAGATGAAAGAAGAATGGAATCACACTGGACTCCTCTTTTGAAGCTCGTTCTTTCATGTAGGATATCATACACACTTTTTTTTTCTTTTAAGAAATAAAATTAAATATTGGGCAGATACAGGTGAATATGTATAAGAGTGTGTAGAGTGTAAATCCCCCTGGAATCCAACACCCAGTTTAAGGAAAAGAGCAGCTCGGTGGCCTTTGCACCATCACATGCTCCCCCGGGGCTCACTCCCCTCCTCCCTCCAGAGTAACCGCCATTCTGAATTTCGTATTGATCAGCCCTTGCTTTTCTTTTTAACTCCTAAGCCTGAACATTATATTGCTTACTTTAGCCGCTTTCTGAACTTTCGATAAACAGAATCTTCCTGTTTTACTCTTCGGAACTTGCTTTTTTTCTCCCCATAGGGTGCTGTGGGCATCCCCGCATGTTAGCTCTGCCTCTCTTCACCCCATGAAGGAGGATGTACTTGTCACGTGGTTGAACTGACACTTACCCAACCGGGGGCCGCTTTTCCACTGCACCTCACTTCCCAAGGAGCTCTATTAGGCCATCCTTCCTGCTGATTCCCAGAGTGGGGACGTGATCGTGGCCAGTCTTCTGGCAAATGGAAGATTTAGATTCTGTCCACCATGCAGGTGTGCGGGTGAGAAGCACCCCGGGAGCAAGCAGGACCTCCGAGCAGGCCTATGAAGGTGACAAGTACCTGATCTCAGCTCAACACCTCTGCTCTCAGGCCTGCCATGGCTCCTCCTTGTCTTGGCTGGACATCCAAGGCTGAGGATGCTTTTGTCCTGCTGTCACCTAGCTCTGGGCTGGAGCGGCACTCAGTAATATTGAATGAATGAACGAACGGACCAAGGAAGGAAGTCTCCCCTGATTCTGCCCTGTGCTCGTAAGCCATCCCTCTCTCCCCTCTGATCCTGCCAATCCCCTTTCTCTGTCTTCCTCTTATACTACACTCTGTCCATCTTGCAACACTTAGAAATGGAATCTGCCTACGGATGTTTAGCAGCCTGTGTTGACGTGACTTAATCTTAGATGCTGTAGGGACTCATGACTGTAGGGATGGTGCATTTCCAGTGGCTGCCACCATCAGAGGTATAGATGCGGAGAGGGTCTTTGCTGGTCAAGATTTTAAGTGTTTCTCGTGGAGTCAGCCCACAAATACTGATTAAACATCTGCCATACAAGAGACCCAGTGCTAGACCCAGGCCAGAAATAGCCAAGAAGGGGCAGGGAAAATATTATCATACTATTATCATCGCAGGTAACGTGAAGTAAGCACTCACTATATTCTGTTCGCGCTTCCAAGGGCTTTACATATTTAATTCATTTAATCCTGAAAGCACAGTCTGATGTTAGTACTGTTGCTATCTGCCTTTTTCACATGAGTTAAGTGAGAGCTGAAAGAACTTGCTGGAAGCTCACACAGGTTATCAGAGGCAGAGGAGCTAGTATTTATTAAGGTCCTGTGACGGGTAAGCAATTGAACTCTGTGTCTGTGTCAGGCCCTATAGGGAGCCTGTGCGCTTGCTGATGCTGTTTCCATGCTGCAGGCAAGAAGCTCAGGATCAGAGAGGTCAAGTGAGGTTCTCAAAATCACACAGCCACTTAGTAACAGAGCGAGGTTCTGTTGCTTATGAAGGCAACAGAGTTTTACTGGATGGTGGTGGGATGGGAGGCGATTGGGACCGAGAGGCTGTTCTTGAAGACACGGTCTGATGGCAGAGGTGGGCAGACAGACAGGCAAGCAGGATGCTGGGGGTAAGTGTGATGATGGAGGGGGCATAGGCAGCTGCAAGGAGGCTCAGAGGGCTCCCCATTCTTCCTGGAGGTGATGGGGGCCTTTCTAGAAGAGGGGTATGTGTGCTGAGACAGTAAAGATCTGGAGAGAGAAGTGCGGAGAGCAGGGCAGTCAGAGGAAAGCAGCTGAGCCAAGACATGCGACACGTATGAGCCTGACCCGCCCTTACTGGGAAGGAATTTAGGAAAGCACAGAGGATGTGCTGCTCATAAGCGCCTTATCTATTTATTCATTTATTATTTTTATCCTCCCCCCCACCCCATCCCCTTTGGTAACCATAAGTTTGTTTTCTTTGTCTGTGAATCTATTTCTGTTTTGTAAGTAAGTTCATTTGTACTACTTTTTAGATTCCACATATAAGTGATATTACATATTTGTATAATATTACATATTATATATTTATATTATAAATATAAACATATTTATATTTATCAAATATTACATATTTGATATTATTAATATGTAATAATATTACATATTATTTCTTTCTGACTTAATACTTCACTTAGTATGATAATCTCCAGGTCCATCCATTTTGCCGCAAATGGCATTATTTCATTCTTTTTTACGGCTGAGTAATATTCCTTTGTGTATATATGTGCCACGTCTTCTTTACCCATTCATCTGTTGATGGACAATTAGGTCACTTCCATGTCTTGCCTATTGTAAATAGTGCTGCTATGAACATTGGGGTGCATGTATCATTTTGAATTAGAGCTTCCGTCTTTTCTGGTTATATGCCCAGGAGTAGGATTGCTGGATCATATGGTAACTCTATTTTTAGTTTTCTAAGGAACCTCCATACTGTTCTCCATAGTGGCTGCACCAATTTACCCTCCCACCAACAGTGTAGGAGGGTTCCCTTTTCTCCACACCCTCTCCAGCATTTTTTATTTGTAGACTTTAATGATGGCCATTCTGACCCGCGTGAGGTGGTACCTCATTGTAGTTTTGATTTGCATCTCTCTGATAATTAGCGATGTGGAGCATCTTTTCATGTGCCTGTTGGCCATCTGTATGTCCTCTTCGGAGAAATGTCTACTTAGGTCTTTTGCCCGTTGTTTGATTGGGTTGTAAGAAGCACATCTATTGAGCACCTACTGTGTACCGAGCCCTGTGCTGAGCTTTATGAGTGTTCTCTAATCCTTGCAAAATCTTACCCTCCAGGGTGAGAACTGTTACCGTGCCCACTCCCCAGAGCAGCAGCTGAGCCTCAGAGAGGGGGTGGCGACCTCCCAGGACTCCCAACCATTGCACTCTGCTGCCTTCCTGTTGAAGAAGCATCCGTCTCCCACCCTCCTAAAACAGGCTACAGGAAGAATACATTAACTGATCTGCATTTAATGCCTGTGTGTGCCAGACAGAGCACTCAGCACTTTCTACAAGTAGACGTTTATTAACACGTGCACTCGTTCTATGAATTAGGTACTGTTATTATTACTATTATTATTCTCATTTTACAGACAAGAAAACAGGGGCTCAGAGAGGGAGGTGTCTAGCCCAAGTCACACAGCTAGGGAGCAGCAAAACTGTGCTGGGAACCCAGGCAGGCCGGCTTCGGGTTTCTCCCACTTAGCCACCTGGCGGCAGTTCAGATGGGTCCAGATGAGCCTCCCCAGAGCAGCCTCGCCGGGCACACTCTGATCTTCGGCACGTCTCCGAGCTAAACAGCAGGAAAGTCAGCCCAAGGAAGACCTCAGGCCCCTCCCTGAAACGCAGGGATGGGACCTGAGCTGGGTCAACTGACAACACCGTGGGTGGCCTGGACCAGCTCATAAATGGAGAATGCCATGGGGCTGTTTGTGCCGGTGACATCATGGCTCCAATGTGGTCCAGGCCGCTGCAAATTAAAGAGAGGGTAATTGACTTAGTGTTAGGATGGCGGCCTCATCATTTCTATGTGGCCACTGCTGCCTTAGCTCATGCTGGAAAGTTCCTTCATGCCCTCAGAAGAGGCCTTGGCATGGTCTCGCCGGTGGGGCTGATTCCCAGGCAGCTGTTCCCGGAGCTCAGCATCAGCCCTGAGACCCCCAGGCAGAGAGAGAAGGCCTCAGCAAGCCGCCTGCAGCTGGCAAGGCGGACTCAGGGCTGGCTGGGGATTCACCTCCCCGTCTCCCCACCCCAGCATAGCCCGTGTCACCCGCTGTGAAGTGTGTCCTCCAAGCTCCTGAGAGCAGAAACTCGGTCAGGCTCACTGCCGTAGCCCCAGCACTCAGAGCACCTCACACACAGTAGGCACACAATAACTGCTTATTGAACATGTAGACAAAACCGTGAAACTAGACGGAGTGTGCACTGAACTATCTTGCCCCTCTTTAAACATGAGCCGAGTGGGAGCGCATGGGTGGGAAGAACAGTCTGTGTCCTGATTCTGCCTTTCAGTAGCCAGAGCCCTTTGGTGAGTTGTTTCTCTTCTGAGTCTCAGTTCCTTGGTCTGTAAAATGGGGAGAGTAAGAACTCCTAGCTCCCAGGGTTGTGTCAGGACCAACTGAGCCAGTTCACACAGTGGGTTAGGTTAGCACATGCTGGGTCTGTTTGCTCCTTGCCTCTTCTTGACAAACTCTAAGTACCTTCATTAGCAAGAAGTGTATCTATTTCATATCTGTACCCCTTTCCCACGGCAAGCTGCTAGTATTAGTACAGTGTGGGGCACATAGTAGGTGATCAGTGACTACTTGGAGGATGGATGGATGGATGGATGGATGGATGGATAGAAGTATGGCTGGAAAGGCAGATAGTTAGATGAGTGGGTGGACAGATGCATGGATGAGTGGGTGGATTAATTGATTAATTAGTGGATGTGCACTGACGGATGGATGGATAGGTGATTGGCTTGATGAATGGATGGATAAATAGATGCTATTTTTTTTATTTAGTTTTATGCTTTGTCATCCTAGCATTACAAATCAAAATTTAAAAATGATTTTAGGAAAATTCATAATGGAGTGAAAATAATATGCTGGGTGCTCAAATCCATTCATTTGGAGCCTCCTTCCATCCGTATCCCCACTTATTGCTTTGGAATGCACAACATCATTTAAAATGCTCTGATAAATCCTGCAATAAAGAAACATGTTACTTCATTTAAACCAGAGGTTATTGATTATAGTCAATGACGGCTTTTATTTTCTCTGAGGTTCTACTCCTCTATGGCACACTGTGGTGAATGTAAGTATTAAAGATCTTTGGAAATTTTTTACTTGGCAATCCCTTACTTGAAATGCTTCTGTGATGGGAAAGCCACTGTGTGTGTGTGTGTGTGTGTGTGTGTGTGTGTGTGTGTGTGTTTCTGATGCTGTGGGCTTGAAAACACTATACTAGGAGAAGGGAGCCATTGCATGCCTACCTTGCCAGTGATGGAACTTGCTGTGTGACTATGATGATTCACCCTCATCTGTAAAAGGAAGAATATGATGGACTCGGCCTCTAAGTTCCCTTCCAGCTCCTGGCTCTACCCTGCAATTCTGCCTGCTTCCCAAAGGATGTGTCCATATACGGATCACCTACTATGTGCCTCCCTGGGTTTCCCTCTCTCCCAAGATGTCTACCTACTCCATTTGTCTAAGGGACAGACTGCCAAGAAGGGGTAAATTACCCACATGTACTCCAAATATTTAGATACCTTGGTGCTGTGACTTAATTTTCCATGTTTTTTTTTCCATGTCGGCCCCCACCCCGAGTCCTGGCAGTGGGGAGTGGGTGAGGAGTGTCGATTTTCCTACCAGGGGCAATCAGTTTCGAGTGCCACTGCTCCGCTCCCAGCTTGGTGCCTGCCCAGAGCAAACCAGCCCGTCACTGTGTTTTGGCCGCAGTCACTTGCTCCTCCTGCCCTCCTCCCTCCTCTGTCTCTCAGGAGTCAGCAGCGGTGGCCTAGCTGGCGAAATCATTCCACCTCAGTTATTCCCAAAGCTCCTAGGGGCAGTGCTTAGGCTCGCCATCTCTGCGCTCCTGGTGGAGATTGCTGGCAACCCCGCTGAGTCTACGTGGACCTGGGAGGCTTGGGAAGGTGTCTGAGTGGACACTGAGGGCCCAGTGCCTGGACTGAGGTTCAGAGACCCCTCAGTGAGGGCTCTTGAGAGTCTGGAGATGGTTATTGCCACCTCCACCATCACCTCTCAAAGTGGGATCTGTCTGCAAACCCCATTCTGTGGACAGAGTTGGAGGGTCAGGACATGGTGAATGGAACCAAACACTGACACTTAAAATCTATGTTCCCAAGAGCCCCTAAGGATCTCAGCTTGCCTGGGGCCTCTTCCCTCAGTGAGGAGGACAAGGTGGAAGAATGCCCAGCACACTTCTTATACTTACTAGGTGCTCAGGAAACACCAGATTTCATTCCGCTAAACATGCCATTGATTGTAATATGCACCATTATTTGATGTCTTGCTAAGAAGAAAAAAAACAAGCTACTAATTAAAATATGGCACACCACTCATTGTAAGATGAGTCCTGACTCAGAGATAGTAAAATCTAAGTAAGTGCATCGTGGAGCCAACTATAGCTGGTCTCTACTAAGTAAGAGAACCAACGGGTGAGTGGTAGAAGGCTTTGCTTCGTTGTTTGGTTTCTGTTTTGTTATGTTTACAGGTGGTGCTGCCATCGACTTGCTTTGTCACCTTGGAGAAACCACTTTCCACCCCTGGGCCTCGTCATAATGTGAGACCCACCTTCCTCTCCAGCCACGCCATAGGGCTGCTGTAGAAATCAGATAGAATCGGGGCAGTGACAAACCTCTGTAGCTGCCGAGGCATTTAAATGAGAACCCAAGGTGTCAGCCTGTAGTGAAATCCTTGTCCGAATGTGCTTGCTGTCCGTGTATTCGCTTTGTGACTTTGGACAAGTTGCTCCACCTTCTTGAGCCTCAGTTTCCCCCATCTCCCCTAGAGAGACAGAGAGAAACCTTACAGGGCTGCTGCGATGTTTGTGAAGTGCTGAGCGCCATGGCTGGCACACGGTAAACAGCCCCAGGAATCCTAGTTGCCGTGACTATTTGCAAATGTACTTGAATTATCTGAGTGGTAAGAAACGGGCTTTGGTAATTTTTTTTAAGCACCATCATATCACCAGTGTCTTGAAGATAGCTTGTTCGTTGAACAGTCTGATGAACAAATGAATGGATGAATGAATGAATACACGGAGAAATGCATATTCTCAGGTGTCCAAGTAAGACTGAGTTCCATAAGCAGGAGCTTTTTGAAGCACTCAGAGGCAAAACAAGAAATAAATCACCTTGGAGATCTTGTAGCGCTACCCCCATTTCACAGAGGAAGATACCGAGGCTCTGAGAAGTTCAGGAAGTTGCCTGAGGCCACACTACTCACAAATAGACTCCGGTCCGAGCCCCCAGCTACCATCGTGGCCTTTCCCCTTCAGCCTCATACTCTGGGCCAATGTCTAGTGACTCCAGACTCCAGTGACCGAGGCAGGCTGTCGCCAGGTTGAGCACTGCACCATTTCTCCCAATGTAATCTCTTCCAAAGGAGGCCCTGGGAGGAAGCCACTGCCACTGCCTCCGAGGCCTCAGACCCAGCCCCATTATTATGCTTCTCGGTGTAATAAATACATTTTAAGAGAAACAGATGCTGGAACAGTTGGACAGGAAGGGCCCAGGCATGTGAAGAGGAATCTGGTTTGTGAAAATCTGTCCGTTTGCCAGACGGTGAGCAATATGGTACAGACACCCAGGTCTGGGTCCAGACAGCCAGGTCTGGGTCCGGCTGCCAGGTGGGCTGAGCGGGCCTCCCCACTGCGTCCTGTTGGTCCTCTCGGGCCACCATCCTCAGGCGCCCAAATTGGTGTCCAGCTATCATTCCTGCCAAAGATGGGCCCTGGATGCTCCCTAATGACTTTTGCCACTGAAGCAGGGTGGGGACCTTCATCTTGGGAGCTGGCAGCTTGCGTCCGGAGTGGCAGGGCTGGGGAAGGCATCTTCTGATTGAGACCCAGCCACTTCCGTGCGTGGCTTTTCTCTTCCCTATATTGGCTTCACTCTCTGATGGTGCTGGTTACCTGCAAGCAGGTACTTTGATACCTGACCCTGCGAAACCATGGTAGGAAAGTGTGTCTTGCTGCCCTTCCTGCCTGGTGAGAGTTTCTCTTCTTCTCCCTCCACCACCAATGATGGGAGAAAGACATGTTGGCTTCTTTACAAAAGATGCTCTGGCTGCTGCAGGTGTAGGGTCCAGCTTCAGTGAGGCAGAGACGCCCAGAGCAGACTTCTTTCCACCAGGCTGGCTACCCCCACACCTTCTCCCTTGGCCTGAGCTCACAAATCCTGCTGATTTTTGGCAGGAAGCTGTGGCCCGTGGGTAGTGACCGGGGAACAGAACATCGAATGTCTGACCTGGCTTCTTGTCTTCATAACAATCCAGCAGGTGAAAGTGATGGCCCCCATTTTGCAGATGAGAAAGTGGAGGATCCAAGAGGGAATGTGACTTGCCTAGGGTCACGCGGCTCAGAGGAATCAGTGTTGGGCAGGGCCCACAGGGTTGCCTGACTCTTATTTCTCTCCTCTTTCTGCAGACCCAGCCCCCTCCCTAGGGACAAACTTACACTTCTTCATTCTCCCAAAACACAGGCTGGAGATGAAGATGTTCTGCCCACTAGTACTGATAACCTTTCTTCCCCAGATGTTTTGTCCCCCTCCCTGAGCTGACCTACAGAGGGCGATTAACCATGTCATAGGCTTTCCCCAAAAAGTATGCTTTTCCAATTTTCTCAAAAAGGTAAAAAAAAAAAAAAAAAAAAAAAGACCTGGAAAGTCAAGAATACTGCATCCAAATTATATTTCTCCATGGATTTCTTGCTCCCAGAAGTAGTATGAAGTTATTATGCGTGGTTGTGTAACCTGATTTTTTTTTTTTTTTGGTGGGGGAAGGACTATTCTTTTCTAAAACAGTAATGATAAAAGTCTCACTGCCTACCCTTTGTTGAGAACTTAAGATATTCCAGGCTCTGCACTGAGAGTTGTACACACGTCATCTTATTTAGCCCTCTCAGAACCCCTATAAGGTGGCTGTCCATATTACCATGTCATAGTGACAATAAGGGACACACGGTTAGAAGGTGGCAGAGCTGGGATTTAGCAGGTTTCCTGTCTATGTGTCAGGTCCTCTGGGCGGCTTCCCTGAATTTCCATTCTACCTCCTGCAGCTTGAAGAGGAGGGAAAGGCAGCACTGATCTTTCTTGACTCCCTTGCAGCTAGAATTCATCCCTACCAATGAGAGGCACTGATGTGACATTTGGGAAGCTGATGTGAAGCCACACTCTGGTGGCTCGAGGCCACAGCTGTTGGACAGTCTAGTCACGCAAATGCAAGACTCTCCTGACAGTCTAGTCACGCAAATGCAAGACACCATGTGTCTTCGTCCCTCATCCTGGGTCTCTAGAGGCAGTGGTGTTGGACGTGCCGCAGCTTCTTGCTTCCAGCATAATTCCAGCAGCGGCTGTCCAGGTGCCTCTGTTCTGTATTTTCTGGGAGTTATTCCAAGAGGCTTAACCTAGAATTTGCTCCTTCCAGTAGTTCTGTATGCACTTAAATCCCTGTATTAAATCCCATCCTGCTTAAAATACCTAGACTGGACCTTGTTTCCTGCATAGAACCTAGACTGGTATGCCGTTTTTGACTTCAGGGACACCTGCTCTGGGTCTCAAACCTCATTTTCCTCATTTGTACAATTTACGAAGTCACAGAGGGACTGTAATGAGCAAGTAGAAGCAGAAGGGCTTTCCCGCCAGAAAATATTCTTTGGAGAACGTGGCCCAGTTGAAATGTGCTCTCCCTAACAGAGAATGCGGGCCATAGTTTCTCTAGTAACTGAGCCCCATCCGTCTTTTACCCTTAAACTCATTACAGAACCAGGTACCTGACCAGCTTGCCGAGGACCTGGAGGGCAGCTGGGGTAGGGAGCGAGGGGGAGGGGAAGTAGCTTGTGGCTCCTATCCGCTCATAATCCTCCTCACCTGTAATTACGTCTCCTGTGCATTTCACCTGGGATCCTTGCTATGACATTGCGGTAGAAGCTGCTGGCCTGTACTGTATTACCCCTGTCTTACTATCTTATGGGGGTCACGGCAGGAGGCCCCATCACAAGCTCCCCCATCACTTTTATTAAAATGGTGCAGCCTCAGGAAGTTGACAGTGTTGATCAGGGCCCTCTGGGCTCTTGCTTGCTTAACAGGGAAATGAGTCAGGAGGGGGACAGTCATGAGAAGGGAACCGGATACCTGCCAGGATGCGTCAGCCGCTGTTAGGTTGACTTTTGTGTGCAAAGAAGCTGGATCTGAGAGGAGACTGAGAGGGTGTGGAAGCCACTGGGTTCAGTCATAATTCAATCAACATTTTTTGACCACCTACTATGTGCCAGGCCCTGTGTTTGTACCGAGAATTCATGGTAAAGAAATCAGGCACAGTGCTTGCTCTCCTTGGGGAGAGAGAACTGAACAGACTTTTGTACAGTGCAGTGATTAGTGCTGTTAGGGGAAGCAGAAGGAGCAGTGGGAACCCAAGAAAGCCGTCTGACCCAGCTGGGGTGGGGGTAATCAAGGAAGGCTGCCTGAAGGAGGTGACATTTAAGCTGCAATCTGAGGAACATATAGGAATTTTTCAGGCAAAAGGGGATGGTGGGGTGGGGAGGGGACAGAATGCTCTTAGCAGAGAAAAATCTTGAACAAAGCTCTGGACTAAGAATGAGTTTATATAAGGACTCAGAGTTGTTACACAGAGACGGGCTGAGTAAATGGTGAGGGGGCGAGTGGCAGGGCCAGGCCTAGATGCCATAATATCTAAGGTCTCTTCTCCTTTTAAAATTGTATGGTGCTCTTCCTTAGACTAAAAATCCACTCCCAGTTGACTTTAGGAAAAAAACCAAACAGGTTTCACTGGACCCCAGAGGCTTTCTGTGAGTAAGTTTGAGAAAAGATCCCACTCTCTCTGTGAGGATTTTCTTCCCATGAGGTAGAGAACTGGGCTCTTAGACATCTAACTTTCCTCAGGGGACACTTAGCAGAACCCTTCCAGGAGAAAAGGTGCTGTGCAGTGGCCCAAGTTTGGAAACAAAATGGACAGGAGTAAAAATACATATTTTCTGGAGTTAGGACCCTCTTTGCGCTAGTAATCAAGATTCCCAAAGTACTTACAGCAGCTCCCTTTACACTGAAGAAGGCACATTTGATGCATTAATGCATGTAGGTCTTACTCTGTCTAAAGTGGCAAAAAATACTGCTTTGATTAAGGATTAAAGATTCTCGTGTACTCAAATGTAAGCTCCTTGGAGGAGGCCAGAATGGTTCCATTGTTTGTTTCTGCACCTGCAGAGCCCAGGGAACAGCTTAGTGAGTGTCTGTTGAATGACTAGATGAATGACTGAATGAAATAATTTAAATAGTAAATAGGAGAGAGTCTGCTACAGTGCCTGGCACATAGTAGGTGCTCAACTTAATGACATATTCTTATTGTGAGCGCCGGATCAGTTGTCAGAAGCCTGAATTATTAGTCTAGCTTTACCTTTAACACAACTGGGAAATACTGGCCCAATCTCTTTCCCCTCTAGACCTCAGTTTTCCTATCTGTAAAATAAGGGTCCTTCCACTTCAGGCATTTTATGAAATGGATGAGAACTTGGCTCTGGTTAAGAAAAAAAATGGCCTGTACACACAATGAGATACTAATGCACACTCACAAGTTGGCTAAGATTAAAAATACTGACAACAACAAATGTTGATGAGGTTGAAGAGCAACTGGAACTCTTATACATAGCTTATACATAGCTGGTGGGACTGTAAAATGGTATAACCACTTTAGGAAAAAGCTTATAAAGTTTCTTATAAAACTCAGCATACCCCTCCCTACCTTATAACCCAGAAATTTAACTCAGTATTTACAAAGAGAAATGAAACAAGTTCACAAAAAGATTTGTATAAGAATGTTCATAGGAGTTTTATTTAAAGCAAAACTAGATATGGCCCAGTGACCATCAACAGGAGAACAAACAAATGAATTATGGTATGTTCACATGGTAGAGTCCTACGCAAGAGTAAAAAGAACAAACTGCTGATATATATAATGGTATGAGTCAGTCTCCAAAACTTCATGTTCAATGAAAGAAACCAGACAGAAAAGAGTACAAATTGTATGCACTTATATAAAATTCTAGAAAAAACAAAACTAATAGATGGTGGGAAATAATAACAGTGCTTGCCTCTGGGGGTCAGGGCAAGGATTGACTGGGAAGGGGCTGTGGGAACTTTCTGGGGAGGGGTGAGAGGTTTGGGTCACACAGTTTTTTGCATTTGACAGAATTCAGTGTCAGCCCCACTTATGATTTATGCATTTCAATACATTCATACACTTTTTTACATAAAAACTGTAAACACGTATTGATATTGCATTGCTGAAATGTTTGCTTGAAATGCATAAAAGATAAGATGAGTTAATGGATGGATAGAGGGTTAGATAGATGGATAGACACGATAGAGTATATAAATGCTAATGGTGGGATCTAGGTGGAGGATAAAAACTTTATAAAAAGTTCCAGACTTTTAATAAACTTTCATGAGAAGTTTGCTATAAACTTCCTTCAATTTTTCTGTCTTTGACACTTTTTATAGTAAAATGTTAGTGAAAAATGTGGACCCATCTAAGTTTAATACAAAATCCATCAGCTTCACCACTCCCATTCGATTTTTTTAGACCAATGATATGAAAAATAAATTAATCTTAGAAATTTAAAGCGTACATATAAACTCATCTCCTACTTGCATTTTTCTGTCTCTGAACACCTGGAAAAGGATAACTGATGACTGAGTAAATTATTCCTTATTCTTATATGATTACTAATCATTAAAGATGCCTTGGGATTAATAGTACCAACAATCAAGACAGGCTTCATAAGGATTCAGCAAACACTTACTGAGCTGGACCATGTGCCAGGCATTTTGCCACGTGGTTTCTTCTGCTTCATCTTCAAAACAACTCAACAGAAAGTAGACATCTTTTCAACCATTTTACAGACCTCAAACCAAACTCAGAAATGTTTAGAAATTTAACCATGGTCACAGAGCCACTGAAATGGTCTTCAGTGACTATTATTTCTCTCCTTCCAGAAAATGCACCCACTCTTCCTATCTTAAGATAAAAACCCTTATAATGTAACCACAGCCAGCCCTTTGGATGCAGCAATTACAGGCGTATCTCTATTTATTGTGCTTCACTTTATTGAACTTCACAGATACTCCATTTTTTTCAAATTGAAGGTTTGTGGCTGTTCCTGTGTTGTCAGATGATAATTAGAATTTCTTAGCAATAAAGTATTTTTAAATTAAGGTATATACATTGTTTTTTAGACACAATGCTATTGCACCCTTAACAGACTACAGTATAGTGTAAACGTAACTTTTATATGCACTGGGAAACCAAAAATATATGTGACTTACTTTATTGTGATATTCACTTTTATTATGGTGGTCTGGAACGGAACCTGCAATATCTCTTGAGGTCTGCCTGTAAGCTAAAGGATAGTTGCATGACAGGGACAGGCCAATCAGAGGCCTTCTCTGGGATTTTCTAAATTGAGAGTAGTAAATGGACATCTGGCTCTTTCTTCTAAATCTCAGGCTCTAAGCTCATAGGTTTGAGGATAGTGGGGGTCATGAGTCCTTGATGTGAAGAATACTTTATGCCAGGATCTCTATACACACCATCCCATTCAAACCTCACAGGAACCCTATGAGATAACTTTCCTTTTCCCTTCTTGTGGATGAGGAGACTGAAGGTCAGAGAGGGTAAGTCGATTTCCCACAGGAACACAGCTAATGAGGGGAAGATTCAAAACCAGGCTTAGTCACCACAGGATAGGCCCAGAGGACTCCCCAGTGGGTCCAAGGGGTCAGCCTGGAGCTCACAAGGCCCCCTCCAATGCAGAACTGCACTGGTCAGAGCTGTCTACTGCCTTCAGCTCGGACCCCCAAATTCACACCACCAAGCAACTGCTTAACTCCCAGTAACCAGAGCAACCTAGCTAGAGACCTCTGAAGGATCTCCCTCGTTCTCAAGTCCTAGACAACACAGTCTGCCATTGCTTCTGCACAGATTCCCTTCCTGTATCAACAAGATGCAGAGCTCAGGATCTGACTGTGGTTATGGGGAAGTGAAGGAATGAATTCTCAGTTCTGGGGGACTTTGTTCCCTATGGCAGCCTCTCGGATGCCAGTCACAGTGAACTGAAGGCAAAGGGCGTAACAGGAATTGGCTTTGGGAGCTGGACTCTTAGATCTGAATCCAAGCTAGACTGTGCCAGTTTATCTCATTTGATTCTTAGAGGTAACAGCAGTCCCATTTTACAGATGAGAAGACTGAGGTCAGAAAAGACTTTTAAACTCGTCTTTATGAGCTCTTTACTCCATGTAAGCTCCAGTGCTAGGCTTTCTATGTATTTGACTCACATTCTTGCCCCATGATAGGTACGGCCCATCATTCCCATTTTACAGATGACAGAACTGAGGTTTGGAGAGGGAAGTGACTCGGCCAGGAGATGGCGGAGCCGGGATTTGAAGCGACAACTCTAGAGCCTGTGTATCTGAGGCCTTGCTCACCTTCCCAGGAGCAGTTTTGCTGGTTCAGATGTAGGAATGGATTGTGGCTGTGGCCTTTCTGACCCACAGGCACGAAACTGAATCTGTTATCGACATTTTAAAATCCAAGGTTTGTTTTGTTTTGTTTTGTTTTGTTTTAATGCTTAGAAGTTTTGTGCTGCCTTCAGATAAAAGAAAGAAAACGTGATGAGGTCTACCTCCCCCACTGCCCGCTCCTTCCCTAACACTCACCTGTTAAAAAGTCCCTCAATGGACCCATGGGCCTAAGCCTGGGCTTTGCTGGCACCTACAGCAGCTGAGATGCGGCCCCCGCAGGCCATGTGCTGCTAACTGTGTTACAGATTTCAGGGGGAGAGGAGGGGAAGCAGAGGGGAAAAGCGACTTTTGCCAGCCTCCAAATGGCCCCGCCCACTAAGTCTTACTGCGTAGAAGGTGCCAGATCAGATTAGAGTCACCAGTTGCCGCATTATCCTGTCTTGACTTCACTAACGCTCATTAAGCTCCGAAAATCCCTTTTACGATGTTTAGGACACCTCCAGAGGAGTTTGCTGTGTAAATATTATTCCACCATTAAATCCTGCCACAAGGCCGCCGTCAACAAGTGGGATTCGAGAAGGTTCCGCCTAGGGGGCTCCGCGGGGCGCCTGTGAAGTGCGGCCAAGGGGCTCCGCCAACAAGCCAGCGCGAGCGATAAAGGCCCCCAGTTCTCCCACAGAAGCCTCCTGCCACTTGGGCCTGCTTAACAGAGCGGCCGCTGGGGCACGATTTGGGTTAAGAATCAAACACGCCGCCAGGGGCCCCTGGGAGCCAGGGCCTGCCTTGGACAGCTGGTGTGCACACTGGACCCACTCCGGAGTAGGGGCCTCGCGGGCTGCAGCGCACTTGGTGGAAGCTGGGGTCTGGCGCCCGTCTCTCCCACCTCGGCAGCAGATGTGGGCATTGGTCTTGGGGAGGCGACTTTTCCCAGCCGGAGGCCTCTTTGCCTTGGCTGTCCTTTCGTCTGCACGCCTTTATTAATTTATGTATTTGGAGGAGGGAGATCGCTCCATTAGGAGCCGTGGATTATAGCGGATGGATAACCTACCTGACTCAGCAGATGCTGCTGCGGCTGGCGCGGCTGTCACTGCTTTTTTGTTTTTCTTTTTCTTTCTTTCTTTCTTTCTTTTTTTTTTTTTAATTTAATCAATTTCTCTTTTCAGCTGATTTGCAGGGTGCACTCCTGGGAGATGGTGACAGAAGATGGTGGACTTACATATGGAAACTGCACGATGCGGCGCCCGGCCTGGCTTGGGGTGGACACTCATTGTGCCACGAATGACCTTCGAACCCCCTACTCTGTGCCAAGTGCTGCTCTAGGCTCTGGGGACCCAGCAGGGAGCAAGACAGGTATGGTTCCTGCCGCGTGAGGTAACCGTCTAGAGCTCTGGCTGTGTGGAATCCAGCAGTGTCAGTAAGTCCGACAGGGACACAGCGGGTGCACAGTAACCTGGGGGCGATGTAATGCATGCACAGCCCCTGGCACTGTGTCGGGCACATAATAATTGCTCAACTAAGGCTGTCTCTCTCATTCTCTCTTCGGAGGTTGGAGTCCCAGGTGAATCATTTTTTGCAGCTGTGTGACATTGAGATCATCCCTTTCCCTCTCTGAGGCTCAGTTTCCCCATCTGTGAAGTGGGGCTTATAAAACGTGCCATATGGAGCTGTTGAAAGTGTTTGTCTATCCTCATGGGCTTGTGTGACATACAGTTATTGAGCACCTACTGTGTGCTGGGTGCTGAGGGTTTAAGCAGTGATTGAGATCTGGTGCCTCCCTTGTGTTTCGTAGTCTGCTGAGGAGTTAACAGGTAAATTCAACGACCCCTGCTCGGTGCTGTGATGGGGTAACTCAGGGACACTGTGGAAGCCTCGATGAAGGGCCCTTAATGTAGCCTGCAGGGATCAGCAAACTATGGCCCAGAGGTCAAATCCGGCCCATTGCCTCCTTTTGTACAGTTCCCAAGCTAAGAATGGTTTTCACATTTTTAAATGATTGTTTTAAAAGTCAAAATAATATTTCATGCCACGTGAAAACTATAGGAAATTCAAATGCCAGTGTCCATAGATAAAGCTGTATTAAAAGCCTGCGGTACCCACTTGTCTGTGGATTGCCTGCGGCCACTTTTGAGCTATGATGGCAGAGTTGAGCCGTGGCAACAGAGACCATGGGTCCCACAAGGCCTAAAATATTTACTGTTCGGCTCTTTGCAGAATGAGTTTGCCAGCCGTTGTCCTAGGGGAAGTCGAGGTGTGAGCCAAGAGCTGAAGGATGGGTAGAATTGGTCAGTTTGGGGTGGTTGGAAGGGGCAAGGAGAGGTCTGCTTTGTGGCTTGGAGAAAAAGCCTAGCGTCTTCGAGGCTGATGGAGGTGCCATGAGGTGAGCTGCAAAGCACCGTCGCAACTTGAGTGTTGGGAATAGTGGAGGACGTTGACGGCCTATAGGAGAAAGTACAGTGGAGTAATACTGATACTAGGTCTCGTTTATGATGTAATTATTAGGCCCACTGCTGTAGTTCCCGTAACAGTCCTCCAAATGGACCCGAGTGTTGAGATCATTAACCCACTTCACAAACGAAGAATCAGGAGCTCAGAGAAGCGCAGACGCCTGGTCAAGGTCACACTGCAAAACACAGAGCAGAACCCCAGGCTGCATTACTCAAAAATCCATGTTCCAAACCCACACCAGTAAACCCAGACATTTCACTGCCCATATCCTGCAATGTTATACAGCTATGCGTTGGTAAAAAGAAAGGAGAAAAAAATTGCAATGAAACTGGGCTAGAATCCAGAAGATCTTTGCAGCCATTCCTCACCCCGCCCCCTACCACATCCTGAGTGTTGTTTTTTCCAGCTCCCCCCCATCCTGGGGCTCCTCTGAAATCCAGCCACATTGCTGGCAAGGAGAAAGGGGGGTGGGAAGCTAGGCTTCCCAGAAAAGCTAGCAGAGGAGGACTCTCTGAAATGGGTGGAGAGATGCATGTTGAAGGCGCAGTGTGTTGGCAGCCCTGGCTCCCGGCAGCTGTTGGCTGCGCACAGAATAAATACAAACGGATGGATGGGTTCGGGCTGGGAAGCCACCTCGCCTCGCGGGCTTCAGGCAAAACCGAGAGGTGCTGGATGACAGGCCTGCCAGCTGACGGGAAGTGACTCGGGTGTGGGGTTTGTGCCTTTGGCTGCCTGGCGCAGGTCTGAGCACCACCGGGGCAGCGGTGAGAGACACGGGCGGTCCTGGAGGCAGGCACTTCCCGTCTGTGCATCCCTGGGCGGGATGGTTCACCCACATGAACTCAGCGTCACCATCCATAAGTGGAGATAACGGTACCTACCTTTGGGGACAGTGTGCAGTGGACACCATGGAGTACCGCCCAGATCCCCAGTGGCTGGGGTACCGTTGTCAACAAACAGCTGCAGCTGTCAGCCAGGGACAACCCGGCTCCAGAGACCCACCTCCCCAAGGTCACATCCAAGGACCGATCACTGCAGGGTGTATAGGCCTGCATGACTCCAGAGGGCCAGCCGAGCTCCAGGGCTGCCTGTGGAGCTGACCCAGACTGTTGTCCTACCTGCATCAAGGTTCAACTTCTCGCTCCATCCACGTTCCCTCTTCCCTCCCCAACACAAGTGCTATCCAAAGAGTCTTGCTAATAAATGACATGCGTGCTAAATTCTGTCCTACATGGCATCCTGGGCACCCGACCTGGGGCTGTTTGTTTGGAAAGTGCCCATGGTGAGTAGGGGTTCAGTACATGTAGAGAAACAAAGGGAAGATGAGAACTACAGTGAGAACCTACTTCAAGGTGTCCAAATTCCTCTTGATTTCAAAGACGAAGAGTGTGTGCCCTGTTCTGCAGCGCTGGTGTCCACAGAGACATCTGTACTATTTGATTGTCATCACACACTGAAGCCCAGCTAGGCACTGGGCATGCCCAAACAACCAAAGGGATCATCGTCCCCAAGTGACAGATGTGAAGACTGAGATCGAGAGAGATAGAGTGATGTACCTACAACTCGACAGTGTCCCCTGTGATCATTTATTCATCCATTTAGAAAATATTGAATGCTGGGCTCTGGGGTCCCTCACAAAGCTCAGAGCCAAGGAGGGAGACACACGATGAGCCAGCCGAGCCATGATGATGACAGATGTCTAAGACCAGTGATGACTGACAAGTGCGGTGTGTGATTTGGGGGTTGGAGTGGGGGACCCACAGGCAGCCAGGGTGAGTCACAGAGCAGGACTGGAATTCAGGTCTTCCAGCTCTGCACCAGCAGCTACCTGACAAATCTCTGTTCAAGGGGGTTATGTTGGAGAGGCTGGGTTCTCAGTTGTTCCCTGGTTTCTCCCCAACTCTGCTTAAGAGCTAGCCTAAGGACTTCCTGGCCGTCCGGTCCAGTGGGTAAGACTCCGCGCTTCCACTGCAGGGGGCACGGGTTTGATCCCTGGTCGGGGAACTAAGATCCCACGTGCCGAGGCCAAAAGAAAAGCTAGCCCCAAATGCCCCACCCTCTCTGCATCCAAGAAGCCCACATCCCTTCCCTCAGTTTCTCCTCCATCAATCCAAGGCTGAGCAAACCCAGGTGCTTTCAAAGCAAGATGACCAAGTTTGGAAGAGACTCTGAGCCCTCTCTTCCCTCTGCATGTCTCCTGGTAAGTGGTCAGCCTCTCCTTCCAGGAATCAGAGCCAAAGTCATCTTAATTGTTCTCCTGTCTCATAGGCTGAAGCATCTGTTCCCCACATAAGCTCTGTCCTGCACTCAGGCACCCCACCCTGGTCTTTTTTCCTGGCAACACCAGGGAGCTTTCCCAGCCTAGGGAGGAGTCTCTGAGGGTCACAGCTCAGTGGCAACTATTGGATTCCTGGAAAAAGCCAGGTTCAGAGAGAGACGGGGAACCAGAGCGAGGACGGGCAGAGCCGCAGGTGGACAGTGGTGGGTGCAGGAAACTGGCCCCAACTTCGAAGCTGTAGTTGGGAGAGCACTCCCAAAGGCAGCTCAGGTAACATAGGGCTTGCAATGCCTACCAACACAACTCCCAGAAGGTCTGGCCCCTGCCTACCCAAGAAGCATCCTGGCCAGCTCCAGGGTTTTAGTGTCCCTCCCTTAGACCTTTCTCCATGTCAGAGAGCTTTTCACAGTGAAATGTAATTATGGGTTGACCTGTCTCCTTCTCTCTCCAATCTCTGAGCCACTTGAAAGCAGGGACCACCAGGTTTGACTCATCCTGAAGTCACCAGAGGTTAGCTCAGAGCCTGGCATATAGTAGGTGCTTTGTCACTGCCTGAGTCCGTGAGGGTTTCCCCTCTCTCTCCATCTCTTGACTTCATTCTTCAAACAGGCCTCAAATGGTGGCTGGGTTTGGCCATCAGCCTCTCTGGACTCATATGCCCCTTGCCTAGAAGCCCATCAGGAGAACAAAAACTAGGGAAGATTCTCATTGGTCCAGATTGGGTTTCTCCCTGAAGCACCACATGACCTGGGGAAAAGCTAGTTCTGATTGGCCAGGTCTGGGTCAGGTGTGGCTTCTGTGGCTGGGAGTGGGGCCAGCCACATCAGGACCACAGGGCATAGGTTTCCCACAGGAGAGAGGGGTTCTGTGGCTAGTGCAGATGAGGGTATGAGACCAAGAGAGACAGTGGATCTCCACCAAGCACCGTAGTTCAATCTTGGGGAAAAAAACTTTTGTTTAACCACACTATCTGATTATTTTGTGAAGTAACTGGTAGTTTTCCCCAGAAGGAGAGATTCTGAAAGTCCTCGTACTCAGAGCCTATATTGGGTTATGAATGCACCCAGTGGACAGCCAACAAATATTTAAACCTGAGGCTGAGAGGTGGGTGGGGGCAGAGTGTGAAAGGCCATGAATGATACAACAAGAGGCCCGGTCCTGTCGCTCAGCACAGTCTGGACCTCAGGATGGCCATCTGTGTTTGTAAATAAAGTTTTATTGTAAAACAGCCACGCACATATTGCTTACAGCTGACTTCACACTCCACCTGCAGAGCTGAGTAGCTGTAAGGGAGACCATCTGGCCCACGAAGCCAAAAATATTTAATAGCTGGCCCTTTACAGAAAGTTTGCTTGTCCTTGCGAGAGAGAGAGAATTGGAGGCACAAGAGTGTTGCAATCCACTCTATATTTTAAGAAGATGAATTCTACACTCTAGACAGGGTAAGGAGATATTTTGAAGATTGAGCCTGGACCTTGCAGGTCGTATGGATGTGGTTTGATCGGTTGATAGTGGGCTCTATCACAAGTGGGGTTCTCCAGGAGCCGACCCTGAGACAAGGAATCTGTGCAAGGAGTTTAGTTGGGAGGTGATCTCAGGAAGCACCCTTAGGGAAGAGAGGAAGTGAGGTGAGGCAGGGAGGTGGCCTTTAAAGGGGGCAGTGTGTACAGGTTCCCATTCTGGGCGAATGGAGCTTATGCCCACTGTGGACTCTGGGAGCAGTGTGGATCGCACACCTGTGAGGCAACAGGGAGCCAGGGTATTTATAGACTTAAGTGCTGAGACTAAGACTGACTGAGCCAAAGTTTCCTGAGTTCCAGCCTTTGCCCTGCCTGTTACCAGCTGTGGAGCCTTAAGCAAGTCCCTTTTGCTCTCTGGGCCTCAGTTTCCCCATCTGTAAAATAGGAAGGTTCTAGGAGCCCTTCCAGCTTGGAGAATCGATGACTTCCTTGCCTTATCCCAGACTGTCCCAGGCCTGGCTATTGGGTGATTCTGATGACATTGGTTTGTCTCCTGGTCCCTCCAGGACCCAGCTGGAAGTTTCTTTTCCCTCTCAATGTTCACAATGTGTTTCTGACACACCTTCTAATCTCACACTTTTGTTTTCCTTCGTGCACTGGAATTAACCCAATGTCTCCATGTCTGGTTATGCATCTGCAGTAACCTGGTTGTCGCTAAAATGCAGAGTCCTGGAAACTTCCTTAAGACCCACTGAGTGCGAATCTCAGTGCAGGAGGGCCCTGACATCTGCGTTTCAGCAAATGCCCCTGGGGACGCTAAGGCTGCTAACGGTTGTGATTCTGTGCAAAGGTTCCAAGCTCAGGCTGGCATCTCTGACTTGCCGTGTGGTTTGGGGGAATCAGCTACTCTCTCTGATCCCTATTTCTATCACAAACACGGAGCTAACCATATGCCCCACCTTGTGGCAGGGTGAGGCTTAAAGGAAACACTCGTATAGAGCCGTCAGCAAATTCAGGCTACCCTGGCCATCTTTATGTCGGGTCTGAGTCCTGCCTACTAGCTCAGGAGTGTGTGAGATGTCACAGCTGTTTATTTTCTATAAATCAACTTAATTTCTGTTTCCAGCCCCCATCCCATTGGGCTGGAGGAAAACATAACCTTGGACACATATTCTGAAAGCCCAGTTCCCACCATACCCCTGGGTGTTGCCACAGCCAGGCTCTTGGATATGAAACACCAGGAAACCGTGGATCCTGTTCAGTTTTCTGCATTGGCTTCACCCACCCCCAAATGATGACACCGGAGCTGGTGACCAACTGGAATGAGATGGGAAGACAGAAACGATGCACTGCCCACCGAAACAGAAACGCACACATACACCCGTCAATTTAGATTCAAAATATTGTCCAGACACATTGCCTCCACCCCACCTCACATTGCCTATTTGATTAGACCTTCCCTGAAACACCAGCGAGGAGGGTTTTATTGGGTGGATATGGTTAAAGGATAATTTTAAAATAAAGCTAGAATCACGACTCTCATGCAGTTACAAAATGAACATGCGTCAAAGAGTGTAGTTAACTCAATAATGAGGGAGCCAGAAAGATAGCACAACTGGTTCAAAGGAGATTTCAAACAACACACACATATACAGTCAATCAGAAAGGCTGGGATTAATTTACAAGGAGATGCAAAATTGGTCGATAACTTTAGGGCAATAATCAATTGCATTCTGCTGGACAAAATGCATTTGCATTTCTATGGCATGAGTCATTTGTATTGCTATCAGTTTTTTTTAACTTAGAGTTATAAAATAGCTCAAAGACAGTGAAAGGCACAATAACCCCTAGGGCTGTGCAAGGCAGAACATCCAGCCCTCGTTTATTTCGTTTTTTGCCTATATCAACGTCATTCGCAATTTTTCCTGACCTTATGATACTGCCACCACCATCCCAGAAAAGAGGAGAGAAGCTGTTTTGTGTCTCCCAAGGCTCCGTTTCTTAATCTGCAAAATGGGCTTGGTAAGAGCCCTTGACAGCCCAGGGACAAGAGCCCGGCCATGACACATACAGTGAGAGAGGGGAGTCGTGTCAGGAAAGGGTTCTCAATCTGAGTCACGCGTGTGTCCGTCCTTCTTGAGTTTGGCCACATCCTTGTTCTACCTTAAAAGAGTTACTGTTTCCTTTACAACAATTCTGATTGGATAATACCCACGAAATCAGAGGATGAGGTGCTGGTTCTATTTATTCTACCTTAATACGTATGAAGGTAGACATACAGCCGTTGAGATAAGAAAAGTAAGTTCATCCTTGACCTACTAATCCAGGGCTCGAGGGGAAACCCTGGATTAGGAAGGTGTGGGGCAAGAAAGGAAACAGAAGCCGGCACACAGACTGTCATAGACACACATCGCCACCACCTCCACCAGGCTCTACAAATCAATTTACAATTGGCAAACCCCATCCTGAAAAAAGAGGGAGGGCAAATGAAACCCTATCGAAGGCAGGACTTAGAAGCAGAGACCAAAGGCTGCCCCGGGGAGGGGTTGTCATTCTCTGGACTGTGGCTGGCAGATCCCTGTGCCTCCGCGCACCCCTCCCCCAAGCCCCACATGCCCCCCACCTGCCCCTCAAATTCCCCACCGGCTCCTGCTCTGCACCTCTAGATGCCCAGATAGCGGCCCCTCCTGTGATTCATCCGGCTGGAATGTGGGAGTTCTCACATTGCTTGAGCTAAAGGCTTTTAATTCCCCTTCGGTGATGAATGGGCGAGGCTCTCAAATGAAATGTCGAGGCTCTGTGTCCAGGCCCGCCGTACTCCCCCTGCTCAGCGTAATTATTTCTGTACAGAACGTGTCAAGTGCCCCCGCTTCCCGGGAACTTGTTTTGCATGCAAACATTTGGTGATTAAGTGAGGCTTACTTAATTAAGCACTTTGTAATGACTCTTAAACCAAAGAAGGGTGGATTAGGAGTCCGATTCGTGCTGGTGATGTAAAAAGCGCCTTCGCATCAGGAGAGGCAGACAGGGATCCAGCCTGGGGAACAGAGTAGGGACTGCAGCAACTGGAACAGAATCATTCATTCATTCACTCATTCACTTATTCATGGAGCACATCCAGGAGCCAGGGTGTATGGTGAATAATATCAATAATAATAATGCCAGGCATGGGGCTAGGAAGTCTGATGAATAACATTACAATGCATAGGAACAGATAATACTTGTTGAGAGCTGGCTTTCATGGACCCTGTGCTGCTGCCACGCATAATAATAATATTAATAACAATATTAATTGCTTATTTACCTAGTTGTGGTCCGACTCCCCCATAGTGATGTACAGTGAATTCCCTGATGTCTCCTGGTTGCCCTCTGCCTGATTTTGATGTGGTCCTTCAAGCCCTGGAACTCTACTTGTTTTCTGACCGTTACTTTGGCCTTCAGAAACAGCCTCCTCTTTGTCACTGTCTTCCTTACTCAAAGTTTCTCACCCACCAGTGACTCAATTTTCCCATCTGTATAGTGGGCAGTTTGATGTGGATCATCTCTAAGTCTCTGTCTGATGCTTGAGGGTCTTTGGAGCAAGGAATGTCTCCTCTGCTTTGGGGACCACAAGAATAACAGTGGCAATTACAGGACCCTGGCTATCAGTTGCAATGTCAGAGAAGGCTTCAGAGCCCAGCCTTGCACAGCTCTGAACCAGAGCAAGGCTGAGTCTCATCTTTGATCTTCAGAAGCTGTGTGACCTTTATCAAGTGGTTTGCCCTTTCTGAGGCACAGACCCCCTCACCTCTCAAATGACTGCTGTGAGCCATCTGTACAGGCTCATGGGCTGTTAGGCCCCTTTAAAACTGTCTGCCTGGTGGCAGAAGCCATTGTTTCCCAAACTTGACCCCACAAATATACCCCAAAGCGTCCACTTCCCTACTTGTCTTTGTTTTCTCATTTATATCATAACCTGGAAAAAATGCTTTATAACCTGAACGATCATCTTATAACCAAGGACTTCTATGGGACTTTGGAGCCTGGATTGCTATGTGTTTTCACAATTGTGAACTTGCTGCGTAAAGACCAAGCAGCCTCACAGTGTGGTTCCAATGAAGATTTTGCAGGTGTTTTAAGGGTAGGATGCAGAGTTGTCTCTTCAAGTGCCAGATACAAGCACGGTGGTCTTCAGCAACAAGGAGTCTCAGCCCCACAATGTAGCCTGAGACTCACACGTGAGTGGATGTGTCACTAGACCCTAGTTCTGCACGACTGATGTGCAGTCATTCACTGGCACTGAGGGCTGTAGCAAATACACAGGGAAGACCTCTCTCTGTTCCTGATGCCAGCAGGAATTGTACTAGGTGCTCGTTAAATGATTTCAAAAATCTGTTTCATGCAAAGCTGACCACCGTCTTGTCTACTCAAGTGATGCAACATTAAGATCAACAGATTGAGTTAAATGTGGGGTCTGATTATCCTGAGCTAACAAGTAAAGTTTGCCATTTTAGACAGCACCTCAATCCTAAAAGTCATTCTCTGCTTTGGAAGTATACAAGTTAGCCAACAGACCTTGAATGTGGCAACCACTGTTACTCTGTTACCCAAAGTCCATTCTCCCTTTCTTCCCTAGTGACAGGCCCCTTCTTTTATCTGAGGTGCTGATATGCCCAGCTAAAAGGTTTTTTTTTTTTTTTTTTTTTTTTTTTTTTTGCGGTACACGGGCCTCTCACTGTTGTGGCCTCTCCCGTTGCGGAGCACAGGCTCCGGATGTGCAGGCTCAGCGGCCATGGCTCACGGGCCTAGCCACTCTGCGGCATGTGGGATTTTCCCGGACCGGGGCACGAACCCATGTCCCCTGCATCGGCAGGCGGACTGTCAACCACTGCGCCACCAGGGAAGTCCAGCTAATAGGTTTTATTCCTTGCTTCCCTTAGATATAAAGTTGCCAATGCATCATAAGCTGAGGTCATTAGGTGGTATTTCTGACCAGGTTCTTTAAAAAGGGTAGATGTACCTGGGAGGCATGCTTCCTTCTGTTTTCTTCTTGCAGGGAGCACAGATGCCATAGCTGGAGCCACAGCAGCCACATTGTGACTATGAGGCACCTTGAACTAGGTGACCATGTGCTAAGGATGTTAGTATAGAAAAGACTAGGCATTCCCTCATTTCTTTGACACAAGTGAAAAATAAAACCTCAACTCATTTAAAGCATTGTCATTCTGGGTGCATTTTATTAGTCTTCATTGCCATTCCCAGCTGATAGAGTTTATATATAGAAGCAGATCTAGAATGCCATCTTTCTATATTAGACCTGGCATAAGTGGTTTAGATTCAAGAAGGAAGTATCTTCTGCCATATTAAAATAATGTTGATAATTTAAGTTCTGTGGTTTCATAGTTATGTTTATAATTATAAGGTGAAGGGGCTTCCTACAAAAATAAGATATAAGAAGTTTATATGCTGGCTTAACGTTTGTATCAGTTTTTTTTTTACATCTTTATTGGAGCATAATTGCTTTACAATGGTGTGTTAGTTTCTGCTTTATAACAAAGTGAATCAGTTATACATATGCATATGTTCCCATATCTCTTCCCTCTTGCGTCTCCCTCCCTCCCAGCCTCCCTATCCCACCCCTCCAGGCGGTCACAAAGCACCAAGCTGATCTCCCTGTGTTAAGTCAATTTTAAAATAAAATGACTTAAATAAATATTAGGGACCTCTTCATTTTCACTTCTTAAAAGAGGCCCATACATTATTTGAGCTCAAGAAGTGCTGGGCCTGGGACTTCCCTGCAGCTGTGGCCACAACTCCTTTTGTACACCCTGACTCACTGGAGAAAGTGAAGCAGAAGAATCAGGAATTCTCATTAGCAGGTGAGAAGAACTCAAGCTGGTTTTGCTTGAAGTGAGGGTGGGAAATAAAAGAAATGCTTTCTTGAGTTTTGAAAAACTTTCCCACCCAAGCCAAGGCCCATCAGCATTTGTCTTCTCAGGGTTTCCTGGCCTGGAGCGAGGCCGGAAGGCAGAAACTCTGAAGCACCTTGTGAGAGGCTGTTTTTATAGCGTCCCCTGCAAGAGCTGGCCCGGGAAAGGTAGGGGCTCCAAGGGAAACCCCCGCCTGATGAGATTTCCAGCTCCAAGCAGGTGGAGCTGCTGTGACTGAGAACAAATTCATCACACATCAGGCCAGGACTTACTTCTGGCCAAATCATGTCCCTTGGTGGCCCCCATCTCTTCATCTGTGAAACAGGACCATGAGACCAACAGAGCTCAAAGGGGCATCCTTAGACGGAAAAAAGCGATAACCCGTGTTCACACAGGAGATACCTACGAAGGGTGAGGGCTCGTGTTAGAGTTAACTTAGCTCGTTTAAGGTATTTATTTTCCTTCCAAAGGGATACTTATTTTACCTTTTGGTTGCAAATGACATTTCCAGGTCCCCGGTCACATTCAGATGAATCCAGGTGAAGCCTTGGACCGGGTGTAGATAAATGTAGGGGCCGAGGCTGCACCCTGAAACAAGTTCAGAGGTGAAGGAGACTTGGGTCAGAAGAATCATGAGAAAAAGGACCCAGAACAAATCTTTCCCGCTAATCGTCAAGTTTAGGGCAGAGGGTGTTTGTTTTGAGGAGTTATGAGTGGGCAGAGCTATGTGCTGACTTTAACAAGGTGAAGTTGAACAGGAATAAGCCTGAGGTGTCCTTCTGGGTCCAAGAATTCAATGATGTAAGTTGTAGTGGCAGCATTTTTACTATTATTACAGCTAGCGTTGGGCATTTGCTATGTGCCAGGCATATTGCCGAGCAGCTGTATGTGTTACTTTACTCCAAAGAGGCAGTGGATTCCCCCAGCAAGGGGCTGCGTCCAGCCAGGTAAAGCACCAGGGTGCCTGGGGAACACTGGATGAAGACTGAGTCCCCCGTAACAGACCCATCTGGGGTCATTTATTTATCATCCATCTCTCTTACTAGACTGTGAGCCCCATGAGGGCAGGGACTGTCTCTGGCTGGTCTACCCTGAATCCACTGCTTAGCAGGGCATCTGGCGCATGTAGCGTCTGAGTGCATTCTGTTACATGCACGAATGCAGGAATGAATGGAAGCCAGCCTCTCGGCAGACATTCAGGCCCTTAGTGGCATGTTAACCTCTCTGGTATTCCCAGACCAACCTCGATTCTGATGTGGTTCAACACGTAACAGCCGTGTCATCCAAGATGGCACATGGGCTAAGAGTGTGGGTCTAGAGTCATAGTTCTACTGGCTTTGAATCTCTGCTCAACCAGTCTACCAGCTGGAAGACCTTGGGCGGGGGAACCAAGCCTCAGCTTCCTCCTCTGCAAATAATAATAGAACTTAAGGGAAGAGAGAAGTTGTGAAAGTTAAATAAGATATGTATGCAAAGCCCCGGGCACAGTTCTTGGCCTAGAGTGTGAAATTGTGAGCTATTTTTATTGTTATTTGTGGAGTTGAACTTTTGGACCTAGAGCTAGGATTTTCATAGTTCTCTGTTAACTTTCACTTTGCAAGATCTGGTACAATCTCCAATCACTGGAGATCCTTTGGGGACCTGAGTCTTTTGCCCATCAGGAGCCCACTCTCCCACATTGGATCATGAGCACTTGGTGTCTCCTCCCAAACCAGCGAGAAAACAGGAGTCCGTGGTCAAGGCAGAGCCGCATGGGTCCTTCTGATGGAGCGGCTGTATTTCCACAAAGGCAAAAGCAGGGGTGCTAAACAAATTTGATGAATGGAGTTGGCCTCACTGACCAGGCAAAGAAGGAGCACAGATTTGATCCAGAAGTCCCCAGAGAGGCTCCGATCAAGGCCAACCTTGACCACATCCATCTGGGTTCTGGGTATTGGGCTAAGGATTTCACGTGCCTTATCTCATTTAATCTTCACAAGGACCTGAGAGATGACTTCTATGACTGTCCCCATTTTACGGGTAAGAAACTTAGGCTCGCGGAGTGCAGAGTCACACAGGAAGTGGCCAAATGGGATCTGAACACAGTTCTGTTAAGTTGAAGCTTTTAAACCAAGACTTAAGTCATGCCTGACTCAAAGGCTTTTATTAGAGGTTGGCTGCTGTCCGCTTGGCTGTGGGAGTCAAGGACTCTGGGGTTTGCAGAGTGACACCACAGGGCGTCTCGAATCCCACCCCGAACTCGCCCACCGTCACTCCTGTGGGCTCTCCCTACAGGGAGGGCTGCCTTGGGAAACACCGACTTCCCAACTGTGTGACTCCCCGGCTTCAATCACACTTACGTGGATGAAATGACACTCCCCTCCAGGGACCAGCGCAGCAATTTGTTTTGGCCGTGTTCAAAGCCAGGCTCAGTGATGAGGGCCTGATTTCCCACACCCTGGAGTGACTCAGAGCATCAGAGATGAAATGAAAGGTTTCGAAAGAGAGAAGATGGAGCCCTGCCTACGTTCAGATATGTGGTGCAAGAAATGTACTGCCATGCGTTCTAAACGTGAGAAGTGGGAGCCAGCCTCGGAGCCTGACGGTAGGGAAGTGTTTCCACATCAGCCACTCTTTTGCATCTATTTTAAAATAGGTGCGTTTATTTATTCTATGTTCTGTTGATTCATTTACTCATCAAGTATTTATTGACCCCCTACTATGTACAGAATGCTGGGAAAGATCCTGGTGATGCAGCTGGGGATGGGATGGTGGCATCCCTGGCCTGGGGGAGCATCAGTTCATCAGAGCAGACCAGCAATTCATGGGTAATTCCAACACGCACAGGGCTAGGGAACATACAGGTGGCCATCCCATCATGGGGCCTCCTAGCACGATTACAGGGTAAATTTAATGACCTGGGGAAATTCTTATGCGAAAACACTAAGTGAAAAAGCAGGTTACAGAATTTCTTATGGAGCATAATTCCAGCTTTATTATAAAAATATATGTGTACGTGACTAGGGAAAAAGACTCATAAGGAGATGCATAAAAACGTCAACAGTGGTTATTGCAGAGTTGCGGGAATTTAATATTCTTCCTTTTACCTTAACACAAGGCTCCGGTGCTCAACCACAAGTAGGTATTCATTTCGTTTTATAGGTTTATATACATTTTAATTATAAAGCAATTTATACTCATTGAGAAACTCCAAAGTCCCTAACTCCCCTCTCCCCACTCAAAACCCCATTTTTATTTTATTTTATTTATTTATTTTTTTGCGGTACACGGACCTCTCACTGTTGTGGCCTCTCCCGTTGCGGAGCACAGGCTCCGGACGCGCAGGCTCAGCGGCCATGGCTCACGGGCCCAGCCGCTCCGCGGCATGTGGGATCTTCCCGGACCAGGGCACGAACCTGCGTCCCCTGCATCGGCAGGCGGACTCTCAACCACTGAGCCACCAGGGAAGCCCAAAACCCCATTATTTTAAAGTGTGATGTTCATCCTTCAGGTCACACCCTCCCACACGCACGCGCACACACACACACACATGTGTACTGCACTCTTATAGTATCACTTTGTTTCTGTTTTGATTTGTATTCTGTTTATAATATGGTTTGTTTCCTAATTAAAGAAATACATATTTACATATATACACATATATGTACACGTATATATAATTTCTGCAACTTTCCCTTAACAATATAGTTTGATCATTTTTTCATAACGGCACATGTAGATCTACCCCATTCTTATTAACAGCTGCAGGGTATTCCAAAGTACTTCTGTAGCATGATTTACTTAATCAACCCCCTAGTGATGGACATCCTTAGATAAATGTCTTTGCATATCTATGCAAACATTTACAATCAGGCCTCTGGCTGGGTCACTGGGTGTGGTCTATTTTTAATCAGTTATTAAATTAGCATTGAAATAACAATCTTACAGTCTAGGTGAGTAGAAGAAAAGAGCTAAACACTCACAATAGTACTTCTTGGTCCCATTTTATAGATGGAGGAACTGAGGCCCAGGGAGGGCTGCTCCTGGCCAAGGTCATGCAACAAACAAGTGCCGCAGCCAAGTCTAGAAGTCGGGGCTGACTCCCATCAGGGGGTCTTTTCTCCCTCCCACCCCTAGGTCTATACTCACCTGGGCTGGGACCCCAGAGATCTCTCTGCATCCCTCCCTCCAGGCCGCCCTGTCTTTGTCCACAGCTGGTTTATTGACAGCACTTTCAATGTGTGGCCTTGTGGGTGGAATTATTGGCCCTTAATTGAATTGAAAACAAAAGGAGATTGAGTTTTATGGGGAGTGGGAGGCCAGGGGAGGGGGGAAAATCAAATGCAGAGCAAGCATGAAAGGTTCTCAGAGGAAGCTCAGCTGCAGGTGGGAGTGTGGGCTGCCTCGGCTGTTTATGGAGCCACAGAACTTAAGGTCAGTCCCTCCCAGGGGGCCCTCTGTTGTCGCCCCCCCAACTCCACTCCAACTGGATGCTGTCCTCTCCCAGGGTCCATGCTGCAGACTCTGTGAAGCACCTGTACTCCCTTCCATGCAGCGGGACAGAATAGGACACTGGCTCCTGGTGACTCAGGCATCTTAGGTCTGGCTGCCTTATGTGAGCGAGGGAGGCCAACCCCTCACTTCAGGAGCCAGGTCTGGGGAGAAAGCACGTCTGCATCATCAATCATCTCCATGCCTCTTCATAGGCCCTCTGTAAGAAGGCGGAGCAGACAGTGGTAAACAAGTCCAGGAAAGTCCCACCACCAGATAGCAGCCTGCTGTGGACTGAATTATGTCCCATCCACCAAATTCATATATTAAAGTTTTAACCCTCAATGTGACTGTATTTGGAAATAGGCCTATAACGAGGTGATTAAAGTTAAATGAGGTCATAAGGGTGGGGCCCCGATCTGATGGTTTGTGTCCTTATAAGAAGAGACACCAGAGCACGCTCTGTCTCTCTCTCCCCTCCCCCCCCCCACCTTCTCCATGCACTTGCAGCAAAGAAAGACCGTGTGAGCACATAGCAAGAAAGTGACCACCTGCAAGCCAGGACTACAGTCCACACCAGAAACCAAATCAGCTGGAAACTTGATCTTAGATTTCCAGCCTCCAGAACTATGAGAGAACAAATTTCTATTCTTTAGGCCACCCCGACTATGGTATTTTGTTAGAGCAAGCTGAGTAGACTAAAATATGGCCCATCCAGGACCTGAACTCAAGCCTCCAAATTCCCAAGCCCAGTGCTTCCCCCCACCATTTTTATCCATTCGTTCCTCTGTCTGGCGTGTGTTTCTGTCTGCAAACTGACTTACTTCAAGGCTTGGCTCAGAGGTTATAGATTATTTATTTCTGTTTACCAGGGCTCAACTCAATGCCTGGCACAGCCTTGGTCCTCAGAGAGCTTTGCTTAATGAAGAGATGCATGTTTATAGAAACATAAATATTCATGGAGCCAAGAATGTCGCTGGGAGTGGGGGCAGGGGATGAGGATGAAATGGCCTCTCCAAGGAGGTGCTCACTAAAGGAAGAGAGAGGTGTGAGCTGCAGCCAGCATGGTAGCCATGGACGGAGGAGCATACCAGGCAGAGAGACGATGTGAGCGGAACCAAGGTGGCTGGAAATTCAGAGGCTGTTCCACCGGCAATAGCAAATGGCTTTCTGATCGGCCAGAGAAGAGTGGATGAGAACCAGAGGGTGGCAGAGGCCGTATTGGGAAACCTGTGTGCATGCCAAGGCCAAGGGATTGATTATGACCCCATGGGATTTGATTCTTCAACTTGTCTTGCAGACCCTGGAGAGACTCATGGCGTATTTTTACAGGAACACAAAACCACAGGATAAACACAGTGCATCTTCCTGGAGCGTTAATTACCTTTTTAGGGTTATTATTTATAACTATGTGATTTGCAGCCTTGCAGGTGGCTGAGCACGCAATCTCTGGAGTTCCCATCTGAGTTTAAACCTTCCTTCAAATTGCTGGCTGCATGACCTTGGGCAAATCATTTCACCTTCCTTGTGTCAGCCGTCTCATTTTGTAAGTGTAAATAAGCACATAAAAACCTGTACTTGGGTGTTTGTAACACTTTATGCATAAAAGCCCCCGACTGGAAACAACCAGGATGTCCTTCAGCAGGTGAATGGATAAACTGACACATCCACACAAGGCAATACTACTCAGCAACAGAACGGAAGAACTAGGGATACCCGCGTCAACTTGAGTGGATGTCAAGGGCGTTATGCTGAGTGCAGAAAGCTACCCAAAGCTCTATGCTGTGTGATTCCATTTATATAATATTCTTGAAGTGACAAAATTACAGTGATGGAGAACAGATCGGTAGTTCCCAGGGACTGGGGTTGAAGGGAGTGTGTGACTATTACAGGGTGGCCTGAGAGAGTTTCTTTGTGGGGATGGAGCTGTGTATAATCTGAGCGTGATTGTTGCTTCTACTCTATAGCTGTGATAAAATGTCATAGAACTGGGTGGATAGATGATAGATGATATTATCTATATATCTATACATATACACACAAGCACACATACACAACATGAGATAGATGGATAGATAGATAAATAGATGATATTATCTATATATCTATACATATACACACAAACACACATACACACAACATGAGACAGATAGATAGATAGATAGAGATGTAAAGAGTGCATGTACAAACTGATAAACTCCAAATAAGGTGTGTAGCACTGTAGCAAAGTCAGTTTCCTGGTTTCGACCGTGCACTATGACCGTGTAAGATACTCTGTCGTTGAGGGAAGGGTACGTGGGAACTCTTTGGCCTATTCTGGCAGCTTCTTATGAGTCAAACTATTTCGAGTTAAAAAGTTATTTTTAAAATGCAGATAGTCACAGTCTCTACCTTGCGACGTGGATGGCGCAAGATGATTTGTGTAGGGTATCTGGCACCCAGCAAATATTCTAAATATTCTAGATATGTTAGCTTTTTGGAAAGGGGGTTGGTAGGAGATGGATTCTGGGAGCTTCGCTGAAGCTGACAGTATTTCCTGATGGAAACTCTTCAGGCCAAAAGAGAATTCAGATTTAATCTCTCAAGAAGAAGGAGAGAAAGAAAGAGAGAGAGGCAGAGAGAGGAGCTCTGGTTCGTGTATGAGCCTACATTCCCCGTCAAGCGACGCCTCCAGACGCTTTGCAAGTTCCTTGCGCAACATCTGTTAATCCCGTGATGTCAAGGCCCAGAGCTCACCGAGCCTGGGAAATCGCTGCTGTGTTTTACTGACTTCCCCACAGTTGGCAGTTTCCCTCGGAATCGCCGTGTTAATCAGAAACACGCCGTCCATATTGTCAACACTTTGCTTAACCACTTCTATAAATTCAGCATTACTGTTGGAAAGGTCCCGAGTTGACGGATGAAATTGGTGGTGGCCCCAGACAGCCCAACCCCGTAAAACAAAGTCAGGGCACGAGGCTCTAAAGAGGGAGACACTTGACATTCACCGGGACACGTGACATGGCAATGACTCACCTCTGGGCTTGAAAGCATGGCAGGTCCTACAGGGAAACAGGCCAAGGAGCAAGGAAGGTCTTCAGGTAGTATCCTGACAGGGAGATTATTGGAGGAGTCTCTGCCCCGTGAATTCGGGTGATGCCTGGAATGAAGCCGGGGGACAAGAGAAAGTGGAGGAAGCTTGGGGAGAAGGGAGTCCATGAGATGGCATAACTGGTCCACCCTGGTGCAATCACACCCATTCTTTTGAAGCACGTGCTTTGATTGGCTGGTGGCCTCCAGTGATGCAGGTGGGTGGGATGCATCCTTCCTTGGAGCATGGCCTTCCACACATTCCTAAATAGGAGGTACAGAGGTGTCTCCATCTGTCCTTCAGTCTGTCTGTTATCTGCCTGGTGTCATGTGCTGACCGCAGGCCTGGGATCTGGCAGACCCAGTCTGAGCTTTGTCCCACCCTTGGGCTGGGACACGCACAAATGGGAATGTTTCCATTCACACCTTGAGTGCCTACTGTGTGTCAGGCCAAGTGCCAGGGAAACCACAGTGAACAAGATGACTATGGTTCAGCTCTTCATGGCCTCGGAGTGGGTGAGGCAGACAGACATTGGCCAAGTAATTAATGTAAAATGCTAGAACAATCTATAAGAAGGGCCCCAGACTTATTTTGGGGGATTGAGGAAGGCTCTCCCAAGGAGATAATATTTAAGTGACACACAGAGGATGAGACAGGGGTGGGTTAAGAGCAAACAGGAGGGTTCCACGCAGAAGGAATAGCCCTGAGTCTGGTAGGACTGTGGGGCTTCCAGGGTCTGGATGAAATTTGGAAGGTTGGAGCCCAGTGAATGAGGAAGAAGTTGGTGTGGGGGGAAGTTGGAGGGACAGGCCGGGGCTGGACCACACAAACTCCCAAGGCTTTTGATTCCAGTGGGGAAACTGAGGCTCGCAGTGGGCCAGTGATATGGGCAGCGTCCAAAGGCCTTAGCTCATGCCTTGCAAAGCTAACCAAGATGGTGACCTGCATCCATTGCCCACTCCTCTCCCTTCATCCCTGCTCCAGAGGGGAAAGGCTGGCTGGACAAGGCATATTCCTCAAGACTGAGGCAACAGAGACATCAACCAGCTCTTGTCTTCAAGCAGCCTCCTCTCCCCAGACTTTCAGACCCTTGGAGAGGGGCCAGGCTTCTGACTCCCAAGAAGAGGCTGCCCAGAGGTGCTGGCCCTTCTCCTCCCACACTCCCCCGTCCCAGCTCCCCAGGCCAGCAGCTCTCCCTTCCACATCCTGCCCACCTCGTCCAACATTTTCCAAGAGGCTGTTTTTCCAGAAACACGAGTTGAGCAAAACAGTCTTCCTCCCTGAACTTGAGTCTGAAATAATAACCCCAAGAAACACACACTTTCTTGGAAAACCCTTCAGAGCCTCCCGCTGCCTTTGGACACGTCAAAGCTGGGTTTGTTAAAATAATAATCTTTAGGAACTCAAGCCTCTCGGCCGCCAAATGCCTTGCATAAGAGTATCACGCACCTCCATCCCTGACCCAGAAAACTGGGCCATGAGCTGATGTCGCCCGGCATCCAGGGTGAAATCACTCACTCTCTCTTTTTCTGTCTTTCTTTTTTATTTTCTCTCTCTCTCTCTCTCTCTCTCTCTTTCATGTACAGATGGCTTCCTGAATCTTGCAAGGTCTTAAGCATCTGAGTGATGTGCTCACGGAGACAGGATGTTTTGAACAGGGCTGTACTTGGGTTAGGGGCTGGGGCGGGGGGAGACTGAGCAGGCCAGAGGCTCTGGAAATTGTGAAGCCTTTGGATTTGGTTTCCACTGAGAAGCATCCAGCAGGATAACAAGGGGGCATCCAGTCCAGCTGACTAGCTGTGACAAGTGTCTCCCTCAATGCCTGCGTGGCAGGCTCGTGCGGTCGCCATCTGCCCGAGCAAAGTGGCCGCTTTCAGTCTCTTCACCAGCCATTTGCAGGAAGAAATCCACATTCCCTAGTTTAGCTGGTGGTGTGTAGGCTCTTGGGCTCTGGAGCTGGGTGGTCCTGGGCAGGATCTCTGGCTCTGGTGCTTACCAGCTGTGTGACTTGGGCAAGGGACCTTGCCTCTCTGAGCCCCAGTTTGCTCCCCTGTAAAATGGCAGAGTTAAGAGGATCTCACTCAGGGGTTGTAGTTAACATTCGGGAAGGTGCTTAGGACAGAACCTGCATGCCGTGCAGTGAGAGCCCACTGGATGACAGGATGCTGAGGGAGCCGTCCGCCACCTTGCCCTGGGTGGCACCCAGGATTTCCTCCAAGAAGCCTCTGAAAGGGGTTGGTGGAGAGGGCAGGGAGGTACACAGGCAGGCTCAGCTGGCCTCTCACATCTGACCTTCGCAGTGGCTGGGTTTCCACCATTGAAAGCTCATTTTTTTTCTGCCTCCAAGAGTTCCCTGCAAAATATCAATCCCCTCTAGAGGGATGGAATATTTATGGAGCATCAGTTAGTTATTCTAGAGACTTGACAGCCCAGATAACAACCCAAGGAAGCACCTACTAGTCATGTCCCCATTTTAGAGATAAAGAAACTGACTCCCAGAGAGTTTATATCAACTGATGAAGCCACACAACTAGCGAAAACTGGAGAGCCTGGAAATAAAGCAGGTAATCTGATTCCAGAGGCCCTGGGCTAACAACTTACCTTCACTGCCCCCCAGTGTGTCCTGTGTCCAACTTTTATTCCCATCGCCTGTGTTGGGGAGGGGGCTGCTTATTACCCGGCACAAGCTCTGAACTCAGTTCTGGGTTCTCATCCCAGCTGTGACCATTCCTTGCTGTGTGGCTTTAAGCAAGTTGCTTTCCCTCTCTGAGCCTCCGCTCCCCCATCTTGAAAATGGGCATAAAAATAATACCTACGTTTAAGTGTGTAAAGGGACACAATGAAATGACCCACATAAAGCACCAGACACTTGGAAGATACTTTACAAGGTAATCTAAATGGTGATTCTCTTCTTTTTACAGAGTGAATGGATACACTCATGGCCCAGCCACTTAGAGAGTATTTTTGTCCAATCCAGTGGAGTCTCCTCTCGTCTTTTTTTCTTCTCAGCCTTTGCTCAGAAGCTAAATCAAAGCTGAGTGCTGGTCCCTGACAGGCGCTGCCTTCAGCCAGCCGCCAGTGGCCGTCCAGCATGCTTTACGGGCCCTCTGCCTCTGCAATTAGCGCCTCGGCCTCAGAGGGATGTGCTGGCCTGAAGGCCAGGCAGCATCCTCCTCTCTCAGGGGCACCGACTCCTAGAACCCAGACAGCTGCCCCATATCCTCCTTGAAGCCGGGAGAGATCTGGAGTACTTCTCTGGACAGTTAGGCACCCCATTTTCACCTTTGGAAAAGAGCACTGGGCTGGGTGTCCCGTGCGGGGGCATCAAATCAAGTCCCTGGTTTTCAGCCTGAATTTGTTATTGTTGTTGTCTTGTTATGGTTTTAACAGAAGGATGCTTTTAAATTTAAATTAATTCATATCTTCCAGAGATGCTACATAGATGTAATCGGTGCTGCCCTGCCCAGATCTGCTTGTCACTCACTGTCCCTAAGCCCACTGGCCATTTAGCTGGCTATTGCCTTTGCCCAAGGGCTCTCTCAGGGCCACAAGACACACCGGGCCTGAGCAGTGGGTCAGGCCAGGGATATTGAGGCGCTCACTTCCCTAGGAGCACCCCTCAACCAATAACTGACAGGAGCTGGAGGATAAATACCCCAGCTCCCTCACCCCAGGGTGGGCCAAGTGTGCGGTATGTCCTACACAGTCCCTAAGAGGTCCCCAGCAGGACCAAGTTCCAGTTGCCCACAGCAGACATCTGCTGATTAGCATATCTGTTATTGGTTTCTTCCCGTCCCTCTCCCCCTGCCCACCACCCTATGGGGATGTCCTGAGTCCACCTCCCAAAGAAGCCACCAGCACTGGAGTCCTTATCTCAAGCTCTGCGCTGTAGGAGCCTGAACTAAGACAGATGCATAAAAGTGATCATAACTGCTCACATTTATTTTGCAGTTTCTACGTGCCAGGAGGCACTGTGCTAAGTGATTGCCGTGCATTGACTCATTCAATGATTACAGCAGTCCTAGAGGAAGGGATAGTTATCATGCTCCTTTTACAGATGGGAGACACAGGCCCAGAGAGGCCAAGCAACTTGCCCAAGTTCACACAGCCAGGATATGTTAGAGCTTCTCTGTTGGAGGCAAGAGTGGGTGCCTGGATTCCACCTGCTGACCCCTTCCCACTTCCTCTACCTTTTGAGTTACCCCAGGTTCCTCCAGCACTCACCTCTGGCCCCATCTGAAATGAGAAGGGGAGGGTTAAATGAGACACAGCTAGTGACATGCCTGCTGTGCTCTGTGCCACAGGCTGGTGGCCCTGTGTTCTATCTTGGGACACATTTCCTAGTTACCCTTATCCTATCTGTATAGGAGGCAAGGGAGGCAGCCTAGGGTCAGGATGGAGCCAGGCTGCTTGTATACGAAGATTTATTCAGCCACTGATGAGCCACATGACCTTGGGCAAGTCTTAGAGTTTGGTTCCCCTGTTTGCAAAATAGAGATATTTGTCATAGGAGACCAATCATATCTATTCAGAGAGTTGGTGAGGGCATTCAAGGAAGTGACCTTTGCAAGGCACTCAGAACGGCACTCCAAACTATTAACAGTCTAGGTCACAGCCTGTATAACGATTAATCTTGCTGAGTCCCACCCTGAGTAATGTGATGCAACGGAAGTAATGCAAAGGACATGCCTGGAATATAGTAGCTACTCAGTAAATCATGTGTTTTAATATTGATATTAATTCATTAATATTAGCTAGTGAATATTAATTAGTGTTAGTATTTAATATTTAGTATTCCTGATCTTACTGCAATAGAAATGGCTACCAGGTTCTGATCACTTTCTGTGGAGCTGGGCACACCGTGAAGTTCACGTACACATCATTTCACCTTATTGTAGCAGCTGGGGGCGCCAGATAAAGTGCAGAATGCCCCATTAAGTTTGAATTTCAGAGAAACAAAGAATATATTTTTAGTATAAGTATATCCCCAATATTGCATGAGATATACTTGCACTAAAAACATCATTCATCGTGTCTCTGAAATCCAAATCTGTGTTTTTATTTGCTACATCTATAGCAACCATAACAACAATCCAGAAACAGACGCAGAAAGCTGAAGCGACTTGTCCAGGGCTGGAAGAGGCAGACCCTAGTGGGGTCTCTCGGGTCCAGGACCCTCAGGCTCATCCACTACCCTGGGTGTAGCTAGCAGAGGGGTGTTTTCTCAGAGGAAGTTGCTCTTTTGATCAACTGAACTCTCCTCTGTAGGTCATGATGGGGGTACAGTCTGCTAAAGTTTTCAGGGGTCTGCTCCCACTTTCTCACTTTGCCTGAAGACCCCAGGGGCTCTTTAGCACCCCCTGCTGTCTGTGTACCTTGGCTGCCGGGCAGGCTACCTGGGCTGAGCCCCCGGGTCCCTGCTGTGGAGGGAGCAGGACCAAATTCAAGGCTGGCTGGTGTCAGGCAACCCTGCAGGAAACAAACAGACGCAAGTGGAAAAGGGGGAAAAAATCCACCAATTACTTAATGCTTTCCTGGTGTCCAAATATTTCGCCTTGAGTGAACTGAGCTCGGAGACTTGGCTGGGAGAGCAAGATGAAGCAGGGCCCGGGAGACGTTTTCTATGCAAATCCAGAGGGATGGAATTGCGCTTTCAGATCCCACAAGGTGGATCGGACGTCCCTCATCTGAAAACATCTTGAGGTCAGAGCCAAGGTCAAGGAGAGGAATGGGGCCTACCTAGAGATGCAGGGCTCCCCCTGAGCTGCCCTCCCCAGCCCCAGCCTCTACTTCCTGCTGCTGGCATTCCAGCCTATTTCCCTCCTGTTCTCCTGCCCCCCTGGGTCCAGCTCCCCTGCTTTTGTCTAGAATGTGTCCCCTCACCCACACAGGCTTCCCTCCCCTGTGAAGGTGTCCCCGAGCATCCCCAGAGAACCAGACACTCGGAACAGGGCATCTGAATGCAGCTCCCACTTTACAGATATAGAAACTGAACCCAGAGAGGAGGAGGGGGTTTCTCTGAGGTCCTGGAGGGACCTGCAAGCCGGGTCTCTGGACTCCAACACCGGGTCCCTCTTCATTGCCAAATGTGGTCTATTTCAGCGGTCCCCAACCTTTTTGGCTCCAAGGACCAGTTTCGTGGAAGACAATTTTTCCATGGATGGGGGCTGGGAACAGGGCTGGGGTATGGTTCAGGTGGTAATACAAGCGATGGGGAGCAATGGGGGGCGGCAGAGGAAGCTTCGCTCGCTGGCCCACCACTCACCTCCTGCTGTGCGGCCTAGGTCCTAACAGGCCACGGACCGGTACTGGGGACCTCTGGTGTATTTGACAGTTAAAGGGCACTGAAGGTGGGCCCTGCTTCTCACCTGCTGGGGGAACCTTAGGGAAGTTGCATAATTTCTCTGAGGCTCATTCCAATGATGGTGCTGTAAAAAGTACACTGGCTGGAAAGAAATGAGACCCATATTTTTGTGCTAAAATTCTTTCTTTCCCTTTCCTTCTTTCCTTTTTTCCTTCCTCCCTCCGTCCCTCCCTCCCTCTTTTCCTCCTCTCTTTCCTTCTTTCCTTCCTTCCTTCCTTCCTTCCTTCCTTCCTTCCTTTCTTTCTTTCTTTCCTCTCTCTCTCTCTCTCTCTCTCTCTTTCTTTCTTTCTTTCCTTTCTCTCCCACTTTCCTCATTTACTCAATAAACATCTCTGGACATGTCTCTATGATATTGTTATCCTAGGACCTAAGGACATGGAATGAATGAGACCCACACCAAGTCTCCAGGCCCCCTCAGTCCAGGGGGAGGGGCAGACAAGCAAACAGACACAGACAGCCTCGAGGCAGACCGGCGAGGGCTCTTCATTGGGGGCCCGGTGGGCTGTGGGATTACAAAGCAGGAACACCCCTTCTCCCCCAGCCCCTGGACGGGTCAGGGGAGCCTTTCCCAGAATGTCGTCTTGGATTGAGACTTAAGAGATGACGAGGGATTATCTGGGTAAAAAGTGAGGGGAGGGGAATTTTAGGAATAAGGAACAACCTGTGCAAGGCACAGTGGGCTGGTTCTGGGATGTGTGCAGAGTCCAGGATGGGCTTGGGAATGAGGAAGCAGGTGAGGCAGGGATAAACAGGACAGTGGGGCCACCAACCCTCTTGGACTCTGTCCAGAAGGCCCTGGGGCCCCAGCTTTCTCACCAGCTTCTCTGTGTGGCTTCACTGAGTCTGGAATCTTCGAAACTGGTTTGGATCAGATCAGAGTTGCCAGCCTGCCGTTCTCTAGTCTGAGGGCCCTGAGCCAGATCAGCTCTAAGAGCCCTTCTTGCTTCAAGGTTAAGGCCCTGGTGGAGAAAGGGGCTCAGGGACACCCCCCAGCACCACCACACACACGAGCTGAAGCCCTGAGCCCGCTTCATAAACCACAAAGCTGAGCGGAAAGACCATTGTATAGGCGTTGGTCATGAGGAAGAATCTCCCACCTCCTTCCATGCCACTGGGGCCTCTGACTTGATAAGCTGGGAAAAAGGACCACATCTGATTTCCCCACTGGTTCTGGGCAGAGTCCTGGACGTCTCTCCCCTGCTGACTCACCATCCTCTAGAACTACCAGTAACAGCCACCCGTTCCCGGGCACTCACACGGCCCTTGCGATGTTCCCAGCAACAGCCTTGCAAGTACTGCTAAGCTCCACCTCTCAGGGGGGGAAATGGAGGCTCAGAGAAGTGAAGCCATCTGCCTGGAGTTGCACAGCAAACAAAGAGTTCAGAAGGGGTTAGAAGCCAAGCCTGTCTTATTCCAGAGGCACCAACATTCCCCTAAGCCACAGTGGTTCTTGGACAAGGAAATTGGAAGATGCACTCCACCCAGGGAACTGAAGTTTAAAGACATCTAAATAAGTCCCCTGATGAAACAGACAAGAAGTATCTCCTTCCCGAGGAGAAAGGACTCTCAGCTCCCTATGGACCCCTGGATGGGTCTCCAGAGGCAGGATGCCAGCTGCCATCTGGTGTCCCAGCAAAATGCCAGAGATGACCCCAGCTGCAGGGGAAGGATCCCTGGTGGGGTGATGTGTACATGATAGAAAGTCCAAAAGCTACTGCACGCACACACACACACTCACAATTGCAGTGCACTTCAGAGTTTATAAAGGCACTGCCTCACCGCATTCACACGTTCACCCAGAGGCCATGTGTGATGCATATATCTGCATTGTCCCCATTTCCCAGAGGAAGAAACTGAGGCTTAGCAAGGTTAAGGATTCCGGTGGTAGAACTGGCAACAGGTCCCAGGATTCTGCACTGTGTTTGCCCTCCTACGGCCCCAGCTCATCATGAGTCTTCAGAGAGTGGGCGTGTCGTCCTCACTGCAGGATCCCCCATGACCAGCACCTCACTTGAATCCAAAGAAATTATTCAGGTGGGGGCTCCCCTGGTGGCACAGTGGTTGAGAGTCCGCCTGCCGATGCAGGGGACACGGGTTCGTGCCCCGGTCCGGGAGGATCCCACATGCCGCGGAGCGGCTGGGCCCGTGAGCCATGGCCGCCGAGCCTGCGCGTCCGGAGCCTGTGCTCCGCAACGGGAGAGGCCACAACAGTGAGAGGCCCGCGTACCGCAAAAAAAAAAAAAAAAAAAATTATTCATGTGAACTGCACGTGGGTGGGGCCCAGGTCTGTCTTGTTCACCCCATAATCCCAGAGCCTGGCATAGCACCTCATGCAGAAGAGACTCACAGTGAATACTTGGGAGCTTGAACTGAATTGCAGGTTTATTGAGATAGTGAGTGAATAAGTTAATTAAAATATATAATAAATAGACACAAGGTTAGGTGAATAGTTTCACTAATTAAGGGCACTAGGACGTTTGGATGAAATTAAAAAATAGGTGGATGGTAATGGAGGAATGCAGAATGGGTGGCTGCCTAGGTTTCTTAGTAAGTATAAAGGCGCAGGGTGGCTGAATTAATTAATGTGGATATAAATAGATAAGCAAACCATCCGTAGACAATGCATTAACAGCTGACGGCGTGCAAAGATGGAGAAATGAAGAGGGCGCTGGTTCATCAGATTGGCCCACCTTTCCGGCTGCCCAGGGAGAGCAGAGCCGCCTTGGTCCTCAGCCATGCAGCACCCGCCTCCCACCTCCATCAGAATCCTGCAGTCAGACTATTTTTGTCCCCGCTGTGAAGGGGAGCTATCTTTTTTGGACACAGCTTGTTAGAGGAGAAAGCACGCAGAGCCCTTTCCTCCCACGGGTGCCTCTTCAGCTGTACAATCCCCCCTCTGTCAGGCATCCAGGAATAAAACTGAGCAGAAAGCCACAGAAAGTACAAGAAACCCAACACAGAAAGACAGAAAAGGGAACTGGGCAAGCTTTCCTGCCTTCCCTAGGGAGACAGAGATCCACAGGAGAAGGGTTTCTTGGGCTGAGCCTGAAACTGCTGACATCCAGTCACTCATCCCACTGTTACTTAGTGAACTCCGTGTGCCAGGCCTTGGGGACACAGTGGCGATTTGCACAGAGACAGCCACTGTCCTCATGGAACTTGCTGTCTAGCTGGGGGGAAAGACAAAGATCCTTGAACAAAAATATAGTGTGACAGCAGAGTAAAAGAGTTGAGAGTGTGTTAATTATCTATTGCTGCATAATGAACTACCCAAAACTTAGTGGCACTGTTTCTGTGCCACTGTGTGACTCTGGCTCAGGGTCTCCTGTGAAGTTACAGTCAAGAAGTCGGTCAGGGCTGCTGTCTCATTTGAAGGCTCAACTGGGGCTGAAGGGGTCACTTCCAAGGTGGTGCACAAACATGCCTGGCAAGTTCATGCTGGTTCTGGGCAGGAGGCCTCAGTTCCTCTCCATGTGTACATCTCCAGGAGGCTGCTTGAGCATCCTGAGAGCATGGGGGCTCGTCCCACTCCTAAGAATGATCCAAGAGAAAGCAGAGGGAAGCTCCAAAGCCTCTTACGACCTCGTCTCAGGAGTGGCACACTGTCCCGTTTGCCATGTTCTATTCCTCAGGAGCAAGTGGCAGAGTCTAGCCCACACTCAAGGGGGAGGGGAATGGAGCTTTCCCTTTGAAAGCAAGGTGTGTCAGAGGAGATGAGGTTGAAGAGAGGCAGGAGCAGGACTCTGTAGATGAAGGTGCACAGCGTGGATTCTGAACAACTGGAGATTTTATTGAGTGCTCGCACGTGCCACTCTGTAACCACTCAAGAACCTCATGCGGGAGGTTCTCTTATTATTTCCAGGGTAGACGAAGTGAGAATACTGAGGAACAGAGAAGTTAAGGAAGATCACACACCCACCTGTGAATCCAGAGCCAGGGATTTGAACTCAGGCAGGTGGCCCGAAAAGCAACAATCCCAAAATCCTATGGAGTGAATGTTGCCTTTAGCATATAGAGAAATTGGGGTGAAAAATGCCTCTGAAGAGAAAAAGGCAAAGAAAAAGGCAAAGAAGACCAATAGAGGCAGAGGGAGATACAAAACATAAGAGAGAATGAGAGACCCAGAGATATAAATGGAGAAAGACAGAAGGGGAGATAGAAGAGGATTCGGAATGGGGAATCTTTAGGCAGACAGGCACAAGGAGGTGGCAGGAAAAATAAAGCAAGAGACACAGACATGGAGACAGTGGGAGGCAGAGGAGTGGTGGTGGTGGGGGCTTCTGCATGCCTGGGGTGTGCATGTGTGCGGTGTGTGTGCGCTGGGCGGTGCCAGGGCCCTGGCAGCTCCGCCGTTCATCTCCCGTCTTGCAGGAGAGCTGGGGGAGGGAGAGGAAGCTGACAGGAGACAGTGCAATTCCAGTAATTCCAGATGAAATAGCAGCCAGAAGGCTTGCCTGCCAGGAAATTGGGGTGGAGTGGCCAGGGAGAGGGAGGGAACGGCTGAAGGAAGTTTAGCAAAATAGCTTTCGGATTCCCTCCTCCATCCATAGCCCCAAGTTATCCTAGTCATGGGGGTGAGGAGGGTTTTTCTGAGCTTGGGGCTGGAGGAAGGACATCTGGATGGGCAGTGGTCCCCAGTGAGCGGGAGGACACCTGTCTAGACCAGCCCACGTGAGGCTGGAGTCTCCGAGGAGCCCTGGCAGGGGACCAGAGGGTGACAGAGCGTGGCTTCAAACCGTAGCCCACCTCGCATGAAGGAGTGGGGTGTTGAGGGAGAAGGGGACGGATCTGACCTTCCCCAGGTACCTACTGTGTGCATGGTGGGTCCATCTCCCCTTGGCTAAAGAAGTACCTACCCGAGCTCCCTCTACACCATCTACACCTGGTCTCATTCACACCCCTCCCCCCAATCCCCTCATAGCATCAGGTGTTCGGTAAGATCCTCATTTTCAGGCAAAGAAAGTGGAGTTCAGAGAGAGCCAGTCACCAGCCCACTGTCACCCAGCTGGAAAGTGGCAGCGAGTGTCCAAGCAGCCTTAAGCCATCAAGCAAAGCTACCCCGCATGTCTTAGTTGAGCCCCTTAAATTCCAGGGATGGAGAGAGCGACGCTATCCCTCCTCAATATCAAACATACAGAAAAGGTGAAAGAACAGTGCTTGTTTACCTTCACTTTATTTTGCCTTGCCCGCTTTCTCTTTCTTCCTTCTCTCCCTCCACAACCCTCCCCTGCATTTAAAAGTAAACTGCAGACCTCAGGGTACTTATTCCTAAATACTTCAACAGGCATTGCCTAAGAATAAGGAACATCTCTGGTAACCACAGCACAGTCATCACACCCGAGAACTTTTACACTGATACAATCATAACATTATCTAATGTGTAGTCCATTGCCAAGTGCACCCAATTGTCCCAAACACCTCCTTTAAGCGATTATTTTTTTAAAATCCAGGATCACGCATGGCATTTGGTTTTCATGCCTCTTTTGTCTCCTTTTCTCTAGAACAGTTTCACCTTTTTTTCTTTTCTTTCTTTTTCTTTTTCTTTTCTTTTTTTTGATGACATGGACATTTTTGAAGGCTCCAGACCAATTGTATCGTAGAATGGCTCACAGTCTAGGTGTGTTTAGCTGCTTCCTCTTGGTCAGATTCAGGGCAGACCTTTCGGGCAGTCATGTCACAAATGTATGTGCGTGCTTCCCACTTCATCTCTTCTGAGGAAACACGACGCCACTCGGCCCTGTTACTGGGGATGCTAAGTTGGTTAGTTGGTTAAGGTGAGGTCCACTTGGTCTACCCTTTTCCTTGTATAAATAATACAAAATCTGTGAGGTGACACTTGGGGACTGTGTCAACATCCCATAAATTGGTAAATTTTTACCCAGTAGTTTTCTGTTTTTTGTGGGCTTTTTTGGTATCCATTAATAGTCCTTGCCAGAAACAAATATTGCAGTGGTGGTTGCAACATGGAGATTGTTTTAAGTTTATCATTCTTTTTTTTACACTTGTTCATCAATAACTTTTGGTAAAGAGTTTCCCACTGCCTCCCCCCCCCTTCTTTTTTATGTCATATGTTATCCATTAGCATTTTTTAGTGCTCAAATGGCCTCAGAAATGGCCAGTGGGAGCTCCTCCAAGCCGGCCCTTGGGTCTGTTTGCACATGTCTCCCTCATTCTTGGAGAACTTTCTAACTTTCTGATAGAAAAGAATATTTCAGGCTCATCTTGCATTTTCTTTACACCAACCCAGAATCAGCTGTTTCCACAAGACCACCCAGCTCCTTTCAGCGGAGAATGGTATTTAGAAACAAAGATACGAGTCCAAGGTGCGCTCATTCCTGCTAGGGTGTCACTGTTTCTAGGATGTGTCAGAGGAGAGAAGATACACATAAACTCATTGCAATGCCACCAATTCAACTCCAAAATCACAAGGTTCATCCTCACACTTCCCCGATTCCTTCTTGCCATCTCTCTGATTCCACCATAAGAACCCCATTTCCCCAAATATCAAATGCATATGTTCATCTGTTCTGTCCTATAAGCCACATGAAATAGTTTCAGAATCACACCAATCCAACTATGAGTGACAACCTAGTCATTAAAGTTTAAGATTTCTTTGCAGTTCTTCCTGCTTTTAGTGTATATTCAATTAAGAGGGTACGATTAAAGAACTGTGTTCAAAGGTTGCTTGAACTAATTCCCTGTCTGAGTGATTCTCTTTCTGTAATGTCTGTGGCTGCATAAGAACTATGCAAAATGTAGTAGCTTAAAACAATATTAATTAGTTCACAGTTTCTGTGGATGCAGGTTTGACTTACCTGGGTACTTGGCTTCAGGGTCTCTCCCGGGCTTCCATCAAGGTGTCAGCCAGAGCTGGGTCCTTATGGAAGGCTTGACCAGAGTGCAGGGTCCACTTCCACCCTCACTCCTGTGGTTGTCGGTGAGATTCAACTCCTTGAGGGCATGGGGCTGAAAGTCCCAGTTCCTCACTGGCTGTTGGCCAGTTGCCACCCCATTCTTTGCCAGGCGGTCTTCTCAACCAAGATAAGCACATGAGGAGAGCCAGAAATGGAGGGTTCTAACAAGACAGAAGTCATAGCTTTTTATGACTTAGTCTCTGAAATGACATCTCATCACCTTTGCCGTATTCTATCCACTAGAAGCGAGTCCCTAGATCCGGCCCATATTCACAGGAGAAAGGATTATACTATATAGCATGAGCTCTAGGAACTAGGGACCCCTGGGAACCAGTTTAGAAGTTTACCTTCCGGACTTAGCAGTTTGATATACAGTTAGATTCCTCTGTTTCTGTTTGTGTTCAATTTTAGGGTTTGATGTCATTTTCAACCTTCTTGATTTTTTTCTTTGAATCTATAAAACCATTCCCGTGGTTCAAGAGTATATAGTATATAAAAAGAAGTCCTAAGGGACATTCACTCCTATCTCCATTCTGTCACCCTGTTCCTGTCCACCTCCTGTACTAATCATTTTCATTCACTTCTAACCAGAAGTGCAAACTATCAGTTTTTTCTTTTACAAATTTATATTCCATAAATGTTGTGGCTTCCAATGACAAGTAATTATTTAGCTCCTGAGTCTGTGTCTCAGTGGGGGTTCCTGCTGAGCATGGCTGTGCTCCCTAATGTGTCTCATCCTCTAGGAAGCTAGCTCGGGCTGGTTCTCAGGGCAGCAGGCAGGGTTCCATGAGAGAAGCAGGAAGTGTGCGAGACCTCTTGAGTCCTAGGCTTGGAATTGACATGGCGTTGCTTCTGCTGTGTTCTGTCGGTCCAAGTAAGTCACGTGGCTGGTTGAGAGTCAAAGGATGGGGAAACAGACTCACTTCTAGATAAGAGGAGCTACAAAGTCACATTGCCATGGGTGCGTGGAGAATTGGAATGTTTGGAAACGTAGGGTCTTTGACAAAAGTAATTTAGCACATGGGATCACCTTGCTAAAGCCCTGGTGAGGAATTTGGGTATTATTCCAAGTCAGGGTTCTGCAAACATTTTCCGTAAAGGGCCAGATAATAAATATTTCAGGTTTGACGGATCATATGGTCTCTCTTGCAACTGCTCAGCTCTGCCTTTGTAGTGCAAAAGCAGGTGGATAAAAATCTCAGACAAATGACCATGGCTGTGTTCCAATAAAAGTTTATTTACAAAAACAGGCGGTGGGCTGGATTTGGTCCACGGGCTGTAGTTTGCTAGCCCTGGTTCTAAATGTATGAAGAAGCTATTAAAATGTTTTAGGCCAAGGAGAGCTGAGAGAAAATCTGAAAATGCCCTCAGGCTGGAGAATGGATTGGGGATGGGGTGGGGAAGCCTGGAGACCTCTCAGGAGGCTGCCGTAGTGTCTGGGAGAGAAAGGACATGATGGTGGCCCTGATCCGAGGGTGGCAACAGGGGTGGGGCAAACTAGATACACTGGAAACTCACGTAGAGGTGGAATCCGCCGATCCTGCCCAAGGCGGGGTTGAATGTGAGCAGTGAGGTACAGGAGCAAAGAGATACATCCAGGTGCTCGGTGTGGGGCGATGCTGTTTGCAGAGATGGGTGGAGGACCAGAGAAGTGAAATTAAAGAAAGTCTCTCTGCTTTCAAGGAGCTCACGCCCTCAGACGGGGATAAGAGGTCCTCTGAGTCAGAGAAAGAGAACAACATATACCAGAGATTCAGAGCAGGGGAAACTGAGGCCCACAGTGGCCAGACAGCAATTGGCAGTGAACCCCGGACTCAGCCCTCAAAGCTCATTCCCCTGGAACCCATCGTCCCTCCTCGGTTGTTATGTGTCACCCAACTCCTTAAAAGAGAAAGAAAAGGATATTGAGTAACACAACATAGTAAATCAACTACACTCTAATAAAATTTTTTTTAAAAAAAGAAGAAAAAAAAGGAGAGGAACCTCTTCAGCAGATTTGTAAGCAAGTGCGATGACTTGGGGATAATTCTCCTCCGCCAGGGCCGATAGATCTCTGGCTCAGCCCCAAATAGGGTCTTCAGTTTCTGGAAGCTTAAAAGAAAAAGGATTTTGAGCTCTGAGGCTTTCACATCAGAAGGAAATAAAGCCCCTGGTAGAATTAGAGGATCAGATAAGCCGAGACAGAAATGGAATTACATAGAGGAAAAATATCTATCTGGATTATTGCCCCCCCCCTTACTGCTCACAATGAGAAATAGGGGGTCGTGCTGGGGGGCCTCATTCTGATGAATAGCATCTCCCCACATGTTTGGGTTCCATGAGGCTCTTGAAAATAGAGGGGTGATTTGGGCTGATGAAGAGGAACTCCAAAACACAGTTTTCCCCTTCCCAGACTCCAGACGGGATGCTTGCTGGATAACTGCGTGGAAACCCCAGCTTCCTGCAGGGTGCAGAGCCTGGCTTATAGACACTCAAAATGAAAGAGATAGGTTTGTTCCTTGTTTGTCAACTTATTTACTGCCTCCTCCAGGTGTGGATAAAGCATCGTGGCTTTTCCTGCCGGTCCACGTCCAAGTGCCGGAGGCCCTTAGCTGATGGCAGAAAGGAGGCATGGAAACATGTATACTCTGGGGTTACACAGACTGGGTTGAATCCCACCTCTGTGTGACCTGGGGCAAGTCTGTGCCTCTCGAAGCGTTGGTTTCCCCGTCTGGACAAAGGGGATGAAGATGGTGTGCACTTGTAGGGTTGCTAGAGAATTAAATACGATGATGTGTGTAAAATAATGACACACAGTGGGTGCCAGGTAAACAAGGCTTGAATCATCCTTTTCCTAAGGTCTAATCATTGGAAAAAAAGGAAGTTGAAAGAATTGGAAAACAACACTTTCAAAGAGCCTATGATGTACGAGGCATTTCAACAAAACTTATTTCATAAGGTACTCATGTAAATATCCTCTACGATGAGTGTTGTGTGTAATAAACACAGATAAAGACACCAAGTTCCCCTCAAAACTGCCGGTATTGGACCATAAACTCGAAACGTAACAGATAAAACCAGCCTGTCTGTGTTCTGGGGTCCAAAATTAGAACATCTCCTAGAGCAGGTGTCCCAAAACCATGGGCCAGATCCATCCTGCCACCTGTTTTGTCAACAAGTCTTCATTGGAACACAGCCACCCATTTGCATATTGTCTGTGGCTTTGGGTTGCAAGGACAGAGTTGAGTAGCTGTGACCAAGAAGGTCTGGCTTGCAAAACTGAAAAATACTTACTACCTGGCCCTTGACGGTGAGTTTGCCCAAGTCCTGGTCTGGATCAATGATAGTAACGCCCCTACGGGGGATGGAATGTCCTGGGTGCCAGGCGCTATTCAGAGCGCGGTATCTGCACTGCCGTGCTGGGTCCTCCCACCTGTCCCAGGATACAGGTTACTAAACCACACCCTTAGGGGTGTGGAAGCTGAGATTTAGGGAGGTGAATGGGGTAGGAACTGGGGGAACCACACAAGGGTAAGATTTGACCCAGATCCAACTTGACCGGGAAAATCTCCCACTCAAACCTTTGCAGGACGAATAAACAGACTTAAGGGCTGGTCTCCTCAATCACATTAAAATGGCTAAGCTGTGACTCTTACCCCGCCATTCATTAGAATCACGCAGGGGGGCTTTGAAAAGTAGGACCCCTCCTTTCCCACAGCCCCGGTCTGACTTAATTTTTATTGGTCTGGGATGGGGCTGGGTATTTTTTATAGTACCCCGGGTGATGGTAATGTGCAGCAAAGGGCAAGGTCCTCGGAGCTAAAATAAAGAAAGGTGACCAGTGTCCCCCAAACCCCGGAATGACGGAGAGCCCACCCGAGCCCGGTGCCTTCGGCGTTGGCATCACTGATCAGGTATCTTGAACACCTGAGCCCTGCAGTCGTGGCTGCTGGCGTGGGACTCCTGGGGGAGGATGCACCAGGGCTTAGTCAGACCACCCCCATGACTGTTATAGCTCCCCCGCTCCCATGACAAATCAGTGGCCCTGAGGCACACGCATCGGTCTTCTGTGGGGTTAACTAGTTAGTATAAGGCCACCCTAAGGGAAAAAAGTAGGAAAAAAAGTCACTCAGTCCAGCAGAATTCACCAATAGGGGGTCAAGAAACTCACATCTCTTTGCAAACAATGACTTCACTTTGTGGGTATACGAATACCCTCTCTGGGCCGGTCACTGGCTAAGCACTGTGCGTTTTTTCCTTTATTTAATCTTCGAGGCAAGTCTAGGAGGGAGGTTCTGTTGTCAACCATTTTGATGGAGAAACTGAGGCAGTTGGGGGGGGTGCGGGGAGGGGGGTGAGGCCACGTGCCCCAGTCTCCCGTCTGTAACTGAGAGAGTTGGCACTGGAACATGGTCTCCCGCCCCCCCAGCCCCAAGAACATTCTTCCAGGAGGGGTGTCTTTGAATTGCCACACCGACATCTCCTTGGCCGGAAAAGATCTTTGTTCTGGGAATGCGTACTGAGAAATAATAGGCCGGGGCATTTCTTTTTCCCCTTGCGCAGGTCCTCAGCATCCTCGAGAGAGAACTAAGCAATCAGGGGAAGGTTATTCTGCAGCAGGGCCCCCACGCTGCCATAGGTCTAATAAAACAAAACCCCAGCCAAATTAGGGGTATATTTCATCTAATGGGAGGAAATATATGTGGCATTTCTGCCTGGCGCTTGACCCGCTGCATTTATGCACAGAGAGAGGGTTCGATACATCACAGGGCAGTTATATGCTGCTTAAGTGGCCTCTTGGGCAGGCGAGGGACGAGAAGAAAAATCTCAGGCCTGGGCCCGGGTCTTCATCTTCCTGCATTTCTACTGCCTCGGTCTTGGGCCAGCGTTTCCAGGCAGTGTCACACGGTTCTGGCACACGGTTCCCAGGAAACAGCCCCTGGGAATCCAAAGACCAGGTTATAGTCCCCACTGTGCCACTCACCAGCTGCGGGTCCTTGGGTGAGGTGAGGCTCCTGGCTGAGCCTTGATTTCCCATCTGTGAAATGGACAGGTGCACTGAGCGATGCCTTCAAAAGTGCACTGAGCGATGATCCAGAGTTTACAGGGAGAGGGCTGATTTCTAAGACCAGCTTGGGGGGCAGACGTGCCCTAGAGGTGAAGCCTGGGTCTTCCAGCTCTCCTTAACTTTAGAGCCACGCTACTGTGTCTGTATAATACAGGGGTGTCCAAGCTATTCAAACTCAACCCCAATAAATGGGTACGTGGACATATACACGTGTGCTGATACATATGTAGAAACACATACACGTTTATTATGTGATCGTGGGCTACTGTATCCACAGATTATGTGCATCATAAGATGACAAAAGTGGAAATTTTAAAAGCTAAACTATATATAGTAGTTTTATTAAAATTCTAACACGCCCTCCCACCCACAGGACAGAAAATCCCACCTGCCCTGATGTGCTTGTTTCTTTCTGATGACACTGTTCACCTTCACATGTATTCTGTGATTTGTGATTTAAAACTTCTGCCTTCTCCGGGGCTGAGAAGTCAGGCCGGAGGGATGGGAAGACCAGATACTGCACCTCTAGGACCGGGGTTCCTCCTCCGTTTCCGAATAAACAGGTTCCTGTAAAACTGGCAAACAAATACAAACGCATTAAGAAGATATACTGGGAGCAGTTTATGGAATCATCTGGAGACATTAACCCAGAAGTGGATTCTGTCCAAAGCTACCTATGGGTAATCGCACTGACCCCATAAAACAAGCTTTAGCGCTTGCGGGTGTGTGTTTGATGAGAGAGGCAGGATATGCCAGACCCTATCAGGGGCGATCCCATCCAGTGCCTCATTTAATCCTCAGCCTCCCAAGGAGATGGGTCCTGTGACTGGGACCCATTTTTGAGATGAGGAAACTGAGGCAATCTTCCAGCCTGATAGAGTCTGACTTCAGGCCCGGGCCTGTCTGATCCATGTCGTTCCCGTGTTGCAGCATCTCTAGGCTGACGCGAGCCAGGCCAGGTGTCCAACTGCCCCTGCTGCCCTGGGCGGGTGCGGCTCAGAGCCGACAGGCCGTGAGCCTGGAAGGCAGACACGCTGAAGGATGGGCTTCTGGGCTACAGTGTTGGCTGGGGTCCAGGCTCTGTGCCGACTGCATCCGGGGGAGAGAAGAGCCCACTGATTCAGAGCCCGTCTGGATGGACAGCCGACAGGAACCGGGCCGCTCCAGACACTCCGGGAGAGCGATAAGCACGGCCTCAGGGTGCCCCCGCAGTCCTGTCCAGGGATGCCACTGTAGGGGAGGTGGCTGCGTGGAATGCCTCTGCAGGTCCCCGCAGCCTCTCCTCACTCCCCTTCTTCTGACCACGTCCAACCCGTCCTGCAGGTCTCTCCTTCAGGCAGCTGCCCAGCTCTCACCCCGGCTGTCTCGGGGGTCTCCTCAGGGCTCTCTCTGCAGCCCTGGTCACTCGGGGACCACCAATTCATCCGCCTCCCCGCCGCGCTGGGAGGTCTGTGGGGGAGGGATGGTGCCCACTTGTTCCCCAAGGCCCTCGACGCACAGGGCCTAGCACTCAGTGGATACCCAATAAATATTTGTGGTTGACAGCGGGTGGCAGAGATCTCATCCTGCTGGGGTCTCTGCAATGGTACCTTCCCTTTGTACCACAGCCCCCGTCCGGGATAGCAGCTGAAGTAGCGATAGTCAGAGTGAACTGTGTGGAGTACCAGGATGGCCTGGCATTGTTCTAAGCACTTTACGTTTAATCACGACTTTCATCTTCATCCCAAGAGGCAAGTAGTCTTATCCCCAGTTTACAGATGATGGAAGTAAAGCCCAGAGAGGTTAAGTAACTTGGCCAAGGTCGCACAGTTGGCCAAAGGCAGATCTGGGTAGGCTGGCCTTAGAACCCCTGATGTCACCACCCACTGCAAGACCAGGGGCCCAGGACAAGCTCTTGGTGATGCACAGACATGAGGCTGGGGCTCAACTGCCCAGAACGATTTTTGCATTAGGTATTGGACAGTGAGATTAACTCTGTGCCCAGCCTTGATAGTCATCAGAATATCAGACCGGAGGGTAATTCATGACCGCTAGCCACTGCCCCAGGCTGTGAGCTACCCCAGGGTCTTACCTGCCCAGAAGGTCCTTGGCTCGGGCCCTGAATCTGCCCTCCCCGAGGGAAGCTTGACCCCATCCTCCATGGGGAGGCTACATACATAATAAAGTGGGGACTCTGGATCAAGAGCCAACTTTGCCACTAATTGGCTGTGTGACCTTGGACAAGTTACTTAACCTCTCTGGGCTTCATATTCTTCACTTGAAAACTGGGATAATAGTCGTGCTGTAGTGGGGTTTGGGGGAGGATTAAATAAGCTAATACACTTCAATTTCTTAGAACAATTTCTGGTAGAGTGAGCCTTATGTAAGTGCTGGCAACAGCCAGGTTCTTAACTTTCTCATCTCCTGCCTTTACAAAAGCAAATCACATCACATGCTCTACTCACTCCCAGGGCAAATGGAAAACCTCCTCCCCAGGAGAGACATGCCTAGGGCTGCAAAGAACCTCTAGGAGTCTAGGAGGACAAACGTGCGAGCTTGAATCCCAGCCCTGCCCCATCTTGCTGTGTGACCTAACCCAAGTAGCTTGCTGTCTCTGGGCCATAGTTGCCCCATCTCAACAAAGAAAAGGGAACTGCTGCTCTCTGAGGGTCCTGTCAGCTCTAAACTGAACCCTTGACCTCCCCATCAGCAACGTGTGGTATTTCGAGGCAGTGAGGAGATGGTCTGTGTGAGAAGGGCCCAGATCTGGCCCCCGAGTGGGGAGAAAAAGGCCCCAGGAGCTGGGATTGATAAGGCTCCCTTGTCTGCCAAATTCCTGGGGACCTTTTTGGCCTCAGCAGGCATCTCACCAGGTTCAAGGGTGAGCAGCCCAGTGGCTCCAGCCCCCTCCTGCCTGCCGCCCTGTGTCCAGCTTTATGGAGCTGGATCAGCTTCTTCCTGGGCTCGTTAGCTGGGCAGGCAGCTGGGGCCCAGGCAGCTCTGTTCCCACCAGGTCCTGGGGGAGGGTGCTCCCTCAGTACCCGTCCAAGCCAGGAGGGGCAATGCCGTTTCCTTAATTCTGTCCTGGCCGAGGGTGGAGGGGACAGGCGGGCATGTGAGAGGCCCTGGAGAGGACATACTGCCCCCAGGTTTTCTTCCCCTCATGCCCTGGGTCCACTCTCTTGTCACCCCCGACTCACCGCTTCATCTCTAACCCTTTCCCCTCTCAGCTCTGCATCCCTGGCAGCGGGAGCCTGGGCACCGGGCCACACAGACCCAGGTTCATTCCTGGCTCTGCCACCTGCAGGCGGGGTCGCCTGAGCAGCATTTGCCCATCTCTGAGCCTCAGTTTCTGCATCTGTAAAATGGGCATCACAACTCTCGTCTTGCAGGTTTGCACAGAGGGTTGACAGAGATGACAGCGGAGGCCGAGCTTGTCCGGGGATGGGGCGGCGGGGCGGGGTCTGCAGCGCTGCCCCCCGAGCTCCTTCTTTGCTCCTCTCCCTTCTGGCCCCTCTCTTTGTTCTTGCCTCATTGTTCCAGGTCCCCGCAGCCACTGATATCCCTTCCTCAGGGCTGAGGGGTCAGTGGCTGCCTTTCTTGGCCTAAAAATTCCCTGTTCATCTTCTGGGTTTCACTTCAAGTCCCTCCCGAGTCCTGCCTCTTCCCCACCTCTCATCTCTTCTCTCTCACTGCACCCTCCCCACCGAATCTCATGTTAATCTCCTAACAACCTTTCTGACATCAGCTGCATCCCTCTTATCTTGGTTAAGCATTTGGGGGAACTCAGAGCTTCTTGTGACTTAGGGAGTTTTTCCTGCTGCTTAAGGGCCTCTTCTTTCTCTCTCTACCTCTCTGTCTCTCTCTTGCACCAACACACATACGATAACGCACATCACCCCAGGGCACTGGACCAGTGGGCTGGTCTCTGGGCGGGAGAAGAAGTCACAGTGTGATTCCTAGGAGGGCATCGCTCCTCATCCATCAGTTAAGTCATCTATTAATAAGATGCCTTTGCACTTCCAAGTGCCCTCGCCCTGGGGGAAAGTGAAGCGAGGGTGTAGAGGACAGGGTCCACCCTTCACAGAGCAGCTGGGGAGACGTGGGCACGTGGAGATATGACAGCATCAGAGCCAGCAAAGGGAGTGGGGACCAATCAAGGCTTCTGGGAAAGGGGAGCTCAAGCCAGGATGCCAGGAGTACGGCTTTCCTGGAGATGAGGACCGCGTGGTAGGTGCAAGGAGGAAGGGACAGATGTGCAGCAGTGACTGCAAGCCAGGATATATCCATGGAGGGAGGGCCGCGAGGGTGAGAGCAGATGTTCAGAAGGCAGGGGGAGCACCCAGGGAAGGCAACTTGAGGCCACTCTGGGGAAGACCTGGAAAGCCAGACCAAGCTCGCCTCCCTGGGAAAAAATGTTCCCGAATGCCCCCAACCCTGAGTCATTTGGTCTCTCTCGGGATGGATTCATACGCCTCCTCAGCCCTGTGCCAGCTCTGGTCCTGCAGAAAGTCACTGCAGTTGGGCAAGCCTCAATTGCCCCATCCGCTAAATGGGCACACGAATAACAATACTTTGTATTAGCCAGGGTTCTCCAGAGAAACAGAACCAGTAGGTACTTTCCTCATAGACTTGTTCAGAGACCCAGTGGGGCTGTGAAGGGCCTGGCATAGAGTAGGCGCTCTGTAACTGGTGAATGTCACGGTGGTGGTGGTTGGATTTTGCAGTGCTGGTGTGACCACCAGTCATGATTATCTGATGAACCTGAGAAGCAGGTTGGGGGCTCCCCTCTGGCTCTGGAGGAAGTGGACGCTGCCAGGGAGGGTGCGGCGGCCGGTCCCAGGCCTGGCTGGGATCCTTTCCAACGCAGAGGAGACATTCCAGCCCATGAGACATAAAAGGCCAACTGGGGAATTCATGCCAAGCGTCCATAATCGTCTGTAATTTGGATTCAGCCTCTCGAGGCAAAAGGATTTTGTCAAAGGCTTTTCACGGTCCAGCGGCCCCGTAGCCCAAGGTCACTTGGATCGAGTCCTCTCTGACACATATTTATTATCAGGTGGAAATGGCGCTTGGGTTTCTCCCAAGCTGTGTGCAGACACTGCCTCAAGCCACTGCCGAGCTCCCCAGCGGGCAGCCTTGGCAGAAGCATGGCTGGGAGAAGGGCTGGCCCCGAGGGCACGCCAGTGAATGGTAGCGGCCAGGGGGAGAGTGGGCGGAAGTCTGTCTCCGCTGCCCACTCAGCAGCTGTGCCGTCTACCTTCAGGCCAGGATTTAAACTGAGCCTCGGTGTTCCCATCTGTAAAATGTACGTAAGAAATACCTGTAAGATGTTAACTGTGCCCGGCCCAGGGTGAGCCCCCGAAAGCTTGCAGCCGCTACGCTCACTTTTGTTAACAACTTCCTCCTCATTTCTGAACCCACAGGGGAAACCACAGCACAGCACATAAGAACTTGAGTGTCCTCCCATTTGCCACTGGCTCCCTGGGTCCAGGGACAGTCTGCTTGCAGCAAGCGGCTGGGCTGACACTAGCCCTGGAGGAAAGGAGGGATGCCTGCCGAGACCACATTTTACAATGCAAAGATAAGGATGAGGGCTATTCCCCTGATTTGTGAATTTCTTTATGTACAACATCTTACATAGGTATAAAACTGATATTGCATTTAGTTATTCATTTCTCAAATGGCCTTTATGGAGGAGAATATGACCGTGTGGTGGCCTGGGAAAACCAGACTCCATTCACTTCTGCTCTTGCTGCTGGATACGCTGTGCCGGCTGCAAGTTCTGCCACGGGGATCATGTTTCAGGGACAACCTGTGCTGGGGTCCCCGACTCCAGATAAAGATGCTGAGGGGTTGTCTAGTGGGATCGGGAGGAGGTGGTTAAGAGCAAGGACTATGACGTCTGAATGCTTGGATTCTGACCCTTACCCACAGTCCCTGGCTGTGTGGTCTTAGACGTGTTACTGAACCTCTCTGGTCCAGTGTCTTCAACAGTAAAATGGAGACAGTGTGGAACTGACTTTACAGGATCGTTGTGAGAATTACACTGGGTGAGTACACGTGAGTGCGTTAGCACAGGACCTGGAGAATAACAAGCCCTCGGGAAGTCTGTTTATTACTAGAGAGGATGAGTCCTTTCGGTTTAATATTCATTCAACAGACATGAATCAAACATCTACTGAATGTTGGTTACTGGGGTGAACAAGACAGAAGAGGTCCCCAAGTGCACAACCTGGGCACAAGGATGGATATGGAGGGCCGTTGGCACAGATGCCTCTTTAATCGCAGCTCCAAGGAAAGGCCTGGTGTGAGATGTGGCTGCAGTCCCTGTGGCCCCCGCATGGCCCCAGGATACCCAATCTGTGATCCAAGGGCTCGTTGTCCTAGGACCTGCCGGGGCATTTTGGGAGGCAGTGCCCTTGGCCAGTGTACTCACGTGACATCAAGGCAGAGACCCCCACCATCAAGGCCACAGAGCCAAAAGCTGGGCAGTGCATGGAGTGGGAAGCAGCAGTGGTTGAGCTGGAAAGGCCTGGATGGTGACTCAACCCCAACTGCAAATCACAGCCCTCTTGTCCAGCTGAGGCCCTCTCTGGCCTCTGTTTCCACTTCTGTGACTCTCAGGGGAACTATGGGCCTCTAGGGTACAGAGAGGATGCTCCAGGCATGTCTGTGTCCTACAGGTTACCCAGGGAAGGAGGCAAAGTGGAGAGCGAGCCTGGTTTGGGCATCCAAGACCACAGCTCAAGTCCCAGATTCCTTGCTGGCTGTGTGACCTTTGAGAAGCAACTTCTCTGTGTCTTCAGTTTCCCCATCGCTATGATAGAAAGAGTAATCTCACTTCCCAGAACCCGTGTGAGGTTTGGTGCAATAAGCCGTATGCAAAGGCCGTTAGTTGAGTGGCCCTTCATCAAAGACAGCAGAGCCTGTCAACAAGGGGCAGGACCAGGCTCGAGAGTGGCGCTGGGCTGGGCTCAAAACCCAGTGCCACTCGTTTCCAACCACAAGGCACTGGGCATATCCCCAGACCTCACCTCTCTGGGCCTCAGCTTCCCCATCTGTAAAGCAGGGATAATGGAAACCTTCCCTGCATCCTTGGTCTGTTGTGAGAGATAGAGGAAATACTAGACCACAAACACACAGCACAGCACCTAGAGGGGAGCAAGGGCCCTCTAAGTGGTAGGTAACATATAGTCAATGGTCAACGAGTATTTTTTGAGCACCTACTAAGGGCCGATCACCTTTCTAGGCACTTGTGATAGAGCAGGGAAGAAAACAGCTCTCCTGGAGCTTACGATCAAATGGGAGAGATAGGCACAGATACGATGAAATAAACTATAGAATAAGTTAATGAAGGTAAGTGCTTTGGGAGAAAATAAAGCAGGTGGAGAGGATAGAGAGTGTTGAAGGGGGTTGAAATCTTGACGGGGTGGCCAGGCCTCGGTGTAAATGTGGCATTGAGTAGAGAGCCAAAGGCAGCAAGAGCATGAGACAGGGAATTATCTGGGATAAAAGTGGTCTAAGCAGAGGTATGGTCAGTGCAAAGGCCCTGGGGTGCATCCTGGGAGATGAGGAGAGAAGCAGAGGATGGGGTCAGGGGGATGATTGGGCAGATCCTTGTGGACATCACAAGGGCTTTTCTCGGAGTAAAACAGGACCTATCAGAGGATTTTCAACACAGCAATTGTGTGATTTGACATGTTCTGAAAAGAGTACTTTGACTGATGTGTTAAGTACAGACTAAAGGGGAAACATTGGGCCCAGGAACACTGTTAGGAGGCCGTGGTCCAGGAAAGAGGTGAAGGTGATGGTGACGGCGGTGAGGGGTGAATATTATCGTTGCCTAGCTTACCAAGCTATTGCATATGTGTCTCGTGTGGGGCCTCGTGGTAGGCACTGCCTCAGGTTGCCCCCTTGTTAGCCCATCCTGCCGGTAGTGGCTGCCCGCCCCATCCCCCCCGCTCCCAGCCAGAGTCGTATCTCCTGCCCGCCTCGACCAGACATTTGTCAGCCGCCCTTTAACTGCGGCCCAGCCAAGCACAGAGGTGTCAGCACCTTTAATCTTCCGCGGCGCCAATCTCCCCTTCCCCTTAATCATGGCAGCCGGAGTGTGCTGGCCCCAAGCCAATTTGTCTACATCTGTCTGAGACCAAGGGGCCCAGAGTGAACTCCAAATGCTCTTCGGAAACCGCAGAATCACCCCAGCTGGGAGGAGCCTCAGGGAGACCCAAGTCTGGTGTCCCCATTTCATATACACTGAGGGTTGGTGAGGCAAGCCCCCCTCACCCCTTGCACACTGGTTAGTTGCCCTTTTGGTTAGTTGCAGAGCCACCATTGGAACTCAAGTCTGGGTCCCAACTCTATTCTCTGGCTCCACATGGAATGGCCCCACCCTTTGCAAAATGTTTTGCCTCGTCCAGTAAAGACCTCGTCTTTCCACTGTACAGACCAATGTCCCTCCCTCTGATGACCTGAAGACAGGTGGGTTGTTAATGGTGAGCCTGGGGTCCACTGGAGTCCACTGCTGGGTGGCTAGAACTGTCTTCGTTCAGATCTGCCATGTAGCAGGAAGGGAGCGTTGAAGAAAGCAAGGTAGGGTACAGCGAATCTGAGCAGAGGCTGTCCTGGGAGGCGGCAGGGGGCTTTGGGTGCCGCCTGGTACTTTTTGTGACTTCCCTGGGCTGGCACTTGCTTCTCCAGGTGATCAGGACTTTGCTCCCAGCACCCTCACCAACATGGTGTCAGCACACTGCTGAACTTTGCCCAGACAACAGGTGAAAACGATGGTGCAGCTCTAATGTAATATACAGCATGATGATTATAGTTAATAATACTGTATTGCATATTTGAACGTTGCATAGATGGTAAAACTTCTCATCACGAGAATAAAAGTTTGTAACTATTGTTGTGGTGGACTTATGGTCCAACTAGACTTATTGTAGTGATCGCCTTTCAATATATACAAATATTGAATCATTATGTTGTATACCTGAAAAGAATACAATGTTATATGTCAATTATATCTCAATTAAAAAAAAAGAATTATTGGGGGACATACTAGGATCTGTCTACCACGCAGATTTTGTTGAAGAAGGTCTTTCAGAAGAGATGACAGTTAAGCTAAAACCTGAATACCTAGGAGACAACCATGCAAAGACATGGGGAAGCAGCCAGGAACAGCAAGTGCAAAGCCCCTGGGGTAGTTATGAGTTTGCAGAAAAATTTAAAAGCCCTGTGGGACTGAAGTATATTGAACAGAGGGAGGGTGGGATGACACAGTGAACAAATACAGTGCACGAAGAAACAGAAGGAAATCAAATGAGTGAGAATTAGAGCTAGGAACACAAGACTTGAAATCAGGAGACCCAACCTCAAATCCCAGGCTAGCCCCCTCACTCGTGGGGTAATCCTGGGCCATTCCCTTTCCTCCTTGGCCCAATCTTCCCCTCTGTGGACTGAAGGGGATCGAGTGTGATGGTCCTGAGGACCCTTCTAGCTTGAGCAACCCCGGAGTCTCTGATATACTGAATGATACCTGTCGCTAATTAGTAAATGATGCCAAATTAATTAAGGCCTGGGAATGTGATTATATCCACCTTGGTTTTCTCACGCTTCTCGGGAGTCATTGGGGGGCAGGGAGAACTATGCAACAGCAAAGAAGGCAACGACACGTGAAGGGACAGGCGTGGGGTCTTTCAATCCTCCCAAATCAGTGCACAGCGTTCTGGACCCCAGCAGGAGTGCCGCAGGTCTGCACAAATCATTAAGCCCCCTCACCAGGCAGGATACTCAGCCTGGGGCTCAGCCCTCCTCACTGACAATCCACACGGAGTTAGTTTGGCCCATGAAGCATTGGGATCGGATTTCTGCTTGTCCTTGCCATGGAAAAGCAGAAACATGGTGGTGGTTGGGGGTTTGGGGTTTGCTGGGGATTTTCTTCTTCTTCTTCTTTTTTTATTTGGTCAGTTCCAGAAGAAACGTTGGCTTTCAGCAGACCCAGTGGAAGGAAGGGTGGGCCCCAATCAAAGTGGGACTGTGTCCAGATTTCCTCTCATCACTTTTGGGGAGAACAGGCTATTCCCCGCCAGGATGAGGGCAGAATAGAGGGACGATGGATGTTCTGAACACTCAGTTCCATTGTGTGGTCACCTCGAAGACACAGAGTTCAAAGAGAAGCTGGGAGGTGTTGAGAGCAATTGCTAAGAACTGGGGTTCTGAAGGGAGAGTTGGACGTTCCACTGGGACATTGTCCGGCCAAGGGGCAGTGGTCCTGACAGCCCTCCGCTGCCTGGAGATGGGGAGTTTGGCAAAAACGTCCCAGTGTGTGGTGACGACTGATATTGTTTTTGGAAGTAGATTTATTGTTTTTGTAAAATTGACACTTTCCAGTTGTGTAAGAAAATAGGAGGGAGGGAGGGAAGGAGGGAGGGAGGGAAGAAGAGAGGGGTGGAAGAGAGAAAGGAAGAACAGATGCTGAAAAGTTCAAGGAAGAAAGAAAAAGTCATCTTTAGGGCTTCTGAATTAGACTTTCTATACTGTAAGTCCTTTGAGGTGGGGGTGGGGGGAACTGTTTCCCACTTGTACCCCCAGGATCTTCATTAAGGGGGAAGATGGTCCTGTAGGGAAAAACATGGTGAGCTCAGGATTTTCCTAGGAGGGCCATTCACATCCAATTGGTTTGGAAACCAAGTGTGCCCACACTCCCAGATCTGGTGCTGTTCCCTGAAGGTGGCTCGTAGTGCCTGGGTCCACTTCCTACATAGCCTTGGGAGCTTCCATGGAGGGAGAAAGCAGGCAGAGTATAGTATCTGTGATTCATAGAAGAAACTTGCAGGAGGAGATGGGCAGGGGTGGGAAATGGGGACACAGGGCTTTGATTTTCATTCGTGCCCTAGGCAAGCTGGTGCCACTTGTTTCTGGTACATGGAAAGGTAAGCAGCATCTGGAAGCCTAAATAGGGAATAATTTTCTCCTCCATCTTTTTGTCTCTGATAATAATCTCCTAATTAGAATTTGAGATGTTCAGTTATACAGAGGGAGAGTGTCCAATGGCACAACACTCTCAGGCGTGCTTGATATTCACCAAAGCTGAGGGTTTAATCCTTCCTCCTTCTCAAAATGGAGAAAACTGAGGCTCTGGGATTGGAAGTGACCGCCTCAAGGTCACAAGTTTATTCAGTGATAGAGGAAGGATAAGTACACAGACTTTCTCACGTCTGGTCTTTGCTCTTATTTCTCTAACTTCATTTCCCACTATTCTACCCCAGGGCTTTGTCCAGCACCAGTTGTGAATCATGCATGCCTTCCACTCTACTGTTCCTCATTTCCACACTGTTGCTTATGTGCTTTCCTCTCTTTGGAAGTTCTCTGTCCTTTCTGGCAAGTTCCAAGTTGTATTGGGAGACAGTTCAGATGTCCTCCAGGCTGACTTCCCTGATACCCCATGGTGAAGAAATGCCTGCCTTGTTCCTGCACTGCATTTGTGCCATTTACGTTTATTGTTGTAATCTTTTAATGTGTCTCCCCAACTACGCTGGCGTGCTTGAAGGCAGTAGCTATGTCCTATTTAGCTGTGCTTCCCTAGAGCTTCACATAGATAAATATTTGTTGAATGAATTTGAATTTGTAGATATTCTCATAACTTCATGCTGAAATGACAACCATCATATTAAGCTGCCTCCTTCAGCACCAAGCTTAGAAACAGAGACATCTGACTGCCAATCTTATCATAATGGTGCTCACCTGAAGATAACAGTGCTAAGTTTTCTATTTCAGTGCCTGTGACCCCTCACTAAGCAGATAGGAAGGGGCTAGCCTTCTGTGTCTCTCACTTCCAGGAAAGCAATATGCCCTCTTTCTTTGACTGTCACCAGCAGTGTGATGAAGCTGATAGCTCATCCGTGATCTGTTTTATAATTGAAATATTAATTATAACTACTTCTCATTTTCTAATGAAATGTCCTTGTCTCAAAGTCCATCAACCTTAGAACCAGGAGATAGAAATGATAAATGGCCAAGACACTCTAGAAATCCCTTGGAGGATTCAAGGTGGCTTCCTTACCACCACAGATGTTGGCCTCAAGGCTGAGTACTTGTCTCCATAGCCAGCGACTTGCTGTATGAACTTGGACATATCAATGACCTCCTCTGAGCCTCCATCTCCCCGCTGATAACATGGAAATAAATACACTACTTGCCTTACAAGGCTGCTATGAGAGGGCTCCAGGCAGTGCTAAGCACGTGGCAAGTCACAGAAGTTATTATTAATATTATTGTTGTTGTTATTAGTAGGGCAGTTGGAACCTGACTGCCTGGGTTTCAGTCTTGGCCTTGCCAAGCTGGGTAACCTCAGACAGGTAACCTGAGTCTCTCTTTCCTCATTTGCCCAAGAGGGTAATATTAGTTCCTACCTCACAGGGTTGTTGTGAGGATTAAATGAGATAATAATGTGAACTAGGTCTTAGAATAGTGGCAGGCCTGTAAGCAGTGCCTGATAAATCAGCCATAAGTGAGGGGACTTTTAGGGGTCCTGGAGGAACACCCCCAGACAATTTCAAGGTGCTTTTGCCTCTGGAAGGGAAGTGAAGAATGCACACTTGCTGAGTGTAGGCCACACAGGGCACCTGCCCTCCTGGAAAGCACATTCTATTGGAATATGGCAACAAACAAGTCAATAGTAAAATGACGATGAAGTAGAGCCGGTTGGGTGCTGGGCCCTCTAGATGAGGAGATCAGAGAAAGCGAAGCTGTTGACTGCACACATGCAATGCCCAGGCCTCCATTCAATCTCCAAAAGGCTTTTTCCCGGGAGCCGTAAGGGTTCATATGCAAATTAGCACTTGGAGATTTGCCCAAATATCCCAGAGTTCTTAAGGGGAATTTGTAGACCAGCAGCCCATCCCCAACCCCCTCGGAGAATGCTTCAATGCATCTGCCTTCAAATCCTGAATCCTCCTTCCCTCATCTCTGCCGTGTGATTTTGGACAGCTTACTTAACCTCTCTGAAGCTTGGCTTCCTCATCACTAATGCAACGTGGTTATGATAATAATACCAAACTCAGAGAAGCGATAGGAGAATTCAAGGAGATCATATATAAGAAAACACACACCTATGGTTCAAAAATGTTAGCCATTATTTATTCTTTTTCTTTACCTTTCCACCTCCTTCTCCTTTCACCCCTCTTTTTTATATACCTTCTTCACTCTATCCCCCATCTTATACTGCTTTCTTTTTATCCTTTTCTTTTCTCTGCTATTTATTCCCTTTTTTCTTCCTCCTCCTACTCCTCTTTCTTGATTCTTCATCTTCTCCTCCTCCAGGTAAATATCAAAATAGATTCTACCCGAGCAGGGCTAAGAACATCAGTGCCCTCAAACTATCTCCCAGTGGCCAAAGCAAGAACACGTTCTGCCCAGGTAAGCAAAACAAGAAAGTTTGGCTGAGAGACGCTGCTAGCCAGCCTCCTGGTGGTAAGTGGGCAAAGGGCTCCTCACTCCATTTCCTGGGCACCGAGACGATGGCTGAATTGGCCTCCCTGCTGTCCACACATACCTCCTCTTCTTCCATCAACTTGGAGTATAAATATATTATGGCCATACTGTGGAGGTATGGGGTGGGGCTTGGGGGTTCCTCTCAAAAGCCAGAAACAAAGGCATGTTGCTTCTAACTTATTATAGCAGTTTTCAGTAATATAATTTTCAGTTCATTTGGTTATCAAAAACACACGTTTCCCCCCTTTCTTCGCACCAGAAAGGTGAAGGAGATCTGGGCCATGCTGGAGGGTGCTACTGGTTTGGTATTCTTTTTTTATATCCCCGCTAATTTCTCCATGCTGTGGAGAATTTGTCACACGCGCAGGTCTGTTTGATTTCATTAAACAGAATATTTAAGCATAAAAATTGTTTAATCGCCTTGTGTCATTATGAGATGAATTTCGTTTTGCATACATTTGCATATTTCATCAGAATTAAGGCTGCTAATATGCAAAACAGAGACAGGTTGTGGCTGAGGTGTTTATTGTAATAGCTGCAGGCTGTTCCACTTGGACAGCTTTCTAGGTGGTGGGGAAGGAGGGGGAGGGAGGGCTTGGGGTGGCTCAGAACACTTCAGGAAGCCCGTGGGTCTCTGGGGCTTCTACCTCGGTGGAGCAAAGATGGGTGGGCGTGGCCTGCCTCCCTGCCCTAGGAGACTGGCCAGTCGGAGTAGGCTGGGCTGAAGAGGCAGGAGGAGGCCCAGCTGTCTGCCCCCAGAGGCTCCTGGGAGCTGGTGGGTACGAGGGCTGAGGTGAGGGACCAGAGCGAGGCTGGGGCCACGCTGTTGGCTCAGATGCATGCACCCCCCCCCACCCAGGATAGACACATGACATTCTGGAGGCCTCCGCAGGCTTCTCTCCTTGTTTGTGCTGCTGCTTCTTACTCTGCTTACATTTTTTCTTTCCCTTTGTTTTCTCCGTGGCTTTGTTTCAAGCCCTATTGAGTTTCTTCTTACCCTTTATTTCTTCCTCTTTATGTTTCCTTTGCAGGTTTCCTCCCGTGCTTCCCACCACCCCAAATGGGCTGGCATCCTTGTCTATTGTCTTTTTTTCTTCCTCTGCTTCCTGCCCCCTTTGTTCCCACCCTGCTTTGCTTGTCCCTTCCGCTCCCGCCTCACCTCCTCCTTTCTCCATCCTGGACCCCCTTTCTTCCCCGGCCCAACACCCTGGAGAGCATCTGCAGCAGCGACTTGAGGTGAGGACCGAATTAGGCAAGGCCCCCCACTTGTGCAGCCACCCCGCCCCTCCATCTGAAATCCTTGATGAATCCCTGCCTTCATTTGAAGGTCAGAGATTAGATACCTATCATTTTCCTCTCCAGGGCCTGCCCTGCTGGTCCCCTGGAGAGCAGGTTCTTAGCCACCTCCAAGACAGAGGGGAGGAGAATTCTGTTCTTTGTGCATAATGAGGCTGTTTTCAGGGCAGGGAGGTGTTCCATACAGAAGCTACTTTCAAAAGAAAGTAGCGTGGACGCTCCCCAGCCCCTCCTGTTCTGTGCAGCTGGTGATGAGTCACACCACTCCCGCAAAGATAAGCGAGGGCCATTCATAAGAGCGAAGTTGAAAGGCAGCCCGAGCCAGGCACTGGCCTGAAGAAACTAAGCCCCTTCTCCAGGTCTCAGTTTCCCTATCCATCTCTTGAGATTCTCCCAAGACTTCCCTGGCAGTTGCAGGCAGGAGACGATGTGGAAAGGGCAGAATATGTTTATTAAATTAACCTCGATTTATTGGGCACCTACTCTACACTGGGCACCAGGTGAACATTGGTACAGCTGACATTTGGATGGGGAAGGCAGGCCCCCGGAAGAAAAGAACAAAGATGATGTCAGCGATAAATGCCAGAGGAGTGGCGGTGGACGGTGCCTAGACTACCACTCCACCTTCCACTGCTCCCTTTGGCTTCTCTTGCTGGTGGCCGCTTCTTGGGTCCATTTTCTGGGCTACATCCCCACTGGTCAGTGGCCCCTCCCCTCCAGACCACCCAGAGGGACCCGCGGAGAATCACTCCTTTTTCTCAGACTCTTTGAGCATCTCCCCAGAGCTGGTAGAACAGCGGCTGCCAGGTGAACCCGCCTCAGCCCGATTAGGGCTCAGGCCTCCACTTGAGAGCTGGAGCAATTAAAGCAGAATTAATGGGCTAGTAGGCAACCACCTTCCTATCTGAGGAGGGAGCGAGCGGGGCGGGCGTGTTTTGCTGAGTCCACAAACTGAACACAATGCTCATCGACCAGGGGCAGTGGGGAGGGGATGGCTAGGCGAGCTGGTGGGAATTAGAGACATCCCTCCCTCCCCACCCCAGCCAAATACAACTGGTTAGCCACTGGGATCTGAGCATCTCTGTGGGGGACTCCAGCTTCGCTGGTGCGGAACTTTCTGGAATAGAACTTTGCCTTGGCAGCTTTGAAATGCCCAACCCAGTCCTGTTTTGAAATTTGATTTAATTTTTAATATCTTTATTCTCTCCCCAATAGCAAAAGCAATACATTTCCTATTGATTTTTAAAAATCAAATCTTGCAAATATGTATGGCTTAGAAAGCCCTATAAAATTATACATCTGCATATAAATTAGTATCTGATGGGGTGGGGGGAATCAGCAGGAATAGACACCAAACTGTCCACAGCAGTTAGCCCCAGTGTGTGTGTGTGTGAAAGGGAGAATTGAAGGAGGCTAGATAACATGTAATGTATTTGGGCACCAAGATGGATAACATTGCTCCCTGCTATTGTTACTGTGGATTATATTGTTTTGTTTTTGTACGATAAAAATCAAACACGTTCATGGTAAAGAAAGAAATACAGAAAGATGTCAAAGACACCTGAATGCAGGCTCTTCTGCTTGCCGGCTGTGTGACCTTCTCCAAGTCATTTTCCCATGCAGGGCCTCAGTTTCTTTACCTGTAAAATGGGTTGTAGACATAATCCTTACCTCAACCTACTGAGAGAATTGCACGTAGAGAACTTCCCACAATGCCCGGCGCATGGTGAGCGCTTAACAAATGGGAGTCATTAGTACTGGTTACTGTCCACACTTCTGGCAGGGTGCCAAGCATGCAGGTTTTTAAAGGAACTTGACTTCTGGCATCAAAACCCCATAGGATGCAGAGGCCACCAACATCTCCCTCTCCTACTTCGGTGCACCCAAGTAAGATGCCATAAATAAGGTAGTTCTACTTCCAGGATACCCAAGTGTCTCAGGAAGTGTCAGAAGATTCTCAGAAAGCATTGTTGAAAGGCAGTGCAGAACCCAGAGGGAGTACAGACAAAAGCTGAATTGCATTGACATTGACATGACCTGGGAGCCCGAAGATCTGACTTCCGGTTCCTGGTTTTGCCCCTTCCCACCTCAGGGGCTTGACTCTTTCCTTTCTCTCGCCCTCTGGGGCCTCAGTTTCCCCACCTGAGACATGGAGCAAGACAAATAGCTAATCTAGCACCCGTGAACAGATGGAAAGATATTTTGAATTCCCATCACTTATTTTTCTTTGAATGAACTTATCTATCCAGTGGGCAGGGTCGGAGAGACTCGAGGAGGGATAGCAGCGATGGGAATGCCATCCAGCTAAGTTTCTGTGTTTGAGAATGATGCTTGGGCCCACAGAACTCTGGACAGAGGGCTGCGTTGTCGGGCATTGGATGGAGCGCCCTTCTGGAAGCCGGTGGCCGGGTCTGATGCAAGCGTGCCAGGAAGTCCTGGGCCTGAAGGTAAGTGTTTGTGTAAGAAGTCAGGGCGGGGGCAGGAGGGGGGCCGCAGTGATTGTACCAAGGAGGCCAGAAACCTGAGCACGTCCTGCCTGCAGTCAGACGGGGGTCACCAAACCCAGACTAAATAGTCTGGCGAGCCAGGCTCTGGGCTGTCTGGAAAATGATCCCAGGATGGAAAGAACCCGTCGGGGAGGGGCTGAGAGGGGGGCACATTTAACAACACGGAGCCCTGTATCAGCAGCCACTCCGAGGCCACCTCCCTAAGGTGGGGCCTAACCATGAACCAGACGGAGGTTTGAATTTTTCATTTCAGTTTCCGCTCCTTAATAGGAGAGGGGGAGGGGGTGGGAGGCTGAGGGGCAGCCCGGGTCCCTCCTCTCTGCTCGCCTGCATGAGGTTCAGGGCTGCACATATCGCTCTGTTCTCCGGGCCTGGAGCCAGGTTCTCATACCTGAAGGGGTCCAAGTGCCACTGTGTGGCCTTGGGCTGGTTAATTAGCCTCTCTGTGCTTTTTTTTTTTTACCACCCCTCACTTGTCAAGCAGGTATAAACCTGGGTGCCTATGTTGATTGAGACTGGGGGCTGAGCAAGCATATATGTGCCTTTGGGTGGGTGGGACACAGGTGCCCCTTCCAGGCAGAAACTGTCCCCTGGATTCAAACCAGCAAGTCAAGTACTTGGGCCAGGTGCCCTTGGGCAGTGAGCAACACGCGTATTCACACTTGGCAGTCCTGGGCAGGAGCATGAAAGGGGTGATTCCTAGTACATTACTGAGCACCTGCTCTGAGTCCGTCACCACCCTCCACGCCCATTGACACTAGGAGACGTGTGTTCTTTCCCTCTTCTTAGAGAAGAGAAAATGGAGGCTCAGAGAGGTTAAGTAACTTGCCTGGGGTCACACAGCTGGTTAATGGCAGCATGAGGATTGGAACACAGGTCTAATCCTAAAGCCCTTTCTGTAACCCCTCGTAGCCTTATTACCATGAATGTTACTATTTCCCGCTAACGTTCACAGCAACACAGTTCACAAGAACCAAACAGTAAAAAGCATCCAGGTGTCCACTGATGGATAAATGGCTAAATAAAATTCGGTCTGTCCATACAATGGAATATTATTCAGCCTCAGCAAGGAAGGAAATTAGGACATGTGCTACAACAGGGATGAACCTTGAAGACATGATGCTGAGTGAAATAAACCAGACAGATACTGTATGAGTGCATTTATATGGGGTACAGAGAGCAGTCAAATTCATAGAGACAGAAAGTAGAGAGGAGGTTGTCAGGGGCTGAGGGGAGGGCGTAATAAATAGTTATAATTTGCTGGATACAGAGTTTCAGCTTGGTGTGATGACAAAGTTCTGGAGATGGATTGGGGTGATGTTTGCACAACCAAGTGCAACTGAGCTGTACACTTAAAAATGGTTAAAAGGGTAAATTTCGTTACCTCTGTTTCACCATAATTTTAAAAAATCACTTCTTCACGGAGATATTTGCGACTCCCCACTCACCCCCAAACAAGCCTGCTCCCACAGAGGCCCCTGCATCCTCTTGCCCACCTCTGCACCCGGAAAACACGGGCTTCACCTCTGGGCCCAGAAAAGACAGTGGCCTTGCCTGCCTCCACCCCTGAGGGCCAGCCCAGCACCCCCCAGGGTGCCCCACCCCCCAGGGCCAGCCCAGCACCCGCATTCAGGAGATCATTCTGAATGAATGACACCAGCTACAGATAAACCAAAATGCCGTCTGTTTAAATGTAGATGATTAGAAAAGAGAGTTTCCCCGGGGCATCTGAAAATCTGGTTCGCTGAACCACACTGGACAAGCCCAAGGCTGAAAGCCCTGTGGTTCTCATCTGGGGAGTGAAGCACAGACCCCGCAGTTTCTTCTGAAAGTCCTGGAGAAGCCCCTTGACACCTCCTCCTGACCTTGACTCTGCAGAGCAATGAGCACAGCGACCAGGACGCAGTGACTGACTCTGTCCCTTCGGCAGGCAGTGACTGACTCTGTCCCTTCGGCAGGTCTGCAAACTGAACATACATTTCTCCAGTCCTTCTCAGGACTTGGAGTCCTGGCTCCACTGCCCAGCTCTCAGTGAGGTGAGCAGATGGTCACAAAAACCGGTGGTGGCCCGGTCATCCTGACGATGCCCGGGGTCCCTCCCAACCCCAGCCCTTGGCTTTTGTGCCTTCCAGGCCTCGGAGCATCTCACTCTGCTCTGGGTGGCTTTGGAGCCTCCAGCAGAGCAGTGACAAGTGCAGAGAGATGGGCGATCACGAGCCCATTTCAGAGTTAGTGAAACTGAGGTCTGCACCAGACAGGTGATGTGACTGCTCCTTCAGCCCATTTCCCGGAGCTGGAGGACACATTCATTCATTTTGTAAATGTTTGTGAGTTCTTGCCAGGCACAGGGCTGGATGCTGCCGATATAATGAGGCGGGTGGGGTGGGAGGTATCCGGCAAGCGTGTCCTACCTTTATCTGGCTCACAGTACAGGGGTGGAGAAAAAAGTTCAGCAAAGTCTCTCAAGTAAAATTAGACTGGAAACCGGGATAAGGGCTGTGAAAGAGAGGAAAGGGAGCTCAGAGAGCTGATATAGTAGGAACGATTGGTCTGGTCTGGGGAGGTCCTGCAAGGCGTCTCTGAGCTTCCTCAGATTAACGCTTCTGAAAATCAGGCTGAAATCTGATCACCGGGAGGGGGAAGAGAACTTTCTAGACAGGGAAAGCCATGTGCGAAGGCTGGCGTGTGGACCAAGCAAGTCAGTGCAAATCACAGAAAGGTCAACATGACCAGAGTCATGGAAGGGGCATGCGTGGTGGAGAGGGCTAGCCATCCCCTTCCGGAAGGTCTCTGGTCCACAGCCTGGGGCCCAGAGGAGGCATGGGAGGGGCTCATCAGGGCTGAGACATGGCTGAGTTTGTGTTTTGAAAAGATCACACGTATTGCTGAGTGTGCAATGGCTGGAGGGAGCTGGCAGAGATGTGTTAAGGCTACTGCAGGCATCCAGGCGAGAGATGAGGGCTGCCGGCATCAGGAAGGCAGCGGGAAACGGCGAGAAGAAGACAGATTCGAGAGAGATTTTGGCAGGAAAACCTCCAGGACCTGCTGGGTGGTGCGGGGGGGAGGGGTAAGGGAGACAAGGATACAGGGAAGCCCCACTACTGTGATGGGGTCCCTGGAGGCACGGGGCGGAGTGGGGTGATGAAAAAGCTGCAGTCACAGAAAGCTCTTGGAGGCCAGCTGGTCCGCACCTGTCATCTTACAGATGGGAAAACTGAGGCGCTTAAAAGCAACATGCCTTTTCCAAGAGAACACAGGGAGGCCGTGGCGAAGCCGGGACCAGAATTCAGTTCTCATAGGACCGATGATGAGATGTCAGCTACAGTCCAGCCAGGGCAGAAACTTCATTCATTCATTCACTCAATCAGCATTGTTTGATCCCACAGAAATGAATATATCCCAGTTCCTGCCCTCAAGGACTCCTTGGTGAAGGAGACAGACACACAGACCTGCCATGAGAACCCGGGATTGGTAAGGATCCGAGGGGAATTCACTACCGCTGTAGGGAGCACAGAGAAAGGAGAATTCATTCTGCTTGGGCGGTTTTGAGAGGCTTTAAGAAGGAGGTAGTTTTTGAGCTGAATCTCTTAGGTATGTGTTTGCTGGTAGTACAAAGGAAGGAAAGAAAATCAGGCATCAGGAGAGGCATGTGCAAAGGACCAGGGGCATGAAACTGCGTTGGGCATATTCACGAATTGAAAAAGTGTTGGTTTGAGTGGAGAGTTAAGTGCAGGGAGCAGGGCTGGCCTAGAGGCCTGGGTCAGATGGACCTTCTGTGGGAGTGGATCTCAGTTCTCTGGCAAACATTCCAGCCCTGCAGGGGATGGCTTTTGTCATTGTTAACTGGAATCCTCCTTTTGCATGATAAAACATTAACATCCTCCAGAATACAAAAAGATGTGATGGTCATTAGGTTTTCCCATGTCTGACTACCACATTGCTTCATTAAACCAAGAGGCAGCTTAGGGTCACTGCAAACAACGGGGCCCTGGAGCAAGCCTACCTGGGTACAGACTCCAACTCCACGAGACCTTGGGCAAATCACTGTCTTGGTTTTCTCATCTCTAAAATGGTGATACGTCTAGGATTAGGACTAACACACGTACAGGGCTTAAAAGAGTGTCTGGTACTCATTAGATATTAGCTATGCGTGTTGATTTCACAGCAACCCTATAAGAAAGATGCTGTTATTATCATCTCTACTTTAAAGGTAAGAAAGTTGAGGCTTGAAAAAGGTTCAGATGGAAGTTGGTAGAGCTGGGATTTGAAGCCAGATCCTGAGTTCTTATCTGTTGTGCTACACAATGTCTGATCTGAACCTGAAAGTCAGGGATACATGCAGGTGATTCTAGGCCGGGGAATCCAATTTCAGGCTGGCAAAGGATGTACTTGGCCTTCATCAAAGCAGGGCTGGTTTTGGCAGGCCCATCCAGGGAGGCAGGGCTCGGCATCTGAGCCACGACAATTGCTTTTCCAGAAATGGAATAGCTATGGCAGGAGTATAAACTCTGGAGACAGACAGCTGTAGGTGCAGATCCTAGCTCTGACCACCTCCGGGCCGAGTGACCTTGGACGAGGCACGAACATCTCCAAGCCTCGGTTTTCCCACCTGTGAAATGAGACGTCTGGTTAGCCTAAGTGAAAGGAAATTTCCAGCACCAATGTAACCTCTTAAGTAATAAGTGTCCGTGCAGCTAGCTCAGAAAAAGGAAATGATGTCTCCCCGGGACCCGTTGGACTGTGCCCTGTGGCCACCTAAACTTACTGAGACTCAGTTTACTCGCCTAATAAACAGGCAGAATAAATCCAAGTGGGGCTCTGCCTCCCTCTCAGAGTTATCGCGTGTGCCGGGAATGTGGCTTTGGAGCACTGCAGCCGGAGCTTGATTCCTAGATCTGCCCCGAAGATGCCTTTGTGCAAGTCTGAGTCTGAGTCTTCATCTGTAAAATGGGCACGATAATTCCGGTTTTACAGAATTTGATTGAAGAATTATAGGTAACATACATTTAGCATCTCATGCAGAGTAGACACGCAGTTAATAGGAAATAATGATGATAACATCCCAGCTGATAGTCTGGGGTGACTCCTTCAGGCCGGGCACTGTGCCTTCTGAGCTTGTATCATAATTCAGATAAACCACACAAAGGTGCTTTGTAAACTGTAAAGTCCGGTGCACACATATATGGCACCAGAGGAAGGTCATTGGATGACCCCAGGACCTCCTTAGGAGCAGAGAGCCCCCATACATGGAGATGTCACAGTCACCACAAGACGGTGGCGTGCACGCCCCCCACCCTAAAAGTTTTCTTGTGTTAGAATTTGAGACACTCCCAACTCAGCAGAGGCATTGGCCGCTCCAGCAAGGCGGCAATGAAGTGCCCACTGGGTTCTTTTCAAGTTCCAGCGGCATGTAATGACAGCCTTTTCCTCCACTCATAAACCACATATGGAATTAATAGCACCAGCATCAAACCAGACCCGGCTGGGTTTATTCACCAGAAAGAGTGAGATGTTCAGAAAGCAAGGCCAGGAGAGGCAGAGAAGGCTTTAACAAGCTTCTAGGTGGGATTTTTATTCCCCCTCCTTTTTCACTTTATTGAATCTGGTCCTTGCTGATTTGGTTACAGCCTGTGATTTCGGTTTATGATTCAATAACCCATTTGAAAGCTTGTAAATAGCACGGTTTTGCTATCTGCTCTCTCCTCCCCAAGGGGGTTGCCGCCGAAGATAGAGGGGGAGCCTGCGTGCTGTCGCAGCTGGGTGGGCAGCCATTGGGGGGTGTTCTGAGGGTGGGACTGCTGAGCAATGTGGACCTGGGGTGGGGTCTTGACCACTGGATAAGATGGACCCAGCCTCAAGCAACAATTGGATCCCCCAATCCAAATGAGGATTTCTCCCATCCAGACATGACCGTGTCTGGGTGTTCCTGATTCTCCCCACCCCAACCAGGGCTGGGGACCCCACTGGCACAAGCCCCAGCTCACCCCTTAGGAAGCCGCGAGTGATCGCAGTGGCTATGGTTCACAGATTCTGTGTCCTCAGAGCCAGATTTCTTGAGAGGGTCATGTACACTCCCTCATCTTGGCATGAATGAGTCCAGCCAAGATGAGTCGCAGGCAAATAACCAATCAATAAGTGATTGTTGATATAACTCACTGATTTGGGGTGGTTTGTTTCACAGCAGTAACTGACTGATACACTATCTGCTGGGGGCTTTTCAACTTTATTAACCAAATGACTAAATGAGTAGATGAATGCTACAGTTCTCTAAATCGTTGGGTCCATGAGTTGGAGAGGTCTTAATGGTGGGATTCTGTGCTTCTGAGTCTCTGTGGTTTAAATTCCTGGAGTAGAAGCTGGGCACAATCTCTCCAGGAGAGCAGCATGATCCGTGCAGAAAGGTCCATGCTGATCTTTGCCCCATCCCACGTTTCCATTTGACCTTGGTGAGAGCATCCCAGTGCCAGGCAGCTGAGTGTAAGGGGAAGTGGAAACAGTTGAACTGGGACACATCTTCATGACTCCTCTGCCCACAGGGAAAAGCCTAAATGCTATGGGAGGACCTCCAGGCTCTGGTTTGATCTATCTCCTGGTCTTGTCTCCTGCAGCTACACCACCATACTGCCTAAGATGGGACACTCAATTCTGCTCAATGGTCTCCAAACACATCATGCTTTTTCATGGATCCCTGCCTTTGCTCCTACCATCTCCTCTGCCCAAAATGCCCTTCCTCCATTTAGCCCCCAATGAACCCCTACTCATACTGCAAAACCCAACCAACATAGCCCTTCTATGAAATTTTCCCCAAACTGAGCTAGAAAGCTCTTCCTTGTGATACTGAAATAATTTAATGGCATGTCAGATCACACCCCATTTCCCCGAGTAGACTGTGAACTCCTCCAGAGCATGCTCAATAACACCAAAGAGGGTAAATGGGTGAGTGAGTGACCGGTGTGGGTACCTTTCCAACAAAGTAGAATGGTTCTGTGCAAATGCCATGGGCACTGCAATCAACAGATCCTGGGTTCAGATGCAGAGGATTGTTACTCCATGAGACTAGGCTAATTCCATTGTTTCATGGGTCTTAGTTTTCCCAGCTATAAAATGGGACCAAGAGTGATCATGGCAGGACATACTATCTCCAGAGAAAAGGCTCCTTCCCTTCTCCCTGCCAAGGGACTCAGTCCTCCTCTTCTGAGGGGAAGGCTGCCTCTTTGGCCTTCTTCCTGGCACCTCTCCCAGGGGTGGGAGGTCTCAGGAGGTTGGGAATCAGGGAGAGGCTGGAGCTCAGGCTTCTCTGAAGGTACTTTTCTCTCCGTAGGGAGTCTCTGTGAGCAGCGTGACACCATCATCATCATCTTCATCATCCACATCAACTCCTATTTATCAGACACCAATGAGGACTTTCCGTCCATTATCTCTCAACAGTCCTGCCGGGTAGAGACTCCTATTATCCCCATTTTAAAGTAAAAACACGGAGCCTTGGGGAGGTGCTAGGACCTGGTGAGATGATTTCTCTCCTTCTCATTGTTCTCTTCTTGGTCTGAGGATCTTTTATCTTTGACCTTGTATCTCTGTGCAGTTAGTCGTGGGGAAACCATTGTTTGATTTGGGGCTGATCTCAGTGAGCCTATGGCTTGGGTTTCCTGGGCTCCAGACTCTGCTCCCTGGAGACCAAAGGAGAGAGAGTGGGAAGCAGGGTCCAGGAGATCTCCTAGGGCTTGGAGTAGCCTCAGTGAGGTACTTCTGCATTTGTCAGCACCACCTGATGCGTTCTCCCCAGTTCCCCCTGTTTGACAGACATTCTTCAGTGCCTAGTGTTCGCCAGGCTCTGTGCCAAGAGGAGGAGATGCTGAAACAAATGTCATTGTTATGCCCTCAAGAGCCTACCAGTCTGATGGCTGAGGGAGCCCTGAAGACAAGCTTCTGGAGGCCATTTATCTAAAGGCTGTAGTTAATGACACTTGGAAGTGAGAAGCCATTAAGGCATCATCTTGGTGTCAACTCCAGTCAATTGCTCATGGCCTCCTCGAAGCTCAAGGGCTTGGAAAGAAAGGATGCTATGATTGATTAGCAATGTCTGCCGTGTGCACGGCTAGGAGAGTTCTGCTCTGTGTGCCAATTACCTGCTACCCCTGGTTGAGCAATGCTACTCTTTGTAGGTGTGACAGCCTGCCCAGTCCGAAAGGTTGAAGGAAGCCATAAACAGGATTTTTGCAATCCTGATCTGAGCACGGTCTACATGCCTTGGAGGAAGGTAGGATTTCTGCTCCTGGGAGAGTCTAGAAGGCTCCCAGAAGTACTGACAAGTGAGCTGAGCTTGAAGGATAAGATTTCAGTATCTTATAAGTGATTCCCATTGACATATCCTGAACACTTAGTGTATTCCGTATATTTTTCAGATGGAGAAGATGTCAGGGAGGACCTTTCAGGCAGCAAGGTACAAGGGACATCTTGAATGCAGTGTAGCGAGGGTGACAAGAGAAAGGAGTATGAGGAGAACAGAGCTGGGGGCAGGGGAAGCAGCTCACAAGGGTTCTGGAGTAGAGTTTGGCTTTCATCCCACAGGCCCTAGGAGCAAGGGGGCACCTTGCATTTGAGCACCATTTCTCTGCATGGAGCCACCAGCGAGGGGGCGGCTGCGGGGCTGAGATATCTTCTCCCTGGGTGTTCTCAGCCGGGAGAACAGCGCTCCTGCAGCCATGAGGACACTGCTATTTTAAGCCACCTGCCAACAGCCCGCCTGCCTCCCCCACTGCTGTCTTGACACGCGGCTCCTGGCAGCGAACCCAGTGTCACCCCAGCAGACAGCGCTGGGCGGCTGGATGCAGATGCACACCTGGGCAGGTGACAGCTGTGGGGACCCCAAGCACCTTCCCACCCCTAGCGCCCAGCATCCTTGACCCACTAGCCTGGGGGTGGGGCTGAGGGGAACCCACATCCTGCCCCGCTCAGACAAGGCAGGCAGACCTGGGGGCTAACCTCTGGTCTTACATATGTGGTAAGACGTCTCTCTTCTCAGAGCCTCTGTTTTTCCTCATCTGTAAAATGGGTATAATGATGAAATAATCATGCTGCCTCACAGGATGCCGGGGGAGCTCTTCAGGCGATCAGATATGTAAGGGACCAGCACTGTGCCTGGCACATGTTAGGAGGTGAGAGCATCTGTACCAACCACCAGCACGCTCCCCCCACTTACCCTGCCTTATTCCTCCCCACCTGACATTATGTTGGATATTCCTTGGACTGTGACAGCAGAGACTCTGGATCCTTAGCGTCTAACAGTGCCTGACACTATAGGAGGTGCTCGTAAGTAGATCATGAATGAAAAGAATGGTCCTTGTTATATAGTTTCACCTCTCTAAGACTTCGTTTCTCATCTGTAAAGCCTTCATTCATCCATTCATTCACCCATGAGTCACTGAGCTCCTACTATGCCCCAAGCACTGTGCGAGGCTCTAAGAACCAAAACTGTGCAAACGTGAATGGCCCACAATGTCCAGACTGGGTCTGTTTTCATCCGGTTAAGGATTAAATTACTAATTCTAAAAGTGGACAAAATTAGAGATTATTTGACCTCCAAACAGGTGGATCTATACCCAGTCTCATCACCATTCATAAAACAAGAGCCAGCCTTGTTGCCATGGCCAGCCATCGCCAGATCTAGTTGGGGAAGAAGGGGGGATAAAGGAGTATGGTGGTCCCTAGTCCAAGCAGCATGAAGGGAGCATTTGGTGGTGGAGAGCCACGTGTGGTCCCAGTGCCCGTGGTTCCTTGAGAAGCCGGGGTCCACCTGGCCAGTTGGGAGAAGGTCATCAATTCCACCAGTAGGTTCCTGAACGTGTCACCCCTTGGCAGGGAGCAGTGTGTGTGTCCAGATCCTCAGAGACTGGTTGGCCCTGGCTCAGGTACCAACCTAACCCTGCCCAATTATATCTCTCAAAGCCAACTGCACTCTGCCATTGCAAATATAACATATGCATCCAAAATTCAACCTTGTCTGTGACAACCCATTTTCACCTATAATGGATCAGAGCTTGCTCCCTGCCACCAACCTAGGTTCAAATCCTGGCTTTGCTCCCTACCGACTGTGTGACCTCAGGCAAATTGCTTAACCTCTCTGTTCTTGCTTCATCTGTAAAACAGGGATAATAATAGCATCTACCTTATTGGGTTATTAGGAGGAGAAAATGAGTTGATACATGTAAAGCACTTAGAATAGTACTTGGTACTGTAGACAGTGGGTAAGAATTTGCCATTTTTGACGATCATTATCATTTGAGTCATAGACTTCTGGCATTATTTAATGAAGAGCCCAGTCTGGAGATCAACACGGGTATAAGTCTTTTTGCAAAAGTTGGGGCAGTGGGATGAGAGGTCCTGATTCCCAGAAGAGATTGTGCTGGAGACTCCCTCTTGGTACTTAACTCTTCACTCCCCTGTAACAGCATCAGACACCACACCTTGGCCATGGACTCATGTGGGCAACACTTGCTTCCTCTCTTCTAGACACTGAACATGCCACGTAATTTTCTCTGGCTAATGGACTATTAGCAGACATGATGCAGGCAGAGGCTGGAAATGTGCTTGCCCTTCTATGTATTGCTGACAGCTACTGAAATGTGGAGGCCATTCTTTACACAGCATTATCATGGTAATAGCTAACTGATACATCTGACAAGGCATTGCCAGCAAAGGATTCTGGTGATGATTATAAGAAAGAATGCATGCAAAGTGTTTAGTATAATGGTAGATACATAGTAAACCTTCAACTAACCTTAACTATTTTCATCACATTCTCATCATCTTCATCAGTAGACCCTCTCCCCACAGCTAGAGCCAAGGTTCCCTTCCCCTAACTCGAGGTCACGTACCTTTCAAGGACCTAGCACGCATCTCCACCTGCTTCCCAACTGGCCTCTCCTTGATGTTCTGAAGAAATGAGAAAGAAGTGTTAAATTTGTTCTTGGCTACTTTTCCTTGCAACTCCCAGAGGCCCTGCTTACAAACTGAATCAGTTATCAGCTAGTTAGGCTGGCGGTCCCTGGAGGTGCCGCTTGAATACAGATAGGGACCCATGCATTATTCAGTGCGAAGACGGGGAGAAATGAGCAATGCGTCCAAAGCCAGAACAGCAGTGGCAGTAAGGGAATAATTAGCGAGCTGTCACTTGTCCCTGTCACTGTTTCCTCCCTTAACACATGAGGGAAAATAAAAAAATTTTTTAAATAATTTTTTTTTAAAGGGAGAAGAAAAAAGACAGGGAAGATCATCTTGCTTCTCGAGGCAGCTGGTAGGTTAAAATGTGACACTAAAGGAGCTTGAAGCAAGGGCTCGGGTTCAGCTCACAAAAGCCGTGGCCTGAGGACCTCCCCCCAATATTTTATCGAACTCCCCTTTCTGCTTGATGATTCATGAGTGCTGCCCCAGCCTTCCAGTCAGATTTGCTGCACGTTTCCATAGCACTGGGAATTAATTTCTCCCGTCTAAGGAAGAGGTGGTGGTGCTGGGAGGGGGCAGGGGGTGGGGAGGAGACGTGAGGGGCAGAGCCACCCAGGCCTGCAAAGGTTTGAGGTGACCTTCCACGAGGACACTGGGATGAGGTTGACAAGACCTGCGCTTGGCTCGTTTGGGGACTGTGAATTTGATTATTCATGAGTTTACGCTCACAGAAAGAAATCATTTTGTTGCGTGATTCCTCATCGTTTCTCGTGGAAGCTATTTTTATTGATCTATTAATGTCTTGTTAGAATTTGTTTTTTTTTTTTTTTTGGTGGTGTGTGCCGGTTGGTTTGCCACTCGTGGTGTTGAGCCAGACGAGTAAGGGTCTGAAATGTGTTGATGGCGAGGCCGTTTTCTCAACGACTTCCCCTGCCTTTTCCCTTGGAAGAATAGCAGAAAGGGTGGGGCGGGGTGGGGGGTGTTGTGTCACAAATATTTGCTTGTTTGATTCATGCCTCTGCTTCCCGTTAGAAATGAGCTGGTTATCTTTGAGTAGGGTCGTTGCTTTCTGCAGTTTGGAGTGTGTGAAACTCAAGAGGATGGAATGGAAATTCTTTGAATAAGTGGAGCCAGAAAGAGGTCGTAGGAGGAAGCAGGGCTTGAGGAAGGGTATAAGGCTAGATGATACTGAGGGACTTTCCAAAATTAGGACCCAGTAGGAGGCAAGGTTGTCCTTGTAGGACTCCCAACTATTAAGTCACCCTTCCTCATAAAAATCTCAGCTTCCTTACTGTGTAATGGGGGACACTCAGGGATGGAAGATTTGGTCCTGAAAGCCCAGAGAAAAATGAAATTCTTTCATGAAGCCACTACCCCAGATTTAGTAAGTCCATGGCGTGTGTACCTCTCCTCCTTTACCCAGTGCCCAGGGCAGACATTGCTAATCAATCCTAGAACACTCAACCCAGGGCAGCCATCTAAGTATCCCAGGCAGTCACTTAGCATGCAGTCAGAGTTACCACTGGAACTGGAGCCATGAGAACTTTTATCAACATGCCTGGGTGTGGGAAAGGGTGGATCCTTAAGGGAGGAAGGCAGAATGTCAAAAGGAATGGAGTTAAGCCTTGCTCAAAAAGATCATGAATTCTGGATTAGAGAAACGAGAGTGTGAACCCCAGTGGGAACTTAGTAGCTGTGTGATCTCAGGCACATTCCTCCAGGACCAGGGCCTCAGTTTTGATATCCAGGAAATGGGTATAATACTAACTCATTGAGCAGGATCCAATGAGATGCATGCCAAACACAGAGCTCTGTGCCATACAAGCTCCCTCAACCCGTCTCACCCTTTCAGACTCTAGACTCCTTTGCACATGTCATTCCTGCAGCCTGGAGCATTCCTTCTTCCCTTGCTAACACCTACCCAGGCCGAATGCCGCCTCCCCCTTGGGGCTTTCAGGAGCGAACCATCTCAAGTCCATGCAGGGTAAATTACACCCCCTCCATTCACACATCCTCTACCATATTTTTACATTTGCTGTGCATGTTCAGAAATGAATGACCAATTTAATCTGTTCTCTCCCGTTCTTACTAGATTGGAGGTCCAGGGGATAGGTTGGGAGATTTCGTCACCTCTCTGTTCCCAGCAGCCAACATAGAGGTTGACAGCTGGAAGAGATCCAGTAAAGGTTTATGAAGGAAGGAAGGAATGATTTGCTATGTGTCTCTGGGCAACCTCAGCGCCTCTCTGGGCCTGATGTCTGGCATTCAGCCCAAGCTTAGACTTAGAGGTGACCTGGCTGTGTGTAGGGGGTTCCAGAGCCCTGGGGACACAGGCGGGGGATGCCATACTGGTCACCCTCCTCGTTGGCTCTGTCACCAGCTCTCAGCGTCTCGAAGCTGATGCTGAGGAGGAAGGTGGGGACAAATTGACACAGGAGAGTTATAGACCATTGGTTAAACTTTTCTTGATTTTAATGCTGCAGTTGTCTTTTAATATTTTGTAGCCAATGAATTTGCTGGGGCGGGAGGAGTAGTCTCAAATATTTTTGTGAATCCTTGAAAAGTGTTAGGAAAGAGGTCATGCATTAGAGAAGATGTGTGCGCTGTCTCCCTCTTTGTACCTTCTCTCTGTGCTTCTCCTTCTCTCTGCCTCTCTCTGTCACTGTCTCCTATTTCTGTCTTACTGTCTGTGTCTATTTGTCCATCTACACACGCACACACACACACACACACACACACACACATTGAGACTTTAAAAGTGAATGATGTACATGACTTTGCTCCCGACACTGTCCCTTCTCGACAACTTTCTCCATCCTCCCTAAAGTGGCATCCATCCATCGGGATCCTGCCTCCCCACCTTCCATCTTCCCTTCCTTCCCTTTGCTTTTCCACCCACTGGGCTCAGTAAAGGAGAGAATTCCCCCCGAGTACCAAGATCTGCTTCAGTCTTAGCATGTGGCCAAGACAAACACCCTCGTCAGAAGGAGCCGGGGAGGGAGAAAGAGGCAGATCCAGCCAGAGCCATCGTCAAGAGGAAAGAAGTGAGGAGCTGGCAGCCAGTAGGCCGAGAGCTTGGCTGTAACTGGCAGAGCCTCGGGACAAAGGATTCAGTAGCTGGGGAGCGCAGCCCTCCCCACAGAACCTGGCCAGACCAGGGATGCGACACAGAATTGGCTGGTTCTCCTACAGGGTATTGGTCCCTGGGGCCACCACGTCTCCCGTTCAGTTGGTATTTACCAGGAACACCCTGCTTCCTGTGGGGAACACTCTGCCTCCCCTTGTGTAGGATGACTCCATGTGCTTCCATGACTTACTTGATCCTTTTAAATACATTCTAATAAACATTTTTTATTCAGATGTAACTTAGTTATCATAAAGGGTCCCAATATGAAGTGAAGAACTCAGTTAAGTTTTGCATGGGCATACCCACCACCCAGGTCAAGATGTAGCCCATTTCCAGACCCCCAGGCAGCACCCTCGTGTCCCTCCCTGTTAACACCTGCCCTGACATAACCACTATCCTGACCTCTATCACTTCTCACCTGCCTCTGAATCTCGTATGAATAGATTTATCCAGTGTACACTCCTTGGTATCACACTTTCCCCTAATGTTATGTCTTCATCTTGTTGTTTCATGAATCAGTAGTTTATACTTTTTATTGTTGAGTAGTATTCCATTGAATGAATATATCACAATTTATATCTCCATTCCACTACTGATGGGCATTTGAGTTGTCCAAATAAAGAGCTGCTATAAAATTCTATCTTGTGTCTTTGGTGGTTACAAGAATTTTTTTTTTCCTGTAGTTTATATATCCAAGACTGGAATTGCTGGGCCAAAGTATAGCACATGAGCATATAGCATAAATGTGTGTTTAGCTCTGGTAGGTAGTGCCATATGTTTTGTGAAGATATATATAGATCGATCATCTATCTATCTATCTGTCTATCTATCTATCTATCTATCTGTCTATATCTATCTATCTGTCTATCTATCTATCTATCTATCGACCTATCTATCTATCTATCTGTCTATCTATCGACCTATCTATCTGTCTATCTATCTATCTGTCTATCTATCTGTCTATCTATCTATCTATCTATCTATCTATCTATCTGTCTGTCTATCTATCTATCTATCTGTCTGTCTATATCTGCAGTGACTCCAGGCATATTTTATTGCTTAGAGTGAGAATATATTTTTAAAAGTGATTCTATCTAAAATTAAGTTAAAGAAAACCATGAAGTCTATAATAGTACTGGCGACAAGGTAACAGTGGGATGTGACAAAGACCATGGAGGCAGCGTGCCCAGTGGCTGATATTCAGGGGCCCCTGGAGTCCCGACTCATTTATTCAACATGATATTCAACTCATTATTCAACACATACTTTATTGTTGTAGTTCTCTTATCTGTAAAACAGGGGCGATGAAATACCCGCTCCTGGGGTTTAGTGAGGATTAAATGAGTTGGTGGATGTAAAGCCCTTAGAACAGCACAAGGCACAGAGTCAGTGCAAAATAATGTGAGCTATTATTGTGGTCGCTGCTTTCTGAACACCTACTACGTTCCAGACAATAAGAACTCTGTGGATGTCATCTCGCTGAATCCATATAAGCATCCTGTGCATTTGGGGGATGGGTGCTTTGTTTTCATACCCATTTTACAGATGAGGAAACTTGAACTCAGAGAGGCTGAGTCCCCTGCCTGAGGTCACACAGCTCGTGAACAGTAGAGTGAGAACTCAGGTCTATGTGGTTCCAATGCCCATATTCTCCTTATTACCCCTGGAAGAGAGTCACTTCTTGGTCATCAGCAAAGCAATCAACTTGTGCAATGTTTTATCATCAGGGATTGATCACACGTAATTAAAAATCCAAATATAAATCTCACTATCGTGGTAGGGAATTACTTTTTCCTCATGTAAAAAAAGTCAGAAGAATGGTGTCCATGATGCCGTGAGAGATCCAGGCTCTTTCTAGCTGTTGTGCTACCACCTTTAAAGTGTGACCTGCATCCTAATGTTCTCAAAATGACTGTTGGAGCTCCAGCCATCACACCCTCCATCCAGACTAGAAGAAAGGGGGAGTCCGATGATGAAGAGACAAGCGATAGCTCAGATTGCCTTCTTTACAAAGGGAGATTTTCTGGAAGATACACCCAACAACAATTTCTTCTACTTACAAGTTTTTAGACAGAAGTTGTCACATGGCCATCCTACATGCAAGTAAGGTGGAAAAAATGTAGTTTTTTAATTGGGAAAATTATTACTCATCCTCTGAAAAATAAATGTTCTCTAGATAGAACAGGTAAATAGATATGTATGGCCAACAGTATCCCAAAGCACAAATATTAACCCAGGGATCCAGGGTTCTTGTTTGATTAGGTGTAGAAAAGGATAGTAACTATAAAGTCACAATAACTCCTATGGTCCTGTGTGTGTGTATATATAATAGAGATATACAATAGATATTATATAAATATTGAATTATTATGTACATACATTCAATTATTATTCAAAATATAAATGTTAGAAGCCCAGGGAAAAGGAGTTACAGATTGAAGATCACAGAGTAAATAAATAAGCAGCAACCCCAGGAATTGGGTCTCTGTCTCTGGACTCCAAGTCCAGTGCTCTTTCAAGTATCTCAGGCTGTTTTTTTCCCCCCAGACTTGGTACTTTCCTTCCACTTCTATCCCAGTTTTTGACCTTGCATGCAATGTAATCATTAGTGTAGATGACCAAATAGTTCTGGTTTTCCTCCCTTCCAGAATACTCAGTGTTGTACTTTCTGCATCCCTGCACTGGGGTAAGGACATGTGAATAGTTCTGGCCAGTGAACTAGGGGGAAGAATGGATGGGTATCAATTCTGGGTGATATAATAACCAGTGCAGGACCTTTCACAGCTCACTTTTCCCTCTGGCCCTCTGACCAGCAACTTCTGAGAAGGTAACTTCCCATTAGCCTGGGTGCCCAAATGGCTGTGATGAGCAGAGCTTCTTGCCAACTTGAGATGAACACAGTATGAGCAAGAAACAAACCTTTGCTGTTTCAAGCCACTGAGAGCTGGAGGTTGCTTGTTACTGCAGTGTAACATCTTTTATTCGAATGGTACACATAAGCTTCACGTTTCTTTTACTGAATTTCAGATTAAGTTACCCAAACTGGGGTCATGGTGCTGCTGAGAACTTCTTCAGCTGTGCTTCTCATGGGCAAGTAGGAACCAAAGCACCATACAAAATTGGAATAAGAGGGTTTCGAGTTCTGGTTCCCGTTACAGTAGCCACTAGCCACATGTGACTACTCTGATTCAAATTAATTACAATTAAATAAAATTAAAATTCAGTTCTTCCTTTACATGAGCCACATGGAGCTAATGGCTACCATGTTGGGTAACACTGATATAGAATATTTCCATTGTTGTAGAAAGTTCTCATGGACAGTACGGGGCTAAAGTCTTAGAAGTTGAATCCATCTTAGAGCTGAGAAATAGTGGAGTCTTAGAAAGGTGGGATACGTCACCTTAGAATGTTGGCATTTAGTACGATGGACTCCCAAGATAGTCTTGGTCAGGAAGCGGAACAGCACTTCTCCCATCACCTTGAAATGACAAACGTTACCATTAAATCATGGCTACCTACAAGGTGGGGATTGGGGGTCACAGAAGTATCCAAACCTGGATAAAGAGGCAAGCAAGTGGCAGAGCATCTCACCTTTGGACCCATCAGGATCAGCCTCCATCCATGTTAACTAGAGGACCTGGTGCCCAGCGTTGGTCAGGAAACCCTTAACAGGCTTTGAAGGAGCAATGCAGGAGGAAGAGAGTTTCTCATGTGAGTGAGGTCAAGGGCAAGATAACTAACAGAAGACCCTGCAGCCAGCCGATCACTGGGTGACCGTCACTGGATGACCTCAAGAGAGTTACTCAACCACCATGAGCCTTGATTGCCTCATCTGTAAAATGGCAACAATAGCTTGTATTTATAGAGCCCTTATTCCTGCCAGGCGACTTGCCAAGGATGTCATACGCTTCACCTCCTTTTTTATCCTCACAATAAACTCAGAAAGCAGTTCTAAAATTACTTTTCTCCCTGTCTCTCTCCCACCACCCCCCGCCTTTTTTTTAACGATTGGCCCTGTCTCCCCACGTGGAATGTGAACTGCTAGAAGGCAGTTCGTCTTTTAATCCAGAGCACCTGGTAGAGAGCAGATAATAACGGTTTCTCTTTCTCACTTTTGGGGAGAACGTGAAGGTGAGTCATTTCCCGCTTGCAAGGCAGATAGTTTTACTTCTCCCTGGTTATTTCCAATTCATGTCTCCTTTAGGGAACATGGGAAGATTACTTGAGGATGGGCATGGTCATACAAGCAGATGGAACGTGTGTGACCTCTGGGCAGGAGAAATTAAGAGCTAGGCCCAATTATCCATTCTTCTTTTGCCCCACTGCTGGGCACATGTGCTGTGGAGGTACCATAAGATTGAAGGTCCCTGGATTATTGACTTGCTGTGTAAAGGACAGCTCCTGGAGAGACACCCGAGCTCACCATGGACTTTGTGAGAACAAGAAGTAGGCATTAGGGACTTCCCTGGTGGTGCAGTGGTTAAGAATGTGCCCGCCAATGCAGGGGACACGGGTTTGAGCCCTGGTCCGGGAAGATCCCACATGCTGTAGAGCAACTGAGCCCGTGCGCCACGACTACTGAAGCCTGTGCACCCTAGAGCCCATGCTCCTCAACAAGAGAAGCCACCGCAGTGAGAAGCCCGCGCACCGCAACGAAGAGTAGCCCCCGCTCACCGCAACTAGAGAAAGCCCACGCACAGCAACGAAGACCCAACACAGCCCAAAATAAATAAATACATTTTTTTAAAAAAAGAAATAAGCATTGCTTTGTTAGGTCACTAAGGTTTGGGGGACTTCTTGTTACTGCAGCACAGTCTGACCTATCCTGTCTAATACAACCAACTTTGAATCCCCTTCATCCTCCCTAAGCCCCAGGGTGCTCCCACCTGGCACTTCAAATCTCCAGCATAGGAGGGCTGATGCTTGTGGTCAGTAGAGGGTCCCAGGAGGTCTGGACTGGGCCATCAAGTGTACGTTACAAAGCCTAGGCCCCTGGAAAGGACGCTGACTCTCTTTATCTCCTCATAAGCAGCTAGCTCTTGGACACTTAAACTTGCTGGGTCAAGCACTATTATTTGACTTTTTTGATGCACTTTATGTAGATAACAAGGAAGTTTTCCAGAGACCATGTCTGTTTTTGAAGCTATCTCCTCTCTCCTTGGAATGAAGGAAGACAGTAGAAAGTTTTCTCCAATGGCACGTGTCCCGGGCATGTGCTGGTTCTGTCCCAGCATTCTGCCCTTTCCCTGAAAGCCCTGGGTTCTGTATGGAGATGCACAGGCAACCGTAAGTAGGAGCACGAGCATGTGACCCAGGAGGAGCCTATCAGCACGCCCCTCCTTCTGACCACAGAGATTGACTCCGAGGTGGGCATGGGAACTGAGCTGTTCAATCAGGGTGGATCTCAGGGCTTTGGGGGCAGTGCCCAGACTAAGACACTCCCTCTCCTCCTTGCTGGGTGGGAACACAAGAACATGTGCTTATGGGCCCTGCAGAGAGCCTGGGGGTAACCAGACTGAGAATGACGTTGACACTGTGGGAAACAGATGACAGAAGATAATGGTGTTCTTCATGGGTGACATCCTTGAACTGCTGGACCAAATTTCACCGGATAGCTGAAATCTCCAACTTTTCTGTTTCATGAACCTAAAACCCTTCATTTTTAAGCTAATTTGAATCAGATTTTCTATTACTCATGACATAAATTGTCCTAATTGGTACACCACTTATACATCAGGGGACTAGACCTCTGTCAGTATCCTAGAGTTAGAGACCCCAGAGACATGAGATTATCCTGTCTGAAGCCAGGAGAGGTAAGGGACTCCTCCAAGTTCAATCAGGAAGTCCCAGGAAGTTCCTGGCTCCTGACTGCCCAGAAGGGGAATCGTGCTGGATGTGCGCACATATTTGGAGAGACAGGGAGGGAGGGAGTGGAAAAGAGAGACAGAGAGAGACAGAGAGAGAGGGATGCTCCTTTTGCAGGAGTGAGTGCTGGCTGCCTGTGGCATAAATACATGCAAATTTATTCAGAGAAACTCTGCATGGCGTGGGCAGATCTAAGCAAAGTAAGGAAGAAAATTCATCTCAGTCCCAGGGATTTTACCTCTGATAGGGTGCTCCTCAAGATGCCTGTGAAACGCTCGTTATTCCTCTTCTTTTCTCCAACTGGCCCCCAAGTCCTGGCTGATTCTACCTGAACACCCGTCTCTCGAATCCGCCCCTTCTCACCAGCCCTGCACCAGTGCACTGGGTCCTGTCTCATGTGTCCTCCAGGGAGCTATTTCTCCAGTCCCTGCCCTGGGCTTCCTGTCTCCAGATTTGTCCTCTGCACAGTAGAGCTTCCTAAGGTGCCAATTGGATGGGGCCATGTCCTTGCTTAAGAGCTTCCAATGGCTGCCTGTCATCCCCAGGACAAACCCAAGTTCCATATCCTAATATGCAAAGGCACTTCCTCCTTTCTGCCCCACGGGTCCTGAGCTCCAGCCACACACCCCGCTCCTTTTGTTGAATCTTTGGGTGCACCTCATGCCACAAGACTTTCGTGCATGCCCTTCTCCCTGCTGGAAATGCCATTCCTTTTGGCATCTGAGAAAAGCTTCCCTCCTCCATAAACCCAGTTTAGAAGTCATTTCTTCTGTAACATCTTTTCTTATCTTCTCAGACACAATTACTCTGTCTTCCTGTATGTAATAATGTACAATAACATGTAATAATTCAATAGCATGTAATAATCATAATAGTAAGGAGCGCTAACTATGGCCCCAGCACCACGCTAAGCATTTGATATCTACCTCATCAAATACTCCCAATATCCCTTCAAGGTAGATGTCATAATAATAATTACCCTCTTCTGCCATTTTATAGACAAGGAAATCATCACTTGGTGAGATAAAGTTGTTTGCCCATGGCTCCACAGCCAGAAGGAAGCAGAGCCCCTGCTCTAACCCGTTACATCATTCCACCTGTAGGTTATATTTTTAAGATGATTTACAGTTTATTAAGCACTTTTACATGTATTAAGTTATTTGAGTTTCACGATGACCCAGAGAGGTATATGTTAGTCTCCTTCACTTAACCATGAGCTTTATGAGGACCATGTCAGTTTCTTAGTCATTTGTAACCTTAGCATTCATCTTTAAGGTGTTGGATGGATGGATGGATGGATGGATGGGTGGGTGGGTGGATGGGTGGATAGGTGAATGGGTAATGCCTGGGTGGGTAGACGGGTAGACGGATGGATGGAGGGACGCACAGATGGATGGATGAATGCATGAAGGGACAGTGAATGGATTGGTAGGTGGATGGGTGGATAGGTAGATGATAAGGTGGATGGCTGGCTGGATGGATGGATGAATGAAGGGATGGATTGGGGGTGAGAGTTATGGAGGAATGGATGTGAGAATGGTTAGAAGGATGAAGGGTTAGCTGGCTAGCTGGCTGGCTGGATGGATGGAAGAATGAATCAGTGGACGAATGGTCAGACAGATGAAGCAGTAAACTCCCTCCCCACTGTCCATTCCAATACTTCTCTGAATCTGGGTACCACACTTGCCAATGAGCCCAGGGATGCAAGCCCGCTATATTCCAGCCATCTTCTCCCCTTCCTCCATCCAGCTCCCTGCTCACTGCAGAGGAGGTAATGTATTCTTTTGGAAAGGCCGTCTTTCAGCATCTCATCTCCATGCAGTGGCTGGGCCTAGCACCCTGTGTATTTGCACTGGCTGGGGCATTGAATTCTCTCAAGATGGAACGAAAACAAGAGACTCAGGACTGGCATTTCCAACTCCCCAAGGAGGAAGGAGACATCCCATGCCATATCCTCCCCCGACCACCGTCATCTGCTTTCTAAATAAACCCTGAGACGGAGCTGTATGGGGTTATAAATCAACTGGAAATCAAATGCTAACATGTAAATAAATTGCAAATCAGCTGAGAAATTGGTTTCATTTTGAGACGATAAAGCACATTTCTCCCGTGCTGATTTTGTAAGGCGCCCCTTAAGAATTGTAATATTTCTGTGTGGTAATGATAAACATTAGCGAGTTGCTTTAGAAATGAAAAAATAGACAGCCTCTGGGGATTTGAAAAACATATGCACTTCAAATTTGAAAATCCAATTTAACTGTCCATTATAGGGAGAATAAAAAGGTAAGGATAGGATAATTTTGTAGTTACACAGCATTTGACTAAATCTGATTCCACGATGACAGGCACACTTTAAAAGCTACAAGTCTGAATGCGAGGAGACAGCAAATCATTTATTTATGATTGTAATCTAGCTCCTGTCTCGCAAGTTAGCGACTGAGCCGCTTGCTCCCTGGCTACGGACGGCATGTGTACACTTGTCAGTGAGTACTCTTAAAAACACTTCTCATGGAATTTCTGCATTCGGGAGGGGAAAAAAATCATAAACGAGAGAGAAGACAAAAGAGATCGTCCTTGTCAAATTTACCCAAACAGGCAGATGTTGAAATTGCGAAAGTTTAGAAAGAAACAAATCTTTTTTGCTCCTTAACTTCTGCTGAAAGCAACTCTGAAAAATGTGTATGCGTGTGTGTGTGCAAGCATGTATACATGCTCACATGCGTATGTACTTTAGTGCAATGCTGAACACACCCAGGGCGGAGACTTTGCAATTGGAAAATTCACCTTGCAAAACTTCAACTCAGTCGATTTTCCCACGGAATGTCGTCTTCAGTCCTATCGTCAGCATCTCTCTGGTGACATCCCTCTGCCCTTACTGCCTACACCTATGGGGGCCCCGCTTCTGCAGTTAAGGTGCAAGCTTGTTTTCTCCAAATAGGACAGGGTTTCCCCAGAAACACACTTGGAAGGTGCTGGAAGTCTGACATGGAAGGAAAGGTCAGAGGGGCTAAAAGAAATGCAGTCTTTAAGTCTCCACACTTCTCCAAACCCAGGACTCCATCAGTTACATAGTATTCATTTTAACCAAGAGTCAGCCATACGTGACTTCCCCATGGGAACAGCTCGACCCTTTATGTATCTGGGATCTCAGAATCCCACCATGCTGTGAAAGATGGCAAGTTACTATACCCATTTTACAGGTGAAGAGACTGAGGCTCATCCAGGTTTAAGTTGCCCGAGATCACAAAACTACCCTGTGGTTAAGCCTAGCGCTCACCCACCATCTGTTTTCATCTTGCGCCTGTCCTGTCTGTAACTACGTTCATTTACTTGTTCAGCCGAACAAATATTTATTGAACGTTTAATATATGCCAGATGCTGCTCTAGGTCGTAGGGATACAGCTATGGGTAACAGACAAGCTTCTGCCCGGGGGGACCTCCTAGTGTGTGGAAGGCTCTGGAAATGAAGAAAAAAGAAAGGGTATTAGATAGCTTCCATTAATAAGTGCCATGAAGAAAACTAGATGCGGGTAATAAAAAGAGGGTGATTTGATGAAGAGTGATGACTCTAGGTAAGGGGTCAGGAAGGGCTCTCTGAGAAGGTGGCAGAGGAGGAAACCTAGGTGACAAGAAGGGGGCAGCTCCCTGAAGATTCCAGGGGGTGGGTGAAGGGCATTCAGGCAGAGGGAATGGGAAGTGCAAAATCCCTGGGGTGGTCATGAGCTTGGGTTTGTTCAACGAATAGAAGGCATCCAGGGCAGCTGGAGGGCACTGTGGGGGGCAGGGCTTGGTGGGGTGCTATGGGAAGCTGACAGGGAGTCTTAAGCCGGGGAATAGCATTTAGCCTGTATAGTTGCCCCTGCTGGAACCCTGTATCCGGCATTGAGTCAGTGAAACCCGTAATCACTGTTAATAGATTGGCCTGCGTACGATGGAGCAGAAGGCAGGCCCAGCTCCCGTCATAAAAATCAGCTTTTCTTGTCCATACAGGGCTCGAAGCACCCTGACTCAGACCCACGGAATGATGGCGGGGATTTATTCCCACTCATCTGGAGGTAAACTCATTTTTACCAGGGTGCCATTCAATCAGCAAATGAGAGAGAGAGGGAGGAAAAAAAGCGAGTTATTTCTCGTTCATGCGGAAGGGGGATGGATGGAAGAAAAACTCCAATGGGTAAGTGGATTCTTAGGGTGACCTGCAGTCTGGGTGTGGCAGGCACATGATTTCTTTTTGGGGAGGCTCAAAAATTAAAACCACACATGGAAATGTCCCTGTCAAGTGTGCTTAGGTAACAACAGAGGAAAAGGATTTAGGAGCAGGACCGCTTCTGTGTTCAGAAATCACTGACAATGTGGTCATGCCAGAAACTGTGATTATTCAAACGACTCTTTGCAACAGTAATAATAAAACCGGGATTTATTGAATCTCCTGCTCTGGGGCAGACCCTGGACCTGGGGTTTCACCAGCAGCACCTACAATTATGACAACAGCCCTGTTGTGTTGCTGCTTTTATTATCCCCAATTCGAAGCTAAGAAATTGAGTTCAGCAAGGATTGCAAACTTGTTAAAGATCACACGGATCCCAACAGCCGACTCTGGATTCAAACCCAGCCTGTCCAGCTCCCAACCTGGCCTCCTTCCACTCTTATATCCCTACCGACAAGGTCCCATTTTTTGACACCTTTGAAGATGCATTGCTATAAATATATGTACAGTTGTTGAGAACATCTGGCGGCCCATCAGACAACAAAATCCCTCTCGTCCAGGTGGTGGTGGTGATTGTTGTAAATATCAGCTACTGACCCACTGGAATCTGTAGGATCTGGTTGTGATTTTCCCTGTGCTTGGTCTTTGCTTGTCACCCGCAAAGTTTACGCGAGATTTGTTCAGAATTTCACGAAACCAGGCAGAGCCTGTGTGGAGCTGTCAGATGAAATAATTTGTCAGTGATGATTGTGTGAATTCGTAAATATTTATGAATTCACAAGTTATAAACGTGCAGCTTTCGGGAGGGTGGAATTTGATGCTCACCAAGCCACAGATTACAATGAATATTTACAGAAACCCCAATCTAATATTAGTTCTTTGTGCTTACGAAAAAGCCCTTCTTCAGATTGTAACCCTTTCGGGATCAAGTGACTGAAGGAAAAGGAAGGATAGCGCAAGGAATCATTCCCCCAGTAAAAATAAAATAAAACCATGATACGTTCCATTTGTGTCACGTTTAGGATCCTCACCGGATTCTCACATCTTTGTGGCTCCTGCTTGCTGCTCTCAAGCTGTTTGTCAAATCGTTTTTGAACTGAATTGGATTGAAAAAGCTCAAGATGGCAGGGGGTCAAAAAACCAATTCTTTCAGTTCTTGCGGAGTGACCTGCCTTTTCTGAGGTCTCGAGCAGGTCTCTGAATCCCTCGGAATCCGTTTCTACAAAGGGTAGCATTTTGCAAATTTCATCCCAGACGTAACCACCTTAATAGCGCTTCCTTTTAAACACGGTTGTCAGGAAGGCAGTAAGCCCGAGGCTCACTCTCTCTTTGTTAAAAAATATTAGTAAGCATTGGAGAGGTGCTAAAGACAGAGTGACATCAAGTTGAAGCTTTCTCCTTGACGAAGTCAGAAGAAAATGAATGAGAAGTCAAGATGGAATGAGTTTCTTTCTGTTCGTGAGAAGCCACACAGAATAGCATCTGGTAGTTGGGATGGAGACCTGGGGGCCCAGCTGCTTGTGGCTCACTAGCCGTGTACGGCCTTGGCCAAGGACTTAACTCTCTAGGCCGTGGTTAACACATCTGTGAAATGGGGATGATAATAGTACCTACTTTTAAGGATTGATCTGACTGGGATAAAATGAACTAATGTCTGGAAAGCACCAGAACTAGCAAAAGATAAATGTTCTATTTGTGCTTATTGAATAAATACATGAATAGTGCCGAAATCCACCCCCTGTACTGTGTCATCATGAGAATATCAGAAGAGGCAGAGAGGTGGGAGCCCTGGGTGTCTGATCTCATTGAATGGATGGCCCTGGCCAGTCTCTTTCATCATCTGTAAAATGGATGAGAAGGAGGGTTTCAGAGGGGAGAGTTGGACTAAATGACCTCTATCTTACAGGGTCCATGAGCATCCCAGGACCTGGACAGGCTATATTCTCCCATGTATAGTGCCCAGCAGGACCTTTTGGGAAGCAGCCTGCAACCCACTCCTGGCTTCCTCACACCCTGTCCCATCTGCCAACCCCAGTCCAACGCTCTGCTCCAAGGAGGGCAGATCTTGGAAAGACTTCATCGTGGACCGTAATGAAACTTTTCTCAAAGGCAGCTGTGTTTTTGAAAAGAAAGACAGTCACCGTCAAAGCTGTTTTCCAAACTGGAGTTTTCCTACATCGCAGATCGATATGGCTTTGCATCTTTTGAACAACTATAAGACCTCAAGCCTCAGTCTCCCTGTCTGCAAAATGGGGGCAAGAAATTATCATCTGTATCTAACACTGTCATCCTATATCTAAAACCAGGGCCCATGGTCCCTACCAGGACTCGTGCCAGTGAGCCGCCACCTTCTTGTGTGGGTCCAGCCTGTGCACACAGGAGGCACAGGTACCCACGGGGCTCGGTCGCAGAGCTGAACACATCTGGAGAAGCTCTGCCCAAAGGCACCCCTGGGGGAGGAGAGGACCATCACCTTCCTAAGCTAGAATCCTCTTGGTGAGCAGGGAGTAGGGGGTTGAGGGGCAGATGGGAACAGGCATAAATTAATCATCTTCTGTCTTCCTAAAACCTAAAGGAAGATAGTTAAATTATCTCTGAAACGCTTAACGTGCCTTTTTTTTTTTTTTTTACAATCCAACTATCTTCCTTTCATAGATATTATTGCCCTCGTTCTGCAGATGGAGAAACCAAGGCACAAGTTTTTGAGGCATAACTAGCTGTTGTGAAAAAGCAAAGCCACACAGATCTGGGAGACTCTAACAGCCAAGAATTTCTCATGATGTGCATCCCACATGGATGTGTTTCCACCTTGTCTTCTAATGATAGCAGTGAATATGTGTCTGCCAGGCAATTTCCCAAGCACTTTATATATACTGTCTCATTTTATCTTCATGACTGCTGGGAAGTGGGTACTTTTATTACCTTCAGCTTACATCCATGGCAGCTGAGGTTCAGAGAGGTTAAGTAAGTAGCCGAGGGACACACAGCTGGAATGTGAGGAAGGCAGGATTTAACTCAGGGTCCCTGGAACCCTGAGACAACATTAACAATGAGTGTAGCCAGGGCTGTAAGTCTTCAAGGGTTGGGACCGCTCTACCTTCATGCCCACATCCAACACAGAGCCTGGCACAGAACACGCACTTTGCAAATATTTGTCAAATGAATTTTTAAAAACTGCACCAGTCTCCTGATCCTTAAAAATCTCAACTTATAAACAGATATGTCAGGGAGCAATTATTCACATTACTGAAGATGTCTTCATTTATAAAAAGGATTTACATCAGAGATCCTTTAAATAGCAAGTCCTCCAGTGAATTTAAAAATATGTTTCAATTTATAGCTCCGGATTACACACATACTTTCAGAAGCCCTCACTTGAGTAATGGAATCTGGCATGAACGTCATTCATTCATCTAGCTTTTCAGCAAGCAACTATTGAGCACCTACTATGTACCAGTGCTCTTTAATGAGCCTGGGATTCAGCAGTAAACATCATGGCCCCAGCCCTCAAGGGGCACCAAGTCTGGTGGGAAAGGTGGAGAAATAAACAGATGAGTGTTCCAATTGAGGAATGGATTGATGTTTTGGGAAAACAAAGGAGCCTTCTCTCCAGGCATGCTGGGTAAAGAGACTTCCCTGAAGAAGGGCAATGTGAGCTGGGCCTTGTGAGATGAATAGGAGTTCACCACTTAGAAATAACCCCTGGATTGAACAATTTTCTCAATCTTGAGAAAATTGTTTATATATACATTCAAGTCCATAAGCAATATTGTTTCCAGGCAAGTGTGGTCGTGTCTCATCCTCATGTCAATATTTTCATACAATTTCTTTTGGTTGATTCTCAAAAGCAAAACAATATGGTGAGATGAGAATGGCATAGAACTTTCCTTTTGTGTTATTTTATTTAAAAAGTAAAGCACACACACTATAAAAAATACAAGCAAGTGAGACCCCAATATGATCTCTAATTCCCACCCCCAACATATCCAAAGTTAATAGTTCTACGTATATCTTTTGGGGTCTCTCTTTTGGTGAATGTGTAGTTTGTTTGAAAAAAGAAAAAGTTTCCATGTCTTGCAACCAGCTCTTTCAAAAACTATGATATAACACAGCGAGAATATCATCTATCAATATGCCATTCAACATTTTTCTGCAGCCAGTCTCTAAATGGCTTTGGGCTTTGTCATTCATGTATATATTTTCTGACTAATCCCCTAGTGTCGGATAGCTAGGTTGTGTCCAGTTGCTTTCTCCTAATGTAAGTAATGCTGTGTGGAACATCCTTGTAGCCGCATCTATGTCGTCATATTCATGTTCATTTTCTTTACCACCTCATCCCTGCCAAGTAACATCAAAGAATAGGCAAAGGGTAAGGCTCTGAGGGCAGGAGGCATGATCCCCATTTTGCAAGAGAAAAAAATGCCTAGTCCAGGTTTCCGGAACCGGAATGAGGTCTCCTGCCTTGTCAGCCCCAAACCTTCCCCTCCCACAGGTCCATCTGGGTCTTCTGCCATCAGAGGAAAACCAACCGCACATCCTCCAGAATCCTGTGAGTAGGAGAAGGATTGGGAGAGAGGAGATTGGGAGAGAAGGATTGCAGAGAGAGGAGGAGATATGAATTAATGCAGCATGGTTTTTGTTTTTGTTTTTGTTTTTCTGTTCTGATCCTGTTTGGGGGCCTGGAGATGCGAACAGAGAAAGCTTGTCCAAACAGAGGCAGGCCCGTACAGTGTCTCACCCTCCGTCCCAGCCTGGAGGTCTCCTGGCGATTAGAGGGGTGTCGCCTGAGCATCCCTTGTCAGACGCACAGGCTGGTCTGTTCAGGCGATCAGACAAGCAGCACTTACTGGGCTTCTGCTGATGGTGGTGCTGCGAGGAGGGGCAGCAGATGGGCAGAAGGCTCTGTCCCAAACGGCACCTGAGACCTTGCAGGGGGCTGGAGGTGTGCTTCTGCCCTAGACTTCAGTTTTCCCGAATGCAGACAGGGTGTGGTGTGTGGGGACTGGCAAGGCTGGGGGTACAGCTTTCCCAGCATGAGCCCCAAGTCCCAGCTGGGGCATCTTAGGAAAGTAGCTTAACTTCTCTGAACCTTCTTTAGGTCAACAGAGACTTAAGGGTGCCCCGCTGTGTGTAGATGGACACTGGTTCCGGGGCTGGGGATGCAGAAGTGAACCAGCAGCCACTGCTCCCTGGGAGCTCACGTCCCGGTTGGGAGAGTCAGTGAACAGACGGCTGCTAAGCAAATGACCAGGCAAGGAAATTGCCGATGGTGATAAGTGCTCAGAAGAACAGAAACCCAACAAAGTGATGGGGAATGGCTGTGGGTGGGAGCACAACTTTAGATATGGGTCTCTCTAAGGCCGTCACATCTGAGATGAAACCGTGATAAATGGCAGGGCACCGGAAGGGGATGGGGAGCTGGCGTTCTCCATCCTGGAGACACACGGGTATCAACCAGGGCGCATAGAAATGCTCGAGCACAGGCCCCATCCCAGGGAGTCTGATGTAATCCCTCTGGGGCGGGGCCTGGGCATCAGCTTTTTTTTTTTTTTTTTTTTTCCGGCACGCGGGCCTCTCGCTGTTGTGGCCTCTCCCGCTGCGGAGTACAGGCTCCGGACGCGCAGGCTCAGCGGCCATGGCTCACGGGCCCAGCCGCTCCGCGGCACGTGGGATCCTCCCAGACCGGGGCACGAACCCGCGTCCCCCGCATCAGCAGGCGGACTCTCAACCACTGCGCCACCAGGGAAGCCCCGGCATCAGCATTTTTAAAAGCGCTACAGAAGGTTCTAATGTGCACCCAGGGATAAGAAGTAGCGATTTCAATTTCCGGGACATTTCAAGCAGGGGGAGCAGCAAAGGCAAAAGGCTCAGAAGTGAGAATGGGTTTGTCCTGTTCCTGGAAAGGGAAGGAGAACGGCAGGGTGGCGCACACTGAGCGGGGCAGGGTGGGGCGTGGAGGGACAGGGTGCGGCCAGGTGAACACGTAGCTGGAGGAGAGAGTCGGAGATCAGCTGTCTGATTAGTAAATTGGGCTCATGAGGGTTCCAACCTCAGTGCATTGTGAGAATTGAGACACCTGAGACCCAGAGAGTCGGCACCAACCATGAGAACGGCCCCAGGGGAAGCAAACGGAGGGGGTGGCAGGTGCTGGGCTGTAGGTCTGAGTTCGGGGTGACGTGAGGATCAGGCCATTGAAGAGGCAGCCACAGGCTGCTGTGTCCCCACGCGTATCCCACAGAAGACATGCCCGTCCAGATGCTCCTTAGCACAGGGCTTCCAAAGACACCATGGTTCTCCTGTTTTTCAAAACACAAGGCATGCCTGTGCACTGAAGGCTCTGACAAGTCCTGCAGTCAAGAACTTTATTGAATCCATTCCAACTTACAAAAGCAAGGCTGTTTCCGCCTCCTCGTGCAGGAGGTGATGGAAATCTCATCACCGCTCAAGGGGGCCTTACCAGACCTTCCCCAAAGTGGCCCTCCCCTCCTCTACCCATCACACCCTGTTCCGTCACCCTGGGTTTTTTCCTTCATAGCATTGGTCACTAGGTGAATTTAGCTGGCCTGTTCATTTGTTTACTGGTTTCATGCTTTCTCTTTCAGAAGGTAAGCACCATACGGGCAGGGACATGATCTGTCTTAACAACTGCATGATTCCTGGGTGTTTAAAAGTTGTTCGTTGAATGCAGAAGTAGAAAGGTGGGAGGAAGAAAGAAGGGAGAAAGAAGAAAGTGGGAAAGGGAAAACAGGATGGAAAGATGGGAGAGAGGGAGGGGGAGGGGGAGGGAGGGAGGGAAGGAGGGAGATTAGAACTGGTGTTTCACAGACGCAGTTGGTTCCAGAATTATTATTATTATTTTTTTGCCACATACCTGTTTATTGCACAAGGAATGCCACTTGAGACAGAAAACAAAACCCACTGGCAGTGGTAGGCTGACCTTGTTACAGAGGGAAGGGACCAGCGGCAGTCACAGCCCCAGACCCCTTTAGCACTAGTCCATATACATACACCATCTGATTGATTTACTTTTTAAAAATTTTCCAGCTTCTTACCTTCTCCCAGACAGCGGCAACCTGGTGGCACACACGCGCCGGGCACCACATGGCGCCGTGTCACCGCTTTGCTGCCACAGCCCAGCCCGGAGTCTGCTGTTGGCACCTCGCACCCACCCGGGTGGGTGCTCAGCCCGTCTGCCTCCTGCTCCGGGAGCCGTGGGTCCTCGGAGCATCAGCAGAACAGCCGGGAGAGGCTGCAAAGCCCGCGGTAGCGCCCTAGATCTGCATGGAAACATATGGATCTGAGAGGTGTGGGAGTCTGTCTTTTTTAAATTGCATCAAACCCTTCCCTTGCCTTGAGAGCGCTACATTTTTCAAAGGCACCCAACCCGATGCCAGCCGGCAGTTTGCCTTTCCCGTTCACCTGCCTTCAGAGCACCGAAAAATAATGAACCTCCCCCACCTCCCCTCCAGCCTGCAAAAGGCAGAAGGAAAACAAGCAGCCGCCTTCTTCCTAACCATTTAACATGTCTTGACGCCTTCTCTTCACCCAAAGAAGGAACTGGCATTTTTTTTTTATTCCTCTTTTTGCAAGAGGTGTTAGCAGCATGCAGATCAAACCCTTTTATTCCCAGTTTCTTGTAAACGCCTGTGTTCTGGAACTTCAGAATGCCACACAGGGAAGGCGAGGCTGGGTCCTATGGAAAACAAGACAAGGCATTGACTTGCAGATGGCGGGGTTTCCATCCATCCATCCATCCATCCATCCATTCATTCATTCATTCACTGAGTTCCTACCCTGTGCCTGGCACTGTGCCCTGGGCACCAGGAGCACAGACACAAGTTGCAATGAAGCCAGCTTCAGGGAGACCACGCTTCAACTTGCAGATGTGAACCCTGCATTATGTTTAGCAGCAAAGCTAGTCGGAACGCTCAATTAGCAAAGGCTAGCCCAAAGAACAGTTTCAATGCCTGTAGGGAAAAATTGGAGAGGGAAGTAGGGGTGGGGATCAGGAGCCAGAAGCACCAGGCATGTTTGATTCAGGCCTCACCCTGTAACCTGCAGGTAGGCACGAATATTCCCATTTTACAGCTCTTGCTGATGGGAAAACTGAGGCCTGGAGCGACGAAGAGGCAGGACCAAGCTTACGCAGCAGGAAGGTGGGCATGGGTCCCCTGTGGGTGAGTAAATGGCCAGGACCACAATGATTATACTAAGCTCACAGCAGGGTGGGAGGGGGCATGAAGAGGGTCCCCAGCTTCATCCCATTTTACTCATATGGACTATAATCATACAGTCCCCCAAGGAGGATGGAGTAGGTTTTCTCATTGTCCCTGTTTTGCAAATGAGGCCATCTAGGCTCAGAGAGGCTGTCGGTTTACTTAAGGTCACACAGCAGTAAGAAAACCTACTCCTGGATTGGTTTCAATGCTCCCTCCAACTCATCTCTCTCTCTCTCTCCCTCTCTCTCTCTCTCTCTCTCTCTCTCTCTCTCTCTCTCTCACACACACACACACACACACACACACACACACACTCAGCTCAGCTTCATTCCACCCACACCAGCCTGAGGACAATTTGAGCCCTGAGTGTGGCTTTTCCCGACAAAGCCAGCACTCAATTATTGGGAAGTGCCTCCCCCAGCCATTTCTGGATCCATCTGAGAAAAATAAATAAAGCTGGAGCCCGACTCTTCCGTGATGAGATGACAGCGTTGGATGGAGGAGGAGGTCAGATGGCTTTGCAATGCCGCTGGTGAGAACACACAACCTTCCCTGTGCCTAATGGGGTTCAGGTAACACCCCACTGGAGCCTGGGAGAAGTGCTCGTAATTGAATCTGCATAAGAACTAAGCTTTCCCCACTCCTTCCTGTCCATTTGCTCCCATTCCTTTTTGTTACTGCAGCAGTGCCTCTCGGATGGTTCAGATGAGATGAAGGTGACGGGAAGAGAGGGAGGGATGCATATTTTAGAGTCAAGTGGGGCCAGAGAAAAACAGTTTTCAAGAAAGGTGGGCTCTGCGTTAGGTCAGGTCAGCAAAGGGCTTTGCCTATGTAAGTCTCTATCGAAAAACCGAGATAATTCATCTAGGCTGGGGTTGTCCCCAACTGTCATCTCCCTTCCCCGACTCCTCCTTTACCTGAGGAGATGTTATTTTTGTTTTAAATGGAGATTATGATCCTTCAAACAGAAATATTGCCTCCAAATTTGGAGTAAGCGGATAATGAGGCCACTCTGGTAATTTCACACTGATGACAAGAGAAACATCTACCTGACTGACTGACAGTTGCCGTGAGGAAACAGAAACCTCAGGAATCGCTCTGGGCTGGCTGGGGAGGGGGGGGATGGGACTGAGGCTGGGAGCTCTTTGAAGGCTGGGGCGGGGCGGGGGGAGATCCGGTGGCCCCATCACCCCTGCCCGCAATCTGTGGGGTCTTCACCACCTCGTCAGACATTCAAGCTGACAACTGTGTGAAATTGAAATTGTGGAGTTGATTAAATGATGTATTTAAGGCTTCATAAAAGGAGGAGGTGGGGTTGGGGCTGGGGGAGGGGGAAGTTGGAGAGATGAAGAGAGAGAGGGAGAGTGATGAGGAGGGGGGAGGAGAGAGAAGGACGGAGAGAGAGAAGGAGAAGGAGAGACGGGGAGAGAGATGGGCAGAGAGGCAAGCAGGAGGCAGAGGGCGGAGAAGCCCGAGCTGGGGGGCCGGGGTGTGCTCCCTCCATCCCCTGCCTCTCTCCCCTGTAATGTGGGGAGGGTTTATCTCACCGGGAGCAGCAGGGCTCAGTCACTGATCTAATCAAATTATTCAGCATTAAAAAATTGCCAAGACATTCCAGTACTTTAGCTTCCAGAGCCCCAGCTGGGATCAAATGCTAATCAACATCGCCGCGATATTTATTCCCACTGTCAGGCTGCTGCGTGTTTGTTTTCCGAGGGCTGCATACTAAAGCAGGGGAGCGGGAAGGATCGGCCGGTGGCCATGGGCTGAGGAGCCGGGCTGGTCAGGAAGAGGTCGACAGGGCGGGCAGCTGGGGGTTTAGGCAGGAGAGGGAGGAAACCCAGAAGAAGCACCCACAGAGGGGGAGAAGGTAGCCTCTGAATAGCTCTCCTGGAGCTAACAAGTCCTAAGAATCCTTTTCTGAGCAGCCTGTACCCTCCCATCTCCACACTCTCAGGGGGCAGGTGGCTTACCCTCTCTGAACTTCCATTCCCGCCTCTGTTACGTGGGGCCCTGAAGCCCACCCCACTGGCATGCTGCGGATTCAATGAGAGGGGGAGGTGATAAGAAAGAGCAGGACCTGAGCATACCAGGTGGTTGCAGAGCTAAGCCTTGGCTGTGTGACTTTGTCCAAGTTACTTAACCTCTCTGTGCCTTGGTTTCTTCCTTTATAAAGTGGGGATGATAAGAACGGTACCAATCCCGTGGGGTTATCTATTGTGACATTTAAGGGAGTTATTACACGGAAAGCGTACAGGGAGCCTTCAATGGATGTTAAGAATAATTCTTAGCTCTTAAGATTATTGCAAGGGTCAGACGAAATAATGCACGGGAAACTTAGCAGGGGAAGTGGGATAGAGGAGATCTGATGATGAAGGTGATGATGGCGATCCGGATGAAAGGATAAATATGTCTAACACTGTCACTCTTTAAAGGATGCTAAGCCCTTACCTTTCTCTAGCACCCCTCCCTGGATCCCCATCAGCAGGGCCTCCGGCCCAGGCAGAGAGGGACAGAATTCCCAGGATGCTCCAAGGCCTCTGGATTCCTTCTCTGCAATGGCAGCAGAAGCCAAGCGGAGAGGACAAGCCCAGATTCACCCCTCTCCTGGGATCCCGCCCGGCCCTTGCCCACTCCCTGAAGGTCACAGTGCTGGGGGTGAGGGTGGAGGGGTGGGGGAAGACTAATTAATTTCCTTTGTTTTTCAGAGTTTCATTTTTAAATTACAGTCTTCCCTCCTCTCTAATAAATACTCAACAATTAAAGCTTTTTTTCCCAAAGTGTGATTTCAACATTTCAATGTCCCTCCCCTCCTGTCACCTTCACTGCCATAAACAGATTTGTAAAAACTGCTTTTGACGCCCCAGCTGCCATTAGCCACTTAAAATCCCGTAATTATCATCCTATCATGGGCCTGTTAACGAGCAGTAAAAATAAGGCCATTGAATATGGTAATTTATTCGTAAATTAGCCTAATGAGAATAGGTTTCAGACACTGTTTACTTGCGGGCTGCCTACTCCTGGCCGAGGCAGCGGCGACGGGAGTGATGTGCCTGGCAGGACAGCCTGGTGTGGGCAGCGAGCCCACTGGTGGCAATGCCCCCCCCCACCATGGCTCTGCACCCAGGTCCTTGATTCCCCTTCCCTCTATCAAGGCAGTGCCTGGCTCCTGTGGGCCATGGGACAGCGACAGCCCTGCCTGCCCCTCACCGGGCTCCAGATGGTAAGACTTGGCCTTTGCATGAACACCAGGGCCTGTGGTCAGTGCCGACTGCTGCTGGGAAACACTTAGAAGCTGGGGGACCTTGGGCACATCACTGTGTAGGCCTCGGTTTTCTCATCTGTAAAATCGGATTATTGTGTCAACTAATGGAGCTATTTTAAAGATCAACTGAGGTATGTATAAATGCTTCCAACAGTGCCTGGTATATGGTAGGGGCTTTATACATAAGATTATGGTCATTAGAATTGTTAGGGCTTTAGCAAATAAAATCCGGAACTGACTGACTTGCCCTTAGAATGGATCCCTACCATAGTTGAATCCCAACAAGAGCCGTGTCCACCTGGAACCAGAGAATGTGACCTTATTCAAAACTAGGGTAATAATAAATATGAGGTCATACTAGAGTAGAGGGAACTCTAAATCCTTGACTGGTGCCCATAGTAGAAAGGGAGAAGACTCACAAAGCACAGACAAGGCCACGGGCGGCAGAGGCCGGAGAGATGCGGCCACAAGCCAAGGAGTGCCTGGGGCCACCAGAAGCTGGAAGAGGCAGGAAGGCTCCTCCACTAGAGAAGGGATGTGAGTCAATGACGAGGCCAAGATTCTGGCCTGAACACCTACGTGGGAGGATGGAGGTACCATTTTCTGAGATTTGGCTTTGGCTGAAATGTGGGCCGCGCAGGAACCTGGGGTCAGAGCCACATCATAAGCCCAGGCTCTAACATTCAGTTCAGCTCCCTGAGGGCAGGAACTCTTGTCCACTCAGCTCAGCATAGCATATTTTGTGCGTAATTAATATTTATTGAGCAAATACCCATACTTGGAGAGTTGTTGGGTCTTCCTGTCAACGGCGATGGGAAGTTTAACTTGGAGAGAGGGCAGCCTGAGCAAATTAATGCAGCGAAAGGGTTAGACGGGAATGTGCATGGAAGCAAAGCGATGACCTCGGAGGCAGTTTCATTCATTGCCCGGAAGGAATAAATAAAAGGCTGGAAGAATCAAGGAATCCCAAGTACAGCTGTTCAGGTTGCTGACTGCATGAGGGTCTTGCAGAGCCACAGACCCTGGGGCAGGGCTAGGTCCACTTGAAGAAGGTGTTTCCTTTTTCTGGAAGTGCTGTATGGGGCTATGCCTGCCATGATAGGAAGCAGCCAATGTTCCTGATGCCCCTAGTCCTGAATCCAACGCAGTAACCGATTACTACAGATAAGTTGTGCCCATCGGTCCTGGACTCTGAGACGGTCTCTCGTCTCTCCACCCTCAGGAGCCCTGGCACGTAGTTCCTCCCCTGAGTGGGGAAGATGACCCGGCCCAGCTCACAGGGAAGGCAGCCCCCTTTGGAATTTCCTCTGAAGCCAACCTTTTGGATGACTCAGTACTTTGCCCCCTGGATCATCCCAGGTCTCACAGAGGACAAGTACGCTGGTCCTAAGAGCCATCATTGCCTCTGTTTCTCTCTCTGCAATTCATTCTCTCTCCTACTCCCTCCCCTCCCTCCCCCACCCACTCCTTTTCCTGCCCTGACCCCCCACCTCTGCTCAGGTTCAGGTTCCCATGCATCCCTTGCTGTCCAGGGCAGGTGCCAGGTGCATGCAAACCCGTATTCTCAAGGACACCTTGCCACAGCCCTGACCCTCTCATTTTCATGAGAGAGGAAAATGGGGCTCAGAGAGGCCCAGTGACTAATGTGAGGTCACACAGCCCGGAGGGGACAGAGCCATGGCTCAGACTGGTGTCCCTCGCCTTGTAGAGGGATTTCCCTCTGAGGGGGGCCGTCAGTCAGGAATAATCGCCCATTCAAACACCACCACTGGTAGCGCATCCTAGAGCAATCTGTCCCCTTCAGCCGTGCAAGGAGAGCGGGACCCCACTTTGGTTTTTATTTTCTCCTTGGGGTGCGTGTTTTAGCTCAGGCTCTGCTCACACCTCAGCTCAGAAAAGGTCCCCCTGAGGATGGAGCACGAGCAGTCGGAACCCAGATGAGATCTTCTCAAAACCGGAGGAGACGTGTGGCTTTGCCTTCCAAATCCATAAGCTTAAACCCCCATATATGCAGGTCCTTGTCAAAGTTGGGACCCTCGGGCAACATTTTTTAAAATCTCACAGCCTCTGCCCAAGGCAGCCCCGCAATGCCCCTTTGTGGCCCCGTCGCCTCGACTTCTGCTGGGGACCTGGGCCTTTTTTCTTCCATCCCCTGACAGAGGCTGTGAGTTTTCAGGGGCTATGGTGATGAGGTTTCCAACCGACTTTTGACCAAACGGATTTCCAACTGCATTTGAAAAGGAAAATATCTTTCCAATGTACCGAATAATGAAAAATGACTGGGCGAGTTTATAAATGTTGATTTAGCCACCAAGATCCCCCCCCACCAGCCCTGGTTCTCGGGAGGTTTTCATTGAGCATTAACTCACTCTCTCGGTGCGCAAAGAAATAGGCCCTTCCGAATCCATTCCGCAGCGCATTAGCTTCAAGGCCTGTTGGAAATGGTCTAGCATCTGCTCTTAATAGACATCGCAGCGAACGGGGCGGGCGAGAGCTGGAACAGGGACCCACAGCGTCAGGCCACAAACATCAGATCTCGGGCAAGCAGCATCCTGAGAAGCCGTTGCCTAGAACAACCACAGGACATAAGCAGGGGGTTTGGATTTTGTGGGGGGCCGGTGGGACACAGAAATGGAGGCCCCCCTGGGTGAGCTAAGCCACACGTGAGCCCTTCAACCTACCCATGAAGCCACAAAGAGAGGTTTTCCTATCGTGCCACACCTTCAAAGCATGCAGAGAGCTTTTAAAACTCAAGGTTTCTGATGCTCAATGATGCCCAGCCACACCCCTGATCAGTTACATCAGCATCTCTGGGAGAGGATCCCAGGAATCAGAGTTTTGTTTTGTGTTTAATTCCTGCAGGTGGTTCCATTGTGTCACCAAGATTGAGAACCAGTGAGCTAGGCTGCTGGACCAGTGGTTCTCAGAGTGAGTCCCCAGACCAGAAGCGTCAGCATCACCTGGGACCTTGTTAGACATTCAGATTCCTGGGTGCCCCCCGCAAGACCTGCCTTAGGTGTGACCCGACCTCATCACACACTTCTGGTGTGGGCCCAGCAATCTGTTGCTCTCCAGGAGATTTCCATGTTTGTACAAGTTTGGGAGCCACTGAGCTGGCCCTTGTCGAGGTAGGGAACATACATTCATTCTCTCGGCCATTCACTCACTCGCTCATTCTGCCAATTACTCATGTATTCAGCATGCAGTGTCCCTCCTAGGAGCCTAGCACTGTGCCAGGTAGTGGGCATCCAGTGATAAGTCAGATGTGGATTTTGCACTCAAGGAGCTTGCAGTCTCCATATGGAATTTCCCAGATAATAAAGGCAAAGGTGAAGGTTATCAAGGTTAGGAGAGGGTTTGACCTGAGCCTTCCAAGAACAGCCTCAGTTTCTCTCTCTTCTCTGCCTACATGCATCGAGTTTGAGCAGCTAGCATCACTGCCAAGAAATTCACGTGTGCGTTCTCTTACTGATCCAACATTCATTCCATAAGCGCTTCCTTAAGCATCTGCAGGGTACCATACTCCATGCTAGAGGCTAGAGATTCAGAGAAGCCCAAGTCTCCCAAATTATAAACTGCAGAAGGGGGGAGGGCCCAGAGCAGACCATTCTTGTTGGAAGCTCCCTTAATGAGAAATAGCATGGTTTTTCCCAACCTGGCCAGACCCAGGGACCAGTCAGTTTCCTTCCTCACTCAGAGAGGCAGAAAAATGCATGAGTCAAGACTATGGATTCTGTCCCGAGCAGCCTGGGTTTGCATCTGGCTTTCAGACCTACTAGCTTGTTGGCCTTGAGCAAGTTGCCTTATTTCTGCACACCTCAGTTTCTTGATCTGTCAAATGGGGATAAAAATGATATCTGCCTCGTTGGGTTGTTATAAGAATTAAATGAGAATCAGCAAAGTGCTTAGAACAATGTCTGGCACACAAGCACTGTTAAGTCTTTGTTAGCTAAATCACAAACGTTACTTTTGAAAAAGTTGCTCAATAATAAAATCCATTTTAAAACCAGATTGCTCTCCTTGTTCCATGATGGCCACGGGGAATTCATTTTATAAAGGGAATAACTTGGGTAGCCGTGTGTTGAATTTGCGAAAAGTGAAGTAGGCATGCTGTCGGCTTCTGACAGTGGCAGGAAGGGAACTTTGCTGGGAGCTGTGGCAGGATTGTTGTGAAATACCCGTCTCTGAAGGATCTGGAAGTCCCTTGAACTCCCTTATTTTGCCTCCATTCCAGTCCGTCTTTTTTCCTCCTTTGCCCCCAAAGTTCTTGCGACACTGGGAGATGAGAAGGTGTTTTTAACTGAGAGCTAGTAAGGGACAACATGTCCTGCTCTCTTAACATCTCAGGATGGAAAATATTAAGAACTTTTGTGAATCCGCAAGCCATGCCTGCTTTGGAAAATGTCTTCCCTGTACGTTTCTCTCCACTTCCTGTACCTTTCCCTCCACTTCCTGTTTCACAGGAAGTGTTGAAACAAGAAGCGGTCGCCTCCCATCTTTTGGGCGTCTTCGCCAAGGTGCTGTAATCATAAACACTCCCCTCAGCAGAGTCCCGGGCAAGGGCTACCCATCAATGCCTCACACCCAGTGACCCAGAACGACCTATGAGCATCACGGCCCAACAGATGATCTCAAACTTTTCACGATTATTACAGGTGTCAACAGATGGAAATCATGCCAGAAGCTGTGCTGAGATTCTGCCATCAAAATCCAAAAAGGAGCATTCTGCTTCCCGGCATTTCTTGCCAAGGATGATCTCAGATTCATCTGTTCCCTTTCACAGTGAGCAAAGGCCTTGGTTTTAATAAGGGTGTGGCTCCCCTTCTCCTGTTCCTGAAATTGGACTGGGTGGGGACGCTGATCGCCAGAACTGGGGCAAATCCAGGGAAAAGTGTCATCATGTTGGCAGCTGGAAATGTCTGCTACCTGCAAGGGTTTTGGCATCTCTCCTGTGGTTCTGCTCTCACACAATTAGCTCTCTCCTGAGGGCCTCTGCCTGCCCCTATCTCCACGGACCCATTTATTTTTTTAACGTTGAACATTTATTCTGGGAATGCAGAGTTGGATGAGACACAGCCCTGTCTCGTGGAACTCACAGCTGGAACACAGGATAGGGGCAAGTGAACAAATAAACAGGCAGTTAAACACGGTGGGAGGAAGCGTGACCCTGGAGGCAGGGGTGCATAAAAGCATGGGAAGAGGCATTAACACAGACTGGAGAATTAGGGAAGGTTCTGTGAGCGCAGGGATCCAGTGTAGCATCTCTGTCAGAACTTGCCTGCATCCCTTAGACCTTATCGATTCATCGTGCCCAGCTGCTGCAGGTATCTTTGGGTCTGAGGGATTGTTCTAGAGATCACAAGGTAGGCGACAAGTGCCAGGGAATTCACCAGCCCCAACACAGAGCCACCCTCATTCTTGGGAGATGGTGTATTAATACCCCGGCGCCCTCACTCCTCGAGTGGGATGCTGCTGAAGCTTGTGTTTTATGGTGTTTTCTAGAATTTCTCTGCAGGATCCAGCTCCGGTCACCCTCTGTGAAAACTGGCTTTATAACATACCCTTTATTACCTGCCTCACCTTCCCACTCCCCTACGTGAACGTCCTGGGATCCCTTCCCCAAAATACTACCTGGTGTTGAATCCTTCAGGTTGGCTTCTGGAGAAGATTCAGACTAAGCTTGCGGGGAGGAGATGTGATGTGGCCAGGTTTGGGTTTCTGAGAAGGGCTGTTCTTTTGATCCGTGTAGTTGGGAGGAGTCTCAGAGTTGGACTTTCGTGTCTCAGAGTGGACAGGTGAGACAAGATAGCAGGTTATGATCTGCCCGGACACTAGGATGAAGCTCAACCTTCCGGACCCGGAAATGCTAAGAATGTTCCCCTCTGTATCCCAGAGAGCATTCTTCTCCTCCCTTGAGCCTCATAATCCCCATGAGGCAATTGTTTTGCAGATGGAAACCCTGAGGTCTGGGGCTGGGGGACATGTGACTTGCCCACGGTCACTCTGCTGTCATTGGGTAGAGACAAGATTGAGGCCAGGAGGACCCAGCTCCCAGGCAGCTGGACGGGCATATTTTGAGGAGGAAACTGAGGCGCAGAGAGGGGAGTGATCTACTCAAGGAGGCTTCTGGATCCAAGACTACTCAGAACCTGGTGGGCCCTGAGCACCTGCTCTATCATGTGCATGCCAAGTGTTGACTGTGGACATCCCTGTCTGCTCTGTTCTCCAAAATGATCAACAGAGTCCCTCCAGTGTCCTTTACATGGCCAGGTCCCTAGTATGTCTCATGATTTCAAAGGAAAACTAACCATTACTAGACAGGAAGAAAGAAGGGGAGGAATAAGGAGGAGGAGACATAGGGAAAGAGGGAAGGAAACAAGTCTCCGAAGCGTCGGGTGCCAGGGAGGTGACTTAGGATGTGAACAAGCTGTCTTCTGTGCCCGGTTCCAACCCCTGAGAGCTTTGCATCTGGCAACAGGTTCCTAGATGTCTCGGTGCCTTGGGTTTCTTATTCACCCAGTGGGAGTCTGCTTCATCCAGTCTTGAACAACCATAGCAGCAACGTGGCTGACAACAACAGCACTTCTGTAGGGCTTGCTCCATGCCTGGCCCTGTTCTAAGTACTTTGTGATCTTGGCTCACCGGAGGCTTAAGATGACCCTAGGAGGGAACGCCACCCTAACCCTAACCCTATCTCCTTTTACAGATGGGAAAACTGGGTCACGAGCGTGCTCAACTCACTTTGGCAAGGCCACAGAGCTAGGGGGTGGCAGCCCTGGAATGTGAGCACAGGGTTGGGGTCTGCGGCCACCAGGCCACACCGCCTCTGTTCTCCCACCAGGCAGCAGGCTGATGGGGCCACCGGCCTGACACGCTGCTGAGCACACAGTAGATGCTCAGGACACACTCCTTGCCTGGCCTGCTTGCTTCTGTCCCTAAGAGCCAGGCTTCTGAATCCATACCACCCTCCCCTCGCCCAGGGCATCTCTTAATTTAACCACAGCCTTGCCCTGTCCCTATTAGGATGACCATCCCAACAGGAGAACAGGAGTTCTGGGCCTGCACCTTGGCCAACCAGTGGGTGCCCAGCACCCCATCATCATTCCGCTGCCTTCCAGCAGAAATTATAACCACTTTGAGTCAACCCCAGCCTCCACGCCGAAGGAAAGCGATTGAGGTCAGGAGAGGCAGACAGCCTACCCATCACAGCCGCTGCGGCCATTCCTCACGCCGTGACATGCAATCTTCTGCCGAGGGTCACCTCTGGAGAAGCGATTCCTCCAAGCTCAGAACAAATGCCAAATTGCAGCTTTGCCAAATCATCACGCGCAACACATTGAAAATAGCCGCCTCCACGATAGATCGTTAACCAGAGCAGCCCCTTCCTCCAGTATAACCAAGATCGCAGTTACCGTAAATACATTAACTTATTCGTGCTGCGGCACGTGGCCCGGGAGCCGGCTCCTCAGGCAGCAAAGAGCAAATCCCAGCCAGCCTGGGAGGGAGCCGTGCGTGGGAGGAATTTGTCAGCCAGGAAAAGGAAGAGGTAAGCAAAGGCGCCCAGGACAGAACCCACTGCTGGTCCCCAGGCTCCATCCTGGGGAGACGTGGCTAGAAGGGGACTGGGGCGATCGACATCGTGCTGTCGCTCTGTGCCCCACGGAATCTGTGAATTAAGACTGGATCCAAGGAAGAAGCGTCCGTGTGTCTTCCTGCTCGTGTGAAAATCAGTGGTGTGGCAACTCCAAACTCTACTGGATGAGTGTGTTTGGGGAGTGGGGGAGGAGAGGAGAGAGAGAAAAGGGAGAAAGATAGAGGGACGGGGGAGGGAAGAGTGACGGTGAGAGGCAGAAATATGAATGAGAAACAGGCCAAAAAATGGAGAAGGTGACTTGAAGACGGAAAGAAGGGGGAGAATAAAGAATGATACAGAAAAAAAAACAGGCTGAAGGAGACAGAAGGAGAGGAGGACAGAGGGACAGGGAAAGTGCGGGGAGAGAAAGAGAGGAGGAGAGGGCAACAGTCTGCCTCTGGAAGGCTGGGTTTTGTTTCCACCGAGAAGAGAAATCGTTCTTTGTTATCGAAAGCCTTGAGTGACACCAGCAGACCCCCGGACCCCCTCTCCAGGACGCCAGCACCAAGACTAGTGCGAGCACACACACACACACACGCGCACACACACATGTACGCACACTGACACACGGCCCACAGTCAGTCCCCTCCCCCCGCCCCCAGCGCTGAACACAATTCAGTCCCAGAAGAGAAAAAGTAGTAAGTGGTCCTCGCCAAAGGAAACAGGCCCAAACCAGACTGGGGATGGGTGTGGGGGAGGGGAGGGCGGACGAAGCAGCCCAGGTCAGGGGCCCAGAGAGGACAGAGACGCAATTGGAAGGAAAAAGAACCTGGAGCCCCGTGGCTGTAGCCCTCCCCACCGCCCCAGGCCTGCCTCTTCTTCATCTGAGCATCAGGGTCCAATCTTAATGGTCCATGGCCCCCTGCTACCTAGGGAGACTGCAGGACACCAGCTTCAAGAGGGGAGTCACCCGTGCAAGGAGCGGCCAGTTCTGGGCCAGAAGCTGAGCTGCGGGCTCCCAGTGCCTCCCTTCTGAAGTGGGTGGGCAGCTTCCGGCCAACCTTTTGCCTCTTTCCCTCACGCCGCTCCTGCCACCTCCCGATAATTCGCCAGCGTTAACAGATTGATGGCAGCGCGCTGGTTTGGATCAACTTTGCGTATGTACTTTGCGAGAGAAAAACATTTTCCTCTTCCCCGATTTTCTGTTTGCCCATTAATACACTCCACATTTGCTGGTGCTCAATGACTGTTCATAGAGAATGTTGTTGTTGTGATTAAGGGTGCCAGGGTTCTCGCAAGTACAAACACACCAAACCATAAAAAGGGCAATTAATTCTTTAAAAAAATGCAGGCGAGTGGGAGACAATGGATGCTCCGTTTATAGAAAAGCAAGGCAGAAGACAGATGTGTGTCAGAGGTGTGCTTACAGGGCAGCGATGTCTCCTGTAAACCATTGGGAAGATGTTGTCCAGCAGATTCTTGGTCATCGAAAGGCGGTGTGTCAACCACTTACGATAAGCCCGACCCTGGGCTGGTCACTGGAGGAAGCCACAGAGTGTGGGCGAGGGGGATGGTCTAGCTGGGATGGAAATTCTGTCTCTGGATAAGGCACCTACTGCTTCTGAACCTTGGTTTACTCATCTGCAGAATGGGAGGCTGAACCCCCAGAATGGCTGTGATCTTTCAAGAGGAAAATGTCTATCAAGGGCTTAGTTGGGTGATTGGCATATAGGCATATGAGAATGACCTGGTTCCTCATTCACTCATGCGTTTATGGACCGCCTTCCTGGGTCGGGTTGTGGGCTGGGTTCCGAGGGTACGGTGGTGAGAAGGATATACCAGTCCCTGCTTGTGTTGAGCTGATGATCTAAGACTGGGAGTCAGAGACTCTAAGCCTCTAAAACCGTGATGTGTCCTATAGTGACAAATGCTTGCAGAAAAGTACAACAAAGTAAGAATAAAAATGTCCTGGTGGGCTATGTCAGACAGCGGACGGTGGCGGGGACCGAAGTGGGGAAGGGACAGGCAGGGGACTTGAGCAGAGACCGAGCAGGGTGAAGGGTGAATTTTGTTTCTCAATCCCTTTCATCTTTCCTAAAAACACGTTTAACAAGCCCTTGAAGGACCAGGGAGAGATGGCCATGCATGAGCAACTGGGACATGTTTCGGGAGTCGTGAAAAAAAAGGTCAGGACACACTCAGTGAATGTTTCCTGCCTCCTGGCACTCAGAGTCGTGGGGGGCTGGGGTTCAGGCCATAAACTAACCCAGACACCGTGATGATTTCATCACAAACTCTGGCAGGTGCCACAAGGAAGAAGCAGTGAGCTCCAGGACCTGCAACAGGGGCCTGACCGGAAGTGACAACGGAGGTGAACTTGGAAAGATGAGTAGGCGGTAGGGAGGTGATAGGAGGGTGAGAGCTGGAAGAGCATCCCTGACGGAAGGAACAGCATGTGCGTGGGCCAGGCCAGTGGCAAAACAAAACACGGGCTCTGTGGTCAGACAAACCCAGGTTCAAGTCCCTGCCCCACCACCTCCCAGCTGTGTGACCTTGGGCGGGTAACTTGGGGTCTCTGAGCTTCAAGGTTGTCACCTGTAAAGTGGCCTCACTGAGGCTCCGCTGGGCTGTCCTGAGGACCTGAGTAAGGGAAGCGTTTAGCAGAGTGAAGTCCTAAACCAAGGCTGGTTTCTTGCAGAATTATCAGATCTGGGGATGGGATGGGCTCCAGGCAGTGGTCAAGACATTGGCAACCAGCTCCTGTGCTCTCCGTCACTTTGCCTCCATAACTGAGGGGTTCCAGTCCCTATTTTAGGGAAGTAACATTCAATCCACAGAATAGATATTGATCGCGTGTCTCCCAGGTGCCCATCAATGGACTTAGGAGCTAAGGTGACCTGGTCCCAGTTTTGGTCAGGGTCAGTGTGAGTGACTTATGTCAATCCAGTAACGACAGAAACAAATTCCAGATCATCCTCCAGATGCCCCTTCACTCGGCCAGGTGTGGATTCCCAGCAGCCGAGACTCAGCCAGTGCAGTCGGATCAGGGTCAGCGTCACTTCCACCTCCTTGGGAGGGGTCCTTGTCTGGCTTCCCGGCAGCTCGGATCCGCTCTGCCCACCCCACCCCCACCCCTGGTCACCGGCTGTGCCCTTGGTCTGCATCTGCGGTACCATCTCCTTCTGACTCCAGGGTCATCCTATAGTCCTTTCCTCTCTCTGCCTGGACTCCCTCCTGAATTTCAGCCTTGCTCGCCCAGCTGCCCGCTTCTCACCTCCACTCTGACATTTAAGTGACACCCAAGCTTAACACAATCAAAGCCGACTCTGATCTCCACCTGATCCCCCAAGCTTTTCCACCACACAATGTCCTCATTTCAGCGAAGGCCGGTGCCAACCTTTTTCTGTCCCCGTTCCGGGCAAAAGCCTTGGCCTCATCCTGGGCGCCTCTCTTTTGCTCACACTCCACACTCAGCTAATGCTCTTGGTTCCAACTTCATAATTCGTCCAGAGTCCAAACACATCTCAGCACCACCACAGCCACTACCCGAGCCCGGGCCACCGTCACCTCTTGACAGGGTTATTGCAGAAGCCTCCAAATAACTTCCTGTTTTCTGCATTACGCCCCACAGTCTAACTGAAAGCTAAGATGTACATCAGGTCACATTACTCCTGCACTTCAGGACCCCCAATGCATCCCAGCTCCCTACATTCCGTTCCCCCTGCCGCAGCCTCGCTGGTGTGGTCGGCCCCAGGGCCTTTGCACTTGCTGACCCATCAGCCTGGAATGCTTCTCCCCAACATGGCCACTCCCTTGCCAGTTCCAGGTCTTTCTGGGTTGTCACCTCAGGGAGGGTGACAAAATCAAAACACTCCCTAGCCCCAGTTCCCCTACTTTAATGTTCTACATGGCACTTGGCCCCTTCTGACCTTCTGTATCTGTTATCTTTTCGTTCACTCATAGTCTCTTTCCTTCTCTGCACTAGGAGGCTCGCTTCTTGACTTTTATTTTGGGGGAGGGGGCTGCCACTGAGTAAATATTTGTTGAATGGATGATGTCTGTGACTCAAGCAATGATTAATTCACTGGCCCTTTTGCTCTTAGAAAGATGCCAAAGGGCACCTTCTAGTGAGACTCAGAGCATCCCACCTTCGAGGGGTTTGACTTCCCTTGAGTTTGACCAAGATGTCTAGAGGCTGACCAGAGAGAAAGAGGCAGTAGAGAATCTTGCTTCAACAGGAACTGCTCGAATCCCAGCCCTGCCATTTGCTGGCTGTGTGACCTTGGGAATTCCCTCCGGGTACCTGATACTCAGTGTTCTCACCCATAAAATTGGAACATGTTATGGACTGAATTGTGTCCCTCCAAAAGATATGCTGAAGTCCTAACCCCTGGGAATGTGACCTTATTTGGAAATAGGGTCTTTGCAGATACAATTAGCTAAAATGAGGTTATGCTGGATTATGGTTTCCCCTAAATCCAATGATTATTATCTCCATAAGAAGAGGGAAATTTGAAAAAAAAAAAAAAAAGAAGAGGGAAATTTGAAGAAAAAAAAAGAAGAGGGAAATTTGGATGCACACACAGAAAATAACGTGGGACAAGGCAAGCAGACATTGGAGGGATGCGGCCACAAGCCAAGGAACACCTGAGGCTACCAGAAACTGGAAGAGGCGAGGAAGGATCCTCCCCTAGAAACTTCAGAAGAAGTATAGCCCTCCAGACGCCTTGATTTTGGACTTCTCGCCGGCAGAAACCATGAGAAAATAAGCTTCCGCTGTTCGAAGCCGTCCAATATGTGGTATTTTGTTATGACAGCCACAGGGTGCAAACACAGAATGATAACCCCCGTTTGCTAAGGTCTGCATGATGTACAGAGGGCTCCCGAGGGCCCGGGTCATAACAGTCCCTCCTTGAGTGTCCCACGGCCCCTCTGACATGCTGGCTGCCACCTCTGTCAGCTCTGAGAGAGGGAAGGGACTGGATGAGAAAGAGGATGCACGAGTGACAAGCCGAAGCTACTGTCTGATCCTAGAGTCTGCTTTGTCCCCAAGATCTGGGCACACAGACCCACAGAGCCTTGCAGCCAGCCCCTCTCACCTGCCGAAGAGCCAGCAGTCTTGACGAACAGCAACCACTGTGAACCCTCAAATCTCCACTGAAATCTCTGCTCCGGGCCCTCAGAGCCACTTCTTGTCCCTGATATCCCTGCAGAAACATAGCCAAATTCTCCATTGGATTCTGCTAAATAAATCCAGTCCATCCATCCACCCACCCGCCCCACCACCGCATCCCACCTCCAACTGCCTCCGTCCACTGACATTTGGACCCAAGAGCTAACTGCAGCGGCTTCATCTAAAAGGAAACCACAAACACGCTCTCACCCACGTTTTATGACTTTATAACTCACCAAATAAACCTGATTCCTATAACCATAAAACAAAGCAGAAACGAGTTGGACATGTACCAGCCAGGAGAAGCAGGAGGGGGGTGGAAATTGCCGGAGGGGGCTCTCAGCTGCGGAGCCGCGGTTCTCTGGGTGGATTTCGGCGCCACAGTCTCGCAGAAACTTAATATTCCAATCAGCACCCAAGCAAGGCATTAGAAGCCAAGGAGTGCATGAGTGCCCCCATAGCTGGGGGAATATTACTCACCAGGTCATGGTCGGCTGCATAAAATACAACCCTCATATATCATTATAACTGCCAGCCAACGACAGTTATAATTGAGACGGCAATAACTAGGAGAGAGTTCTTTAATTTAACATCCAATTATTACAAGTTATCACTTCTTAATAAATGTAATATAACAGACAATCAATGTTGCATGCGACGGCCCAGACTGCAATGGGATGGGAAATTTATATCCTGGGGAAGAAAATATACTCTGTGTAGTGTGTGTGCGTGTGCGTGCTTGCGTGCGTATGTGTGTGTGCGCGCGTGCGTGTGTGTGTTTTGGCTTTCTGAAGTCTGCAGCCGCTGTGATAAGTGTTGCAAGACTCCAGCTATAAATAGCTGAGTTTGCCTCAATAGCTGACATCGCCTCATTTGCATATGTACAATAGCTCCAGGCCAAGGCAGAGGAAAGAATAAGAAGGGAAAAAAAGATTTCTTCTCCCTGGTACTGGCTCTGAGGGTGACAAGTGAAGGCAATGCCCACCCCCACCCCGGCCCAGAGGGCGCCGAGGCCCAGCAGGGTGGCTGGCGAAATTGTCCTAAACCTAACTTGGCAGGGCAATACTTTTTTAAAACAAATTTTTCTTTGATGTGTGACAAGCACACAGAAAAGTGAATAGATCATGAGCGAGCGTGCAGCTGGATGGCTTTCTACAAAATGGATACACCCAAGGATTAGCAGCTGGGCAAACAAATAGGAATGACCAGCCCCCAGAAGCCCCCCTCCCAGCAGCATCCCCTCCTGGCACAGCTAAGATAACCTCTCTCCCGATTTCCACCTTCACAGATTACTTTTGCTCATTTCTGAACTTTGCATAAACAGAATCACACAGTACATTCTCTTGTGTCTGGCTTATTTCACTCTACATTACTTTGTGAGTTTCCTCCATGCTGTTGCCTTTAGAAGTGCTTCATGTTTATTTCTAGATAATACTCAACCTCGTGAATACCCCGCAGTTTATTTATCTGTTCCTTAAGTTGGTAGACTTTTGTGCTGTTTTCAGTTTAGGGCTCTTACATATAGTGCTGCTACAGACATTCTTGTGCAAATCTTTGGTGAACATATGTAGATGATTCTCTGGGGTGGGTACCTGGGAGGAAGACTCACTGGTCTCCAGGGCAGGTGCATGTTTACTTTAATAGATGCTACCAAATAGCTCTCCAGAGTGGCTGTACCATTCTGCATCCCCAGCAGCTGTCTACAAATGTTCCGGGTGCCCCAAATCCTCGCCAGCACTTGACAGTATCCGTCTTCCTGGTTTCCATCATTCAGGTGGATGCGTAGTAGGATCTCGGTGTGTCTTCATTTGCATTTTTCTAGTGACTAGTGAGGTTGCCTGCCTTTATGTATTTTCATTGGCCATTTGTATGTCCTCGGTGGTGAAGGGGTTGTTCTACTGTTTGTCCTAGAAAAGGACAAACAACCCATTCTGTTGGATAGAATATCTTTGTCCATTGGAAGGATTGCAAATGTCTTCTCCAGCTCTGCTCTGCAACTTACCTTTTCATTCTCTTATTGTCCTTTGGTGAAGAGCTGTTTTCAGATTTCCATACAGTCCAACCTGCAAATATTTGCTTTTACAGTCGTGCTTTGTTCTGTACAATACAGAATTTTGATCATCTTTAAAAAGGGGAATTTGCTTGAGATAGTTTTTAGTTAAGCTTCTAGGAGAACAAATTGTTGGGCACTTTGTGGGGGGTTTTGCCCACCTATTTATCCACACCCCTCAACTTGATGCACATGGATTCAGTGGGTAAAGATTAGGGCAAATTATCCATTCACTGTGCATCCCTCTAGCTATCTGTTTACTCATTTATGGAGACTTGTGTGCCAGGTGCTGTGCTTCTAAGAACTTGAATCACACAGATGAATATGACAGACACAGTTCATGACCTCAAGAAATATAAAATTCCCAGAAGGAACCATAGGGTAAAATTCTTAGTGACCTTGAGTTTGGTAAAGATTTCTTAAATAAGAGATGAAAAGAACAAAACTGCATGAACTATAAAAGCAAAAATAAATCCATATATTTGACTTCATCAAGATTAAATAATTTTGCTTTACAAAAGACACTGTTAAGAAAGGCTGAAAACAAGTTTTTCCAGTAATCTCTTTTTTTTTGGAATTTTTGAATTTTATTTTATTTACTTTTTTATACAGCAGGTTCTTATTTGTTATCCATTTTATACATATTAGTGTATATATGTCAATCCCAATCTCCCAATTCATCACAGCTTTATTTATTCATCCATTCAGTATTTACTGAGCACACACTATGTGGCAGAGAACATGGTGGGCCCTGGGGAATCACACCGGAGAAGAATGGCCAAGTAAACACATCACAGGACGCCCTGCAACAGGGGCTGCGGTAGAAATAAGTGCAGAGCTTGTGGGAACCATGAGGAGGACACCTGGAAGGCTTCCCTGAGGAGGTGATATTTAAACATGGCCTTGAAGGATGGGTACCAGAAAACAGTCACAGGCTTGGAGGCAGGAAAGAGGTGGCAGGTTCCAGAATTGAAAGTCATTTTAAGGTCTGGTGGGTCATCCAAGGGAAGGGCAAGAGGTGAGTCTGGAGAGGAGGCGTCCAGAGTCATTTCTCAGAAGGATCCGAGTGTCCTGAAGAGGATTTGGATTTCACTGTGAAGGCAACAGTGATGTCAGGAAGATGAGAACATTTTGCAAGTAAGAGCGAGTGGAATTTCAGAGCAGCGACTTGGAGTTTAGAGGCCAGGCTGGAACTGACTAAAAGACCAGAGCCACTCTGTGCCTCAGTTTCTTCCTCTGTGAAACGGGGATGATATTGATAATGAGCATTCACTGATGACTTACTCTGTCCCCAGCACCGTTCTAAGGGCTCTATGGCTGTTTACTTGTGTAATCCCTTCGGTCTCCCTGTGAGATAGATTAAATCATCGTTCCCATTTTACAGATGAGAAAACAGAGGTCACCCAGTTGGTGAGAATCAGAATCGGGATGTGAGCCCAGGCCATTTTGTCCCAGTATCTGGCTTCCTAACCATCGCCTGATACTGCTTGATGGTCCAGCTGGCCTCCTAGGGTTGCCATGATGATGGATGGAGGCAGTGAACCATGCAACCCAAGCGCCTTGCTGGGAGCCGGGCTGGGTTCTCTAAGTGCCAGGGGTCGTTAATAAGCAAGCCAGACCAACCAAAGGCTGTGAAGGACTCTGACCAGAGGTATTGGTTTCTAGTAGGACATAGGTCCCCTCCAGCTCACCACTGAGTTACCAAACACTGTTCACATGCAACATCTCACCAGAGCTTTATCCCTCTACCTCGGGGGGGGGGGGGGGGGGGGACACAACAGAGCCATCACACCCATTTCACAGATGAGGAAGTGGAGATTTATGAATGGTGTGTCCAAACTCCCAGGAGTGTCACCAGTGGGCTGGTGTTGAAACCCTGTCCACGTGCGTCTCAGTCCTGTGAAATCACCCAGGCCCCAGGCCCACTGTAGACCCATCAAGAGAGTAGCAACGAGTTCTCCAAGCAAAGACAATTCATGAAAATCTTTTAATACAGAGTGTATTATTCAGCTTGGGCTGCCATAACAAAATACCACAGACTGGGTGGTTTAAACAACAGAAATTTATTTTCTCTCGTATTTATTTATTTATTTATCTGGAGGCTGGAAATCCAAGTTCAAGGTGCCGGCAAATTCAGTCTCTGGTGAGAGCTCCCTTCCTGGCTTGCAGATGGCCACCTTCTCGCTGTGTCCTCACATGGCCTTGCTTCTGTGTGTGCTCTGAGGGAGAGATCTCTCCGGTGTGTCTTCTCCTTATGAGGACACCAGTCCTATTGGATCAGGCCCTATCTCCAAACACAGTCACATTAGGGGGTTATGGCTTCAACCTATGAATCTGGGGGGAGACACAATTCAGCCCTTAAGACAGAGAGAATGAAAACAGAATGAAAGAGGGGAGGGAAGAAAGAGAGACCAAAGTAGAAAATAAGAAAAGCAAACAAAGAGGATGATTCAAAAGAGGAAAGGCGGGCCAGCCTGGGGCGATGACCCGCATAAAGCCTTGAACACACCATCACTTGCTGGGGACACACGCAGCTGCCAGAACTTGCTTGTCTGGGACCCCCAGAACAACTAGGAGTTTTCTGTTGGCAAAAGATGGAGTTTCCGCACATACAAAATATCTATATTCGAGATTCATAAATAAAGACCCTCTGTTATCATGAATCTTAAATGAACAAAAACCTGGTGGCCATGGTGTGAATGCCCTTCAGAGTCAACGGACCAAATATCTTCATTTTGCAGATAGAAAAGTGGAAGCCCAGAGAGGGGAAGACACCTTCCCCAGGTCACACAGCTCACTCCAATTCAAGTTTTCTGACTGCGCCTGCAGTGTTTCTTTCTGGAGGTCAGAGGTGGCCAAGAGAAGCGGCAAAAGGTGGCAGATATGACAGATGGGGGAACTGAGGCTCAGAGCAGTGAAAAGGCCTGTCACAGAGCCACCAGCATGTGGCTTTATACTCAGAGCAACGGTAATAATGATTGTCAGCAACGTACTGGGGGGCCGTCCCTCAGCTGAGAGCTGTGTAGGCGATAACTTGCCTAATACTCAAGGCATTATCGCCTCCGTATTCCCACATTGGAGAAGAGGAAACAGAGGCTCAGGAGAGGAAATGACTTGACCAAGCCCACCCGGACATGTCCACATGCTTCACAGGGTGAGCTTTGCTGCCAGGCTGGACCTCACGCAGGTTTGAGGCTCCCCAGGCTTGGGAAGCAGGGACCAGGGCTTCTCCTCCATCCCCATCCTCCCCTCCCTTCCTGGCATCCCCTGGGGGGCCAGCCCGCATGGGGCGGGAGTGACACCCACACTCCCCAAACAGAAGGTCCCCACGTGAGGTGTCAGCTCCGCAGCTGAGGCTCTGCAGCCAAACCCGCCCTCCTTCTGGGGGAGGTGGGATGTGGCGGGGCTGGGGGCCGAGGGGGAGGGTCGCGCCGCAGTTGCGCTCGGGCTCGGCAGCCTGCCGGGCAGACTGAGGGGCTCCCAGCCAAGGGAGGTGTGATCTCCCCAGGCTCGGCGTCCTGGAGTGCGAACTTCAAACGCCCGATTCCCAACATTTGGCCGAATTTTTTTTTCCTTACCCCAAAGCAAATGCGGCTCCAACGTGGGCGCCTGGCGCCCGACTGGGGCGCAGTTGGCTGTTTTGCGGGATGAGAGGGGCTGCTCACACAGGAGGATCCGGGAGGGGAAATCTGGTGGGCGGAGGGGGACGCGAGGGAGGGGGAACTGGCCGTGCCGCGCGGACCTCGAGAAGGGTCATTGGTGCTGGATCGGTGGGAGGGTGGGTGGACGGGCAGATGGATGGAAGCACTAACCAACAGGCACCCAGCAGGCAGTGTGGACAGAATGAGACCAGGACCCATCATTCCCTCTGTGGCCGGGCGCCTGTGCCCTGGCGATCACACTCACCTCCCTGAACGACGAAGGCTCCTGTCCCTGTCTGTCTGCTAAGGGCTGAACCTTACCAAGCTCCGCGTGCCTGGGGGCTGAGCACAGGGTCTGACATGGACCCGCATCAGAGTTGAGGGCGGAAGGAGGGAGGGAGATGGGAGAGAAAGAAGGAAGGAAGGGGAGGTGAAAGGAGAGAAGTTTGGTCTCGACATAAACAACATGACATCTCACACAATAAAGAACCATCTACTGCTACACGCATCACGGATCTCACAGACTACACATTAGCAAAAGACGCCAGTCACAAAAGAGGAGAGACTGTACAATCCCATCTGCCTGAGTCTCAAAGCAAGCAAAAGTAAGCTATGCAGGAGGGGTCAGAAGAATGGTTACCTCTCGGGGGAGGTAGTCACTTGGGGGGCAGGAGGGTGTTGGAAATATTCTAAATCTTGATTTTGCTGAGATCCAGGGGCATCCATATATGTAAAAGTCTATCAAGTTGTAAGATAAAGATAGGTGTACTTTGGAATATACTTTCCTATATGTAAATTTTATAGCTTAATCATTTTTTAAAATATTTATTTATTTATTTTTGGCTGCATTGGGTCTTCATTGCTGCGCGCGGGCTTTCTCTAGTTGCGGTGAGCGGGGGCTACTCTTCGTTGGGGTGCACGGGCTTCTCATTGCGGTGGCTTCCCTTGTTGTGGAGCACGGGCTCTAGGCACACAGGCTTCAGTAGTTGTGGCAGGTGGGCTCAGTAGTTGTGGCTCGTGGGCTGTAGAGCACAGGCTCAGTACTTGTGGCGCATGGGCTTAGTTGCTCCACAGCATGTGGGATCTTCCCGGACCAGGGCTCAAACCTGTGTCCCCTGCATTGGCAGGTGGATTCTTAACCACTGCGCCACCAGGGAAGTCCCTAGCTTAATCGTTTTTGAAAAATAGATAACAGGACCGAAAATGGATGGATGGATGGATGGATGGATGGATGGACAAAGGACAGACACTCGTTCAGTGGATATTTATGGACACTAGGTGTGAGCAGGGCTCTGTGCTGTTTTGGAGGCCCAGAGGCAAATTAGTCCCACCCTTTTCCTCCAAAGAACTCACAGTCAGACCGGGAGACAGGTGCACACAGGCAGGCATAACAACAAAACAACAGGACGGCCGCAGTCAAAAAGAAGGGATGGGCTGGATTAGAGGAGAGGGAAAATATTTGCCAAGAGCATCAGATGGGCAGAAAAGGATAAAAGCAGAGAAACATACTGAAAGCAGAAACCTAAGCAGAAAGATATGTGAAAAATAGAAGTGGATGGATGGATGGATGGACGGATTGATGGATGGATGGAGGGAGGGATGGACGGATGTGGGAAGGGATAGATGAATGGGGATTTTATTTTACTCCTTGAAGGTTAAAATTGCCTTGCACGTAGTAAATGTTTAATTAGATGTTGAATGAACAAGTAAATTAATCTAATATGTTCTAATTTCCATAGCATGGTTAATAGCAAGGTAAGTAAGCAAGGATCTTAAACATTTTGAGATTCTTTTAGTCTGAATATCTACCTGCTCGAATTCAGCCTTCAGAACAATCAGGGATGCAAGAAAGACCTCCCGGACAAGGGATTCATAGTGGTTTATTTATAATGGCACAAGGTAGGTGGCAACCCCCAAAACGTAACAGCAGGGGGACCTTGATGCTGCCACATGGGAATTACATAGCCCTACATATGACAAGGGAAAAAGTGTCGTTAATGATACGAGAAAACGTTTAGGATGGAAAATAAGGGCAAAATATAATAATTAGTATATATAAGTAGCTATACAATATGAAATCACCAATGTTTGTGCTTTTTTTTTAAAAAAGGACTTGGGTAAACCTTATGTCAAGGCATTTCTTGTGGCTTTCCCTAAGTAGCAGGATAATTTTGTTTTCTGCTTTGTTACGTATCCTGCATTAACTAACCATCATGCCAGGACAACAGAGAGCTTTAATCATCAGGCAAAGAAAAGCCATTCCTGCTTTGCCAACCTCAAGGAAAAAGAAAAAGGGAATTTGCTCTAAAAAATAATGATGGGGTCAGTGATGTAACCATGACAATCAACTCCAAAATATTCCCACCTTGAAGTTATTCCTTTTCAGTTCTCATAAACACTTGTGTCTCTCTGAGCACAGTAGTACTGAGAGGCTTAGGAGAGACAGACCCATTTTTCCCTGGGAACAGTGCCTTCATTTTCCCACTACATGTTTATTGAGCACCTACTACGAGCTGGGTAGGCCAATGGGGTGCAAAGGACTCTCTTTGCCGGGAGTGAATATTTTGTTAGATATCAAGCCTGGGCAAGCTGGACTGTCATCCCTGCTCACCCAAGCGGGGGATAAGAAGAGTGGCTGACATCTATGGAGTCCTGACTCCATGCCAGGGAGATGGCATGCATCACAGAGACTAAATTTGATCCAGTCCTATGAGATCAGCACTGTGTGCATTTCACCAATGAGGAAACTGAGGCTCAGAGAGGCCAGGGAGCTTGCCCAAGGACACATAGCAAGGATGTGGCAGAGCAAGAGCCTATGGTCACACCTTCAAGTCCACCCTCCCTCTGTGAGACCTGCTTTCTCTTTGTAATTACAGTCATTCAGAGGGAGAAGGCAACCAAGAAACAATGAAAAGATAATAATATAATGTCGTGCTGTGTAAAGTTTTATGGAGGAAAACCGACCAGGATGAAGGGCAAGGGATGACAGATGTGCGTGCGGGCAAGTTCAGATAGAAGAGGTTCCATGAAGTGTGACACATGAATGAAGGAGAAAACCATGTGGAGAACTGCGGGGAGTGTTCCGGGCAGCAAGCAAAGCAAGTGCAAAGACCCTGTGGTGGAATAGAGCTTGGTACAAACAAGGAACGGGGGGCCAGTGCAGCTGGAGTGAGGTGGGCAAGAGAAAAGGGATGAAATTGGCTGTGGATGTGTGGTAGAGAACTCCCCATCCCTGGAGGCAAACAAGCAAAAGTAAATCAATCACTGCATACATATAGGCTTTAAGTAGGAAGTATACTAGATTATCTGTATTACATCTTCCAACCTTAATAGCCAAGGCATAGGTCATTCACTCATTCATATGATTATTCAATCAATTACTGAGCTCTACTATGCACCAGGCACTGGGCTTTTAGCTAAGACACACACACAAAAATGTATCAACATGGTCCCTGTCCTCGTGAGGCTTTACAGTGAAAGTGATGTCAGGTGCATTTTGGTAGTATTCACTCTGTTATCAAAAGTGTTGCCGGCAGCCCCGAGATGTTCACATCTTTTAACTTCATTAAATTTTCTTCAAGAAGGGATTGGCATGCTCCCTTCACAGAGGAGGAAACTGAGGCACAGAATGTTGCAGGGACCTGCCCAAATGATGTGTTAATGACAGAGCCAGCACATAAACCTGGATTGGCTGAAGTCTGCATGGAAACTTCCTCCCCAGTTAAGGAATGCATCTAAGATCCCTACAGAAAACACTGGGTTCCTTGGAAGACACCTTCCACCCCTCCTTCCCCCGCAAAACCCCTCATGCCAGTTTGCCAGGTCAGAGGATGCTATGGGAAGTCCCCATCTTCCTTCTCACTTGCCAGGAGGAGACCCTGAGCCACGAGCCAGGGCACTTTCCTCCCAGCTTAATGCATTCTCGACTAAATTAAAGTCATACCTCATTTTAAATTAAGGGGATTTTTAAAAAATAAAATATCTACAACATTTAAATATCATTAGTAATTACATTTTATTTTATTTCGAGCTGGTTGGAAACATTTTATTTCTGATTAGGTACATTTGTTTTTAATATCCAGTTTACTGAACAGAAAGATCTCTCTGTAATGAATGGAGGACAGCTGGGAGTTTTGCTGGGTCCATCACGTGATCCAGGGAGGGGGTCTGGGGCTCTGTGGAGATCAGAAAACACCCCCCATCCCCCCAGACCCAAACTCACAGCTCTGGAGCCAGCATCTCCTCCGGTCATCAAAGAAGCCATGGAGAAAATACAGAAGTGGACACTAGTGGACACTAGCTTATAACAATAATCACAGCCAACTTAAAAAAAAATGTTTTTTAGCATTTACTATTTCTAAGACACTTAGCTAAGCATTTTACTACTCGAAATGCCACTGCTAATGATTATAATCAGCTAACGTTTATTGAGTAGTTGCCATATGCCAGGCACTTTGTGTGCAGGATTTGTTTTAATCCTCACAAGAAACTTTTCTAGGTGGATTCAATGCCTCGTTCTCAATTCTATAATCCAAAAAGCTCTGGAAACTTCAAGTCTTTAAGTATTGCATCTGGCAGCCATCCTGACCTAACCCGATTTAAGGATCCCACCTCCTGGGAGCCCACAGGCTCTGCTGCCCCGATGCTCCTGGGATGGTCCTGGGCTCTGGCCCAGCCCTCAGGTAAAATCTCTGAAATCTGAAAGGGATCTGGCCCCCGCCGAGAGACTTGGGTGAGGGATTGTGCACCTGTGTTTCTGTTCTTCCTGTTTCACAGGTGAGGAAACAGGTTGGGCCGTGAAATAACTCACCCCAGAGTCACACGGCTCAGGAGTGTGGATTTGAATCCACGTCTTCCTGTTTTACACTGTTCAAAGCAGTGGCCCTGACTGTCTTTCACACGCTTATTTCTTCTCCCTCAGTCCTGGCAGGAGGCTGAGTACCCCGAGTAGGACCAGAACCCAGGACTCGGCTTTATTGCCCCGTCTCTGTCCCTGTTCAGCTCACTGGCCAGAGTGTTTGTTGAGTGGCTAAGGGACCTCACAACTTTCACCCTGAAAGGACGACCTTGAAGTTATCTAATTACTGAGTTGGAGGGAACCTTGGCTGTTATGGAATCTACAGTTCAAACCTTGGGGAGGTTTTCATACAAAATGCCACTGTCTGAGCCCCACCCAGACCTGTGGAATCAGCATCTCCCAGGGTGTGGCCCAGGAATCTGCATTTTCAATATTCACACCTCCTTCACGATCTGATGATGAGCAGCTCAGATACTGGCCTGACATTCTAGAGCTTAATCACCTCATTCCCCACCCTTCTCTATATCCACATCTTGTATGACTCCTCTATTCAGCATCCCTGACAGAGATGCTTGGCCTGTTTTTATTTGCATACCTCCAATGACAGGGAACTCACTCACTCTCATAGCTTTTAAGCCCATACTTGAACCTGATGAAACACCCTAATGCAGATCTCTGGAGCTTGCAAAAGGAACAATTGCTCCTGCACGGGTTTACTTGATTGGGGGCAGATCAGACAAGTGTGTACATTTGTGACAGAGGCAGGAGAGGTGGCTGGGGCCATACTCTAATGCGTTTGGAAATTATCATTCAGGTAAAGGAATGGGAATGGGACTTCAGACAAGACATCATTGCACATGTGCACGTGTGACCATTGGATTAGATGGCATCAAGCATAGTCCACCAAATGGGTGGTCAGGAGGTACCACCTCTGCCCATGATTTCCCCATGACCTCATGTGATTTTCTCAGGCTCTCTGAGCCTCAGTTTCCTCTTCTGTATAAGGTAACAAATAATAACTTCCTCTCAGGGGTGTATAGACTGAATCCCTGCAGGAAAGAGATGGCATGTTTCAAATTGGGACCATTGAATAAGGGGACTTATTCACCAAGATGGGACAGAATATAGGGAAACCACTAGGAATGGTGCAGCACCCCAGGGTTACTAATACTGGGAAGCTATTGCCACCCAAGATATGAAAGGGTGAACTAGGGAGGGATTACTGGTACCTGGAGAGAGACAGAGCGCTAAGGGGGAAGGGCTTTTCTGCAAGAGGAGCTGAGGTCTTCGGACAAGTGAAGATGCCTATAGCAACACTGCAGGGAGGAAAGACAGGGCTGAAGAGTAAATACCTCTGCCTCTCCCTTGTCCTGCCCTCAGATCTCGTGCTGGGGCTCCCTATTGGCTGACCCAGCCAGCAGCTGGAGGGCAAGGGAGACTGTTGATGCAGCCCATGGAAGACAGCTTCCTGGGGTCTGTAGCAGAAGGGAGAGGGAGCACAGAGGACCTGAGGGGAAAAATGAACAACAGAGAGCACATCTGTGCTGAAGATTTAATGAGAGCATGGATTGCAGTAGCTGCCATGATCCCCGGTGCATACGTCAGCCACGGAAGGTAAGTCCTCGCCTGGTTTGCCACCTCTGCCACCCGTTGGCATTGACCAACAGCTCCAACAGAATACCTGGCTGGAAGCACCTTAGGTCATACCCTTCAGGGCTGGGGATACCCACCAAGTGGCCAGTTCTGGGCTCTGCACAGACACAGGGCACAGCTGCTCCAGGAAGCAGGCAGGCTCGAGGCCAGGGGCCTCTGGGGCTGTTTGTGAAATTCCGGCTGTGTGAAGCTGCGAGCTGTCGAAATCAAGAGGCTGACATTTAACATGCAGCAGCTTCCTGTGATGGATAAATATTAAACACAGCACGACCGACAAGACTAAGTAAATATCTATTAGTCTCCACGATGGAGTCTGCAGACACAAGGAGAGGATGTCCTAATTGTTCACCCTTCTCGTAATATTAAATAAGCGCCCCACTAGACTTCACCCAGGATGGGTTGTCTGGCTTCGCTCTTCTCTCTCTCTCTCTCTCCCCCTCTCTTTATTTTAATTACATCAAGTTGAACAATCTTACATTTTTTGAGGATAGCCAAAAAAGGGAAATAGCCTATGGAAAACTAACCATTTCCATGACCTACCTTCAAAGACTAGAATAGAAGGGGAAACTTAGAGATGGTCTAATTCAACCCATCACTTTACAGGTGCTAAAAAATAAGTAAAAAATGAAGGCCAAGGAAGTATAGTGAAAAATCACCCTTGAAGCGAGCTCTGACTTCTTTCATGTACATTGGAAAGTCTAATTCATATGTGTGTATAAATATGTATGTAATTATATTATTATATACATTATAATTATTATTAACATATATATCTAAACACACACACATCCTGGCAATGAGCAACAGGTCCAGGGATGAGCACCATGCATTTAATCAACCAACAGGTGTTCACTAAGCACCTACTGCAGAAGAGACACTGTGCTAGGCCCTCAGTTAGCACAGCAAAGAGACAGAATGAGTCATTGCCTGTATTAGCTAGCTACTGCTGTATAACAAATATCTCACAGTCACTGTGGGTCAAGAGTCCAGGCACAGCTTGGCTAGGGCCTCTGCTTCAGGATCCCTCATGAGGCTGCCCTCAAGGTGTCAGCCAGGGCTATGGTCTCATCTCAAGGGCCAACTGGGGAAGAACCTGCTTCCAGACTCACCTACTTCTTAGCAGAATTCTGTTCGTTAAAGGTTGAAGAATGAGGGCCTTCCTGCTGGCTATTGGCCCGAGGCTGTCCTCAGTTCCCTGCCATCTGGATCTCCCCATAGGACAGCCTACAACATGACCACTTGCTTCACCAAAGCCAGCCAGGGAGAGAATGTCTCAGCGAGATGGGCATAGTGATCTTATGTACCATAGTCACAGGAGTCACATGCCTCTCTCCCAGCTTCTGGTGTTGCCAGGAACGCTTGGTGTTCTCAGCCTGTAGACACATCACTCCCATCTCTGTCTCTGTCATCACACAGTGTCCTCTCCTTGAGTGTGTGACTGTGTCCTTTCTCCTCTTCTTATGAGGACACCAGTCATGTTGGCTAGAAGGTCCCCCACTGCTGCAGTATGACCTCATCTCAACTTACATCCTAATTCAATCTGCAAAGACCCTATTTCCAAATGAATTTGCAGTCACAGCGACCAGAGGTTAGGGCCTCAATGTATCTTTTGGTGGGGGGCGTTGCGTGGGACAAAATTCAATCCACAAAATGCAGTTATTAGGAGGTTTGAAACAGAGCAGTGACCCTTTTTAAAGAAGCTTTTGCTACTAGCCTGGAAATTACACACTGGGGACAAGACAGGAGGCATGCAGAGTAGTCAGGATCAGAGGGAGGGCGTGGTGACCACCCAGACTGCGACGAAGACAGCGTAGTCAAGAGTGGGAGCGATGGTCTGGAAGGGGGTTCCCGAACGGGTGCAGGTGCACTGGGGGCGGGTGCATTCTTTGGGAAGGATGCGGAGTGGCATCTCCTGGCTGTGACTTCTTGGCTGTGATATGACATATCAGGATCCTGGGGAGACGGCCTGCGGGTGGAGGGCAGTAATAGCAGGAGAAGGCATGGAGAGGGGCACACCCTGGAGAAGGCGGGCGGAGGAGCTGTGTACAAATATTCCACCTCCCGTTTCACACAGAATGGAAGTGCGGAGTGTGAACAGAAGCGAACAGAAGTGATACACATCACTTCCAGGTGGAGTTTTTAGGGCCAGCCTGGGATTTTCTACAGAAGGCAGATGGCACTATGGTGGATAGTGAAGTCCCCACTGGTGACACCTGAGCAAGTCCAGCCTCACAGGTGCGCCGCCTGCACAGACACCCAGAATTCCACACTTAGGAGGACCCTACATTTGGCCTAATGCTCTATTATTGCCGTCTTCAAATTCTCAGTAACTTTCGAATGGGGGGTGTCGGGGGAGTCCTGCATTTTCATTTTGCATTGAGCTCTGAAAATTTCATAGCTGGTCCTGAGCAGAGCCTCGGCCAACCCATGGGGAACATCCAGTGTAAGTGACAAATAAACAGTTGTCTCAAGACACTGAGATCTGGGGGTTATTTTGTCTCTACAATACAGCTCAGCCTACCCTAACTGTCCCCAGAGGCAACCTCAAGGCCCAGGGCTTCCGGAGAGGAAAAGAAGGAGAGGAGGGGAGAGAACTAAGCTGTGTGCGAGCATGCCCTACCTGGGCACCAAGCTCTGGGTGCGATTTGCTTGGGAGGGATTTTTGTTCTTACCCCAAGAGCAGCTGCATTCCTACTCAGTCTATGCTACGTTGGTGTATATAGTAGCTAAAAGCTCTCAGACTTACGATGGACAGACTTGAGTCCCATTACTGACTCTGTGACCTTGGGCAGGTCTCAGGGCACGTTGGAGACTCAACCTCTCCAAGGCTCAAATTCCTCACCTGCAGAGTGGGAGCCAGGTGGCAGTTTCTCCGCTGCAGCAGCTGCTCTGATGATCCAAGTAAGTGCTCATGTAATAGTAGCTATTATTATTAATGTTTGTTGTTGACTAATAGAGAGCATTCCGCTTCCCCCAAAGCTGGCTTTTCTGTCTGATCCCTCTGCATCTCATCCACAAGGTCGGAGTGGATCAATCTGGGAACCTGCTCCAAGGGAACATTTAGAAAAAGGAGCACCCAGCAAAGAAGAGGTTTGCCGGGGATCCCACAAGTCAGGAGGTGCAGAGGCAAGGACACTAGGCTGGGGCTGAGTGCTGAAATCCCTCTGTACAACAAGGAAAGGAAGGCCAGCTGGAAATCAGTAGTGGACCTAAAATTCACACTGAGACTTTTTAATCTCAGAGCCTGGTCGTCTTACCACATCACTGCAGGCTTTTTGCCAAGCTGTGTTAGATGAATCCACCCTCTTTGTTATGCCGTGTCCTTTATGCCAGTAACTAACATGGTCCATTCCCATGCAAGTTTACTTCAAAGTTAACACTCGCCTTTGTAGGTGACTTTCTCCGCTCCCATCAGAAATCCCTAACCGTGCAAGGAAGGTAAGTCTGGATGGCAGGGCATTTAGAACCCAATTCAGTGCTCGTGGGCTTGAAGTCATTTGTCACTTTGTGTCCCTTCAGGGACCTCTGACCTCTTCTCTCCTTTAAAATCTTACCTCTGCCTCTTGCTAGAAGCAGTGTCAAGTCCCCCAGTTGATGAACAGAATCAAAATTTTTACAAACGTCCATACCAACTGAGTTATCTTAGAATATGTCCGGGCATGTACAGGGTTACCACCAAAGCCCCTGCTGTTGGTAGAACCGTGAGATTCTAGACAAAGTGGTTCATTGTCATGCCTGGTGTAAGCTTGAATGGCTCATGCTTCTAGGGTGCTCAGCCAGCTGGCTCTGCTGGCCTTGAATGGAATCACACACAAGTCTGGGGCTCAGCTGGCTGCCGGCTGATCTAGGCTGGCCTCCGCCAGGAAGAGGTGGGCATGTCTGTTCTGCTGTATGTGTCTCATCCTCCAGAAGGCTAGCTTATACACGGAATTCTTATGGCAAAGATTCCAGGACTTGGAAAGAGCTGTCCAAGGTCCCAGAACAGAGATTTGAATACAGGTCTGTCTGATGAGACTTGCCCTCTTACCTCACCACCTGGCTTGTTCACTGAAGGGCCTGAACGAATGAATGAAATGGTAAGATGAAGTGAGCGAACACATGCAGGATTATTTAGGATGTCTGTGGGTCCCCTCATTTCTCACAAATAATCAAAACTGCCAGTGCTAGAAAGGAACACCCGCAGGTCATTGTGACCCATTTCAGAGGCTCAGGGAAGGCGAGGAATTTACCTAAGGCCACACAGCCAGAGAATCAGCCCCCCAAATCTCCCCTCCTCTCCTTCTTTTTCAGTTAGGCTCATAAAGCCAGAGCTGTATTCGGATAATATATGTGTATACGTATAATATTTGGCTTTAAAGATGTATGCAGCTGTGACTCTTTCACCTGGGCTTGCAAACAGTCGGATTTTATTTGGACAAATTAGGTTTGAGAGCATGGCGGAGCTCTGGGTGAGGGGACAGAGGTCAGTGCTAAGGAGGAGAAATAAAGCAGGGATGTTCGTTTAGGCTGTGTGGAGGCTTATGTAGAAAACACGCTTGATCCACGTTCCCTTGCAGCTGGGAACTTAATCTGGAGGGCTCTCCTCCCGGACTTATTCCAGGCTACGTATACTCCGTCGAACTCCAGGACTGTTTTCTTAGAGAACCAGTTTGGAAGCAAAACCATTCAAAATGACTTGCATTAAGGAGCCTTTCAGTTCAGACTGAGAGGGATGTAGGGATGAATGTGAGTTTGGAATGAGATAAAGTCCAACCTGGGTTCCAACGGTGTATAAATTAGGACCCTTTCTGTTGTAAATTATATGCTCCAATTCAAACTAAATTAATAAATATATATGTGTGTTATGCGTATACAAACACATTTGTATATTTTGTTTCATATGTAATCTGTTCATATAACTAGGAAGTCTGGGGTGGAGTACTTTTAGGTAAGCTCAGTCCAGCTGCTGTTGTCCCCTTTTAAAATAATGTTATTTGTTGCCATTACAAAATAAATCCATGGTCGTTTTAGAAAACAATTTTTTAATATATTAAAAAGTGAGAAAAACATAACAGTTACCCAAGACTTGTCATCCAGAAGTAACCAGCCTTTTGTTGCTGAGCTTTTAAAAAAAACCCTTAAGATTGATAGGTATGTAAATATTGTAAATTCTTATGTTTGCCTTTTTCTTTCTGATTCCAAAATCAATAAACACTCATGGTCGAACATTTGCGAAAGAGACTAAATTATGGAGTAGAAATAATCAATCAGTATCCAACCAACAATGAGATCATTTCTGTTAACTTTGTGAGATTTGTTTTTTAACTTTCCAGCTATCTTTTCATGTGTATGATCTAGACTGTATATTACACATCATTATATTATGAATATAGAGTTGAATAAGTCAATACAGATATTTATATTCATCTATATGTATAAATATTCAATTATTCTATATATTCCATGTTTATTCAGTGTATATTGTTGAATATATATTCAATTCTTATTCAATATATATTTGATTTATATTCCATTATTCAATGTATATTCAATGTATATTCAATTTTTCAATATATATTATTGAATGTATATTCAATTTATATTTACTTATTCAATACATATTACTGTGAATATACATATTCAATACACATATATATTGTGTGATAGATGGATAGATGTAGCAGCATTAACACTGGCTCATTTAGGGATCCCAGGCCGAAAGCAAAAGGCTTAGCATTGTGATGTCACCTAATATCTACCACTAGGCAACCAATTTGTCTTTCTCTATTTAAATAAAACCCAGAGATTCAGGTCATTCAATGCCGTTTTACATTTGGAAAATAATTTCTCAACTTCCTGAGTAGAAAAAGTAGCTTCTGTGACACTTTCTGAGGCTCTGCTTTTGTGGGCACAGAACAGGCCATGCCCTCGCCTGCCTCCCGTGAGTGCCCCGCTCCCACCCCGCCCCCGCCCTGTGTGAATGTTCCCACCATTGCTGGCCAGGGCTGAGACAGAATGAATATGTTTTAGGAGTTATCAGTGTGTCCAGGTGAGCGTAGGGTTAAGTAGAACTTAGCCATCCAGGGCTCTGCTCACATCTAGCAACAGCCCAGGAAACCTTGAGCCTAGGCTTCTTGCCTGATATCATTAAAGAGATCATTGGGCCCCAGTTGTGTTTTATCTTAAAGGTATACGAAGACATTTGCTCTTGTGGGCTTGGCGACAATCCGCTTGTATTTGGACAGATTTGGCTTGGCGGTGAGGCTGGGGCGATGGCCAGTGAAACCTTGCACTGCTCTTTTAAGGACTGTTGTTGGGAGGGAGATTGGTTAAGAATCCTGTACATCCCTGCTCCCCGCTGGGTGTGTAAAGAACTGCTCTGGGGCACAGGCTACCGAGCTTTCAATAGCCCTGACCCATGGGATGAGGCAGACCTTTCCACAAATCCCTTTCCATCTTTCTGATTACGTGGGAAGATCCCACTTGTTACTACTCTGTTTTTAACACCTCCCTAGCATTTGCTAATCTCTCTTTTTATAGCAGCAAGCAGTCTTCAAACACAGAACTTTCAACAAGACAGGCTATCTGACCAACTACATGTAATAACATAGAATTACCGTATTTCGCCCACTCGAAGGCACCGTGATTGCAAGATGCTCTATTTTTGCATACCTCTAAGAAAGAAAAAAATTCCAATAAATTGTAAAAGACCATTCATCATAAGTTCCATCCCAATTTCAAAGTTGCTAAAATGTGTAAAAAAATAAAAAAAATAAGAAAGAGACAAATAAAATGAATACAAATTAACAACAGCTAAATAACTATGGATATCCTATTAATAACAAAGTTCAATATTTTCATTCTTTTTATATTTGTGGTTGCCTTCTATTTATGGCTGGCAATGAGGGTTTCCCATTTAAAGTGGTTATATAAATTAGTTTTGGAAATAAATATGTTTATGAAATAAAATATTTAAACTGTTTAATTTTAATCATTAAATTTTATTTTAGCTAATAAAATGCCGTAAATTAAATATTAAGTAAATATGTGTATTAAATAAGTTTATGGATTTATCTAAAGGAGAATATTAAGCAAATTATAGCATTCCTGATACAGATACTACATGTTGGTTAATGAACAACTGAAGATCGGGAAACCCCATTGCAAATGATTTGGCAAAGCATGAGTGCTCTGTCATCTCCAAGCCTTTCTGAGTACTGGGGGAGAGTCCCTTCTGACTGGAGATACCCTAAATGAACATTTGGCTCATTTTCACCTTTTTGTTAGATGGGGAAACTGAGGCTAAGAAGGAAGAAGGAGTGTAATGTAAGTTCAGTTCAACTCAGTTGTACGTCTTCTCTTCCTTTCCCAGGACCAACTTCTAAGCCCTACTATTCACTACATTATTCAGATAGAATATCGTGTTGGATCCAAACCAAGAAATGGTTTATGTGCAAGTCCTTTCTTACCATCATTTAGCCGTTCTTGAGTCCTGGATTTTGATTCATCCCTTTGTTGGCTGGAATACATCTTCAATTAATTTTTTTTCCAGAAAGGTACATGAGAATATGCTTTTATTTTCCAAATCCTTCAATGCATAAGAATGTTTCCTTCTGCTGTTTTCATACATTAAAAGCAGTTTGGCTGGGTATAAAATTGTTGGGTCACAACTTTTATTCTTTTAATATTCCTTTTTGGGAGAATTTATTATTGTGGAGGAGAAATCATGGTCTTTCAAAGATAAAATGATTCTTTTAAGGTTTCATTTTTTCCTGTCTAGACTCTTATAGGATTTTTTATTTGCCTTGGGGATGCAAAGCCAGAATTCATCTAGTCATGGTCATCTTTTCATTATTTTATCTATAATGTCTTTTGTAATTAGCATATGTACAGTTGTATATGTGTATATGTGATGATGCTTTTCAAATGCATTCTCAAGATGTTTCTTTCCATTGCATCTTTGATTAATGCTGGAATTGAAATGACTGCCTCTCAGGATGGTCATTATAACTAAATGAGATTTCTCCCCTAGTGCAATTAGGGTGATTCCTGGCATCGCTTAGGGCTCAAAATTTTAACCCCCTTTCCTGTTTCCTTCATAGTTATTTGGGGGATAGTTGGGCTTCTCATTTGGATAAATTTTGTATTTATTCATAAATTGGTGTTTCCCATGATTATTTTTTGCCAGATGCCTCTTATTAGGTCCAAAACAGGGTGCTTTCTGATCTCTTAGAACACAAGAGACACCTTCACCTCAATGAAAGAGATTTGAGCTGAATCTCTAGAGAAGCACCAGGTTTTTAGTCTCATACAAACCAACAGCAGACTTTCATGAAACATTTTGAAATGAGTGCCATGCATTCTGAACTTTCCGTGAGTGAGAAGGCATAAAAATTCAACAACTGATAAATTCTTTTTTTCTACAAGTGCAATTAGGCTGGCTAAGCAAATGTAAACAGGATAAAAGAGTATCTCTTAAAGAGAGGAAGAACTTTTTTCAAGCAGTTACTACAGACCCATCTACAAATTGCGTATATGTTAATTATAAATCAAGTACCCTAGAAACGCCCATTGATAAATGATTTCTATGCAGGTTCTAAATCACTTAAGAGAGCTCATTCACAAAATGATCTGTGCACTAATTACAAATCAAGCAACTTAAACACACCCATATACAACTAGTCTGCGTGCTAATTGCGAAAGGCACTTTAGATATTCTCCTTTTCAAATTAAATATGTACTCACTGTCCACTATATAATTTAGAAAATTCTATGCACTGATGATTTTCATGCTAATTGCACAACAAACACTTTGAAACTCATATTTGCGAGTAAGCCATGTGCTAATTACACAGAAAACACTTTAAAAACACTAATGTACAAATGATTTACATGCTCATGACACACCGAACACCTTAGAAACTCCCAAGTTCAAATGCTTTATATCTAATTACACACCAGACACTTCAGGAACACCCATGTGCAAATGATTTATGTGCTAATTACACCAACACTTAATCTCAAAAATGTCAAACAACAAATTATTGTATGCTAATCACAAATCCAAACACTTCCTTGCAATTGATTTATGTACTAATTATTAGCTGTTCTTATCTGTTTCCTTTAATGACCCATTTTCATCGACAGATTGACAGCTTTCTCCTGGTTGATACTCATTATAAATACAAATAAAATTTGAGTCCATAATGAAAAATTTTAGGACCCTCTCTTTATCCTCCCTTCCCCCCTTAATCCTGCCTCATAATGGCAGTCTGGTCACATTTTGGGGGGTGCTGTGAATCTGAGGAAACATCTCTTAGAGCGGGCTCCCAGGTATTATCCAGGGTAAGAATATTCTCTTCCCTTTGTCTGTTTGGAACTATTCAAAGAAATTAATAACTGAAGTACAGATGTTTATTTCCCACTCAGTTTACGTAATCATCTTGCACATTCAAGGGGGCAATTGCTGTCCTCAATCAGTTTATACAAAAACGTCATTATGTTGTCTGTCATGGCCACTACTAACTTCTTATGCCTCCTCTAGCATGTCATAGCCTACAGAAACTTTCCGTACCCATTATCCTATTGGACTTGCATCTCACGAAAGAGGGAGAGATCAAGAATAGGGATTAGAACTGCCAATTTTGCACATGGGAGAACTGAGTCTCAGAGTAGCAAAGCCCTATTTGATCTCTTTCCAAAGTCTGCCAGGCTCCACCATCCGTGGTCCTTCTGCCTGGTCTCTGGTTGTCATTTCCTCCACAAGAAAACCTCAAACTGTCATCCTCCCAGAAGCCTCCATAACCAAAACACCAACACTGCCCAGAGGCTCCACCTTCCCTTGCTACTCCATGCCATTCTCTCTCCTCTCCCAACAACCTCAGGTCCCTGGCCTCTCCCTCCAGACCATGCTGGCATTCCAAACCTGATTGGGGATGCCGGCACGCTTCTCACCTCTTTAAGAGTGAAAATGTATATTCCCGAGATTGTGGCTTAATTGACTGATTAATAACAGAAAACCTAATTGGATGCTCCCAGCTTGTATGTACGATGACTTAATGTTAGAGCCTTGGGAATAAACGCACAGTAGGGGAGTCTGAACTGCAGCACAAGCGCTAGCACTTGCAATTTGAGTCAATCTCATTATACAAGAAGCTGTTCCCTTGATTCCACTGGAAAAGCTCACGCTCTCAAACCAGATTCCCCTCGTACCAGCATCTTCCACTCTGTCCTGTCTATGAGATGCAAATGTGAAATGGGTTCTCTTCTCTCTCTCTTTCTCTCCCTGCCTCTCTCTCTCTCTCTCTCTCTCTCCTCTTTATTATTTGTTCTCCCCACTGCATACCTGAGCAGCTCAGCAAATATTCATGAGATGCCATCGTGGGGTCTGTGAAGAGTGCAGATGTGGGCCCTGAGAGGTGATGTGTAATTTGGAATCACCAGCACTGAAGGGTGAAGGAGGCAGTGAGATGCCTCCAACTGAGGCCTCTAGCTACAGTCTGCTCCTTTCAGCTTTCTCCTTCAGGGTGGCCTGATTGGAAGTCTTCTGATGCTCAGAGAGCTGAGGCCGATGTTCTGGGCTGGGCTCAGAGTGATGAGAGAAGGCTCACCGGACCCCAGCCTGGTGCTGCTCCCCGGTAGACAGTCACAGCATCTCTGAAGCAGGGCCGCAGCCTCCTGGGCATCTGTCTCAGTCAGCTCTGGCTGCTGTAACAAAGTACCACAGACTGAGGGGCTTAAACAGTGGACATTAATTTGCCCACAGTCTGGAGCCTGGAAGTCCGAGGTCAAGGTGTCAGCAGCTTTGGCCTCTCTCCTTGGCTTGCAGACGGCCACCTTCTCGCTGTGTCCTCAGGAAATCTTCCCTCTTTGCATGTACACCTGGTGTCTCTCTGTGTGTCCAAACTTCCTCTTCTTATAAGGACACTGGTCAGATTGGATTAGGGCCCATACGAATGGCCTCATTTTTATTTAATCACCTCTTTAAAGGCCGTACCTCCAAATACAGTCACATTCTGAGGTCCTCTCAGTGTGGTTAGGACTTCAGCATATGAATCCGGGGGGAGATGCAATTCAGCCCATAATAGCATCTCTACTTGGGTAGCTCCAAGACCCCTTTAGCTCAGCCCTCCCAAACTCAGCCTCATGATCTTACACTTCTGCCCATCCCCCTGGTCCCCTTTCCTCTTCCCCAGTAGGCAGAGTGCTACCAACACTGGCTGGAGGGTTAGGACACTTTCTTTGTTCTCCCTGTTTCCTCACTCCCTGCCCCATCATCTCCTACTCCTCCCGTGGACCTGACTCTCCAAATACCAAGGCCCCAAGCCCAAGTTCCCATCCTCTCCTCCCTGCACCTCTCCGGTAGCCCCCAGCTGTCTCCCTGCATCCCACCTTGCCCTCTCCTCCCCCACCCAGTCCCGATGTCCATAACATCACTGTCTCCTGGAAGACCTGTGAGGTGCAAGCCAGACCTCGGCCTCCTCTTCCTTAGGACTCAATCCCCTTCCACACGTTCATCCACTTCTACAGCTTCAGTTACCTGCTCAAACCTAGAGGCCAGCAGCTAAGGCTCCTAGATCATTCCCCAAACCCGGACCTCCTAACCACCTTTCAAACCCCAGTATCCTATGTGCTTTACTCCATGATCTCTAATCAAGGTAACACTCTTCTAGAATAAATATCTATAATGAGATACTTGGTGAAGAGGAACTTATCATTATTTTTATTTTAATTGAAAGAACCTGCCAGCCACTTCTCTAAGGGAACCCAGTAAGTCACCAGGGGTAAACTTTGGGATCATAGAAGAGCCACATACACGGTCCCTTCAGTTAAGAGGATGGACACCCATTGATCAGGGGACAGTGCAGCAGAACCATTGACACATGAATGCCCCTTATAGTTCTCCAAGAGCGAGGATAAATGTGCCTAGTGGGAAAGGAGCCTCCTGAGAGGAAGTGTATTAAGACCTGGGCTCATTTCCTTTGATGACTCAACATTTAAGAACTTCTCTGAAGGACTGGGGAGGTCCCAGAGAAAGCGAATTGGCTGGTGAGAACATGGAGGGCCCTGCCGTGGATTTGCTGTGAAGGAAGGGGAGTCTGGTCCGGTGGTGCAACCCCCGCCCACCAGTAACATCCAGGTGTTTGGGGGAAATGGGTGTGGGTGAAGTGGGTATGTGGCTCTGGCCACAGCCCCCGAGCTTTATTGTTTCTAAAACACAACCACTGACCTAGGGTGTTCAGTGACTGAGGGGTAGCTGTGACCCCTAAAGGACTTGGCCCCAAACCTTCATCCTGGAGCATCCCTGGAACCTGGGCAAGGATGTGGAGCAGCGTCCTCAAAGCAGAGGACAGGGGGGCACAGGCTGCCTCAGGCTAGTTTTCAACAGCGTCACCTTGTGGGGACTGGAAACTAGATCCTGACACTTTATAGATGAGATTGTAGTGTATTCTGTTTGGTTTTAGAAGCAGGAATGACCCTTTCAGATCATACTTCTTGGAAAATTTTCTGGCAAAGGAAGAGGCCTCAAGGGAGTAGAGGGAGAGGTTGGACCCCCTGGTAAATTTGGCGGGTGGAGGGTTGATTGATACATTTGAATAGTTAAAAAAGACTTTGGTTTCAAAAAAGAAAATTTCCAAATGGTCCCTAAGCATATGAAAATGGCTCAACATCATTCTTCATCCGAGAAATGCAAATTAAAGCCATAATGGTGTATCACCACACATCCTCCAGCTGAAATAGAAGGCCTGATATTATCAAGTGTTGGGGAAGGTATAGAGCAACTAGAACTCTCATACCCACTGATAGGAGTGCACCTTGGTTCAGCGACTTTGGAAAACAGTTCGGTCATAGCTACAAAAGCTGAATGCCTAGACTGTGACCCAAGGAGTTCCTTTCTGGGTCATAATGCATGTATATACACAGAAGTGTATACATATTTTTTTTAAACAAAGGACCTACAAGAACCTTCACAGCAGCATTATTCATAATAGCCTAAAACTGAAAACTACTTAAAAGCCCATCAACAGGTGAAAAGATAAACGAGCTGTGGTATATCCACATAATGGAATACTACTCAGAGAAATACAAAAGAAGCAGAAGCAGCAGAATGAGGAAAAAGAGGAGGAGGACAGACACGTGACAGTCATAACATGGAGGGAAAGAAGCCAGACGCACACAAAAGAGTACATATGGATTGATTCTATTGGTATGAAGTTCAAGAGCTAGAAACACTAGAGTCATAGAAGTCAGAGCGTGGTCGCCTTTGGAAGGAGGGCCATGGACTGAGACGGGGCATAAGAGAGATTGTTGAAGTGCCTGAAATATCCTTGCCTCGTTCTAGGCGCTAGTTTTATAGATATTGCTGTGGACCGAATTGTGTCGCCCCAAAATTCATATGTTGAAAGCTTGGCCTCCAATGTGACTATAGTTGAAAATGGGGCATTTAGGAAGTAATTAAAGTGAAATGAGTCATATGAATGGTGAGGTCATTATACGATAGCATTACTGTCCATATAAGAGACATCAAAGAGCTTGTGCTCTCTCTCTCCCCCCTGCACTGTGAAAATTAATAAAAGGAAACTTTAACTAACCCGATGCAGGGGACACGGGTTCGTGCCCTGGTCCAGGAAGATCCCACATGCCGCGGAGCAGCTGGGCCCGTGAGCCATGGCCGCTGAGCCTGCGCGTCCGGAGCCTGTGCTCCGCAACGGGAGAGGCCACAACAGTGAGAGGCCCGTGTACCACAAAAAAAATAAAAATAAAAAATAAAATAAAATAAAATAAAATTAGAGTCAAGAAGTCCTGCAGAGGAAGCTCTCACACCCTACCACTCACCATCAATTACCCCAACAGGAAGACCTCAGTAACTGACCCCAACAGGGAGTGATGTACCTTGCCCTCCCAAATAGGAAGTACAACTACTTCTCCACCCCAGCAGGTAGAAGGAGGATTTCCTTCCTGCCCAGCAAAAAGCCTAGCTAATGGAGAATGCTGCGGCTCCGCCAATGAGAAGCCGTCATCAGCTGAATCTTTACTTTCCTCCAATGAACTGACATTTTTTTTCTTCTTACTTCCTTTGCTTATCCCGTCCTCCTTCCTGTAAAAGCCTTCCATGTTGTGTAACCCCTCGGAGTATATCTCTGTCATATGAGACGCTGTCCAATTCAGGAATCATTGAATAAAGCCAGTTAGGTCTTCAAGTTTACTCAGTTAAATTTTGTTTTTGAACACAGCACCAAGGAAAGGTCATGTGAGGATGCAGTGAGAAGGTGGCCTTCTGCAAGCCAGGAAGAGAGTCCTCACCAGGAACAGAATCAGCCACACCTTGACCTTGGATTTTCCAGCCTCCAGGTCTGTTGTTGAAGCTAGCCAGTGTGTGGTATTTTGTGATGGCAGCCCAAGATGACTAAGACAGGTACACACACATATAAACTCGCATCCAGCAATTTGTACCTTTTACTCTATGTAAGATAAACTTTCCCCGAAGTAAGTAAAAAAGAAGGAAAGAGAGAGAGCAGCTTGACCTTGTTTGTATCCCCCAGCTGGTGAGTAGGTGATGCAGGTTGCCTATTACCGCGCCCACTTGGCTGACGAGAAAAGCGAGGCTGAGACTGGTGAAGGGATGCATGGCTGCAGTGGCGGAGCAGGGTACACGATCCAGCTCAATTTGGTGCCACCTGTGAGGGATGCTCTCCGCCAAGCCCCATGCTAGACAATGGGGTCATGATGTATAGGGCCCAGATGGTCCTCCAGGAGGAGCCCAGGCATAACACGGAAACAGGTATTTACAATACTGGGTGGGCCCCACTGTGATGGGCTTCAGGGAGGTCGTGAGAGCACCAGAGGGCCAGCCAGCAGCCCAGGATGCCAGGAACAGGGGCTTCTGAGCCAAGACTGAAGGGTGGCCAGGCATAGAACCCATTTGGACCCAGCGTCCAAGTCTGTGCAGGGAAGTCTCTAAGCCTTGCTGCTTAAAGTGCGGTCCATGAGCCAGTAGCATCCCTGTCAGCTGGAAGCTTGCTGACAATCAGAATTGTGGCCACATCCAGACCTGCTGCATCAGAATCTGCATTTTAACAAAATCCCCGGGGAAAGCACGTTCGTGCTGGAAAAGTGCCGGTCTCAGTGTTTCAGAAAGATGTGAGAAGCCAGGGAGAGCTGTGAGCAGGGTGGCACCCTCTTAGAGGACCGAATCCCTCCTCTCTATCCTGGCTGCAAACACTTTTGGGTGCCCAGCCCAGGGCATCCACTCAATCCCCACTGACCCAGGCACCCAGGTCCCCTGGGACTCAACCTCCCTGACCCAGCAGGTGTGCTCCAGCAGATGTGTGAGCCCCTGATGGGGCAATTAGTGTGCTGGTTGGAAAGTGGGCTGCTTCCCTGCGACAAAGGGGGACTTCTCCTCTCCGAGACCTTGGACAAAGAAGACTTCCAGGATGGCTAATTACCTGATAGGTAGCGAGGCACTCTCACCTACTGGGCCTATTAGCTCAGTTAATAAAGCAATTTGCCTGGCCTTTTATGCTTCTCTTGTGATTTCTTGGCTGACACAGGTTTTACAAAATAAGAAGGTTATACAAAGCCTGCTTGCTCCAGGATTCAGCAGCTAGAAGAAGGAGGTGTAGCCAGGGTCCTCCAGCTCGTTGCCGGGCCACAGCAGAAGAGGACGCCTGCAAGAAGGTGAGGACCCCTGCTCGTGGAGGGTCTACAGATCCGACAGAGTGTCTGCGCCTACCAGGCAGGTTATCCTAGAACTAAGTTTAAGATTATATATGTAAAAGGAGCTCAGTAAACTGTGAAGCTCTATTTAAATGATAGTGATTATTTTCTTAGACTACATATTGAAATTTAACAGGGGTGTTTTTTTTTTGTTTTTTTTTTTTTTGCGGTACGTGGGCCTCTCACTGTTGTGGCCTCTCCCGTTGCGGAGCACAGGCTCCGGATGCGCAGGCTCAGCGGCCATGGCTCACGGGCCCAGCCGCGCCGCAGCATGTGGGATCTTCCTGGACCGGGGCATGAAGCCGTGTCCCCTGCATCGGCAGGCAGACTCTCAACCACTGCGCCACCAGGGAAGCCCCCTAGTTTCTTGATTTTTAAAAAATGGAATCACCATAGTTTGATCTCCTCTGTGTCTCACTTCATTCGGTGTGAGATTCATCAGTGCTCTGCATGTAGTTGTAGATCACTCCTTGTACCACCATACAGGACTCCATCATGGCAGTGGACCACCATTTATGTCTCCATTCTACTACTGATGGGCAGTGTGTGCCTATCACAACCACTGCTGCTGTAAGTATCTGGTGAACACACAGAGGCAGGAATGTTGGGTGCACACCTCGAAGTGGAATTTCTGGCTCATAGGTAAGCACGTGTCCAGATCTACATGCTAAGATCCTTCTTGCCCTCTTGAAATTGTCTCCTCAGCTATACTTGAATGCCAGGTCCCCGTGGTCATTCACTGCTATCTGCGCAGTGCCTTGTACACGACAGGTGCTTAATGAACGCTTGTCGAATAAATGAAGGAATGAATGAGAAGATTGACAGCGAGCCCAGATGGCGGGTCCAGGCTTGCCTATTCATCTTTCCCACACCTACCTGCTCCCTGACCCCTGGAGGGTCCTTGGGGCGGAGGGTGGGTGTCCCCACTCAGATGCAGCAGAGTTGCCAGCGCCGCATGTGAAAAGGACGGGCCAGCCCTGGATGCTTGGGTCTCCAGACTCCTGCACGGTCCCCACAAACACCCCTCACCTTTCCATCTGAGCCAGGCCCCTCCCCCGCCCCCAGCCTCAGCCCCGCCGGGGCTGAAATCACAAAACACATGACCTGAAGCCACCCAGGAGCCCTGGCCCCCAGAAAGTCCAACCAGATCTGTCCCGGTGCTTAACGTGGGATGTCAGGCAGCCTGGAGAGGCGTTTTCGTTCCCAGGCTCCTGGCACCTCCAGAACCGTCTGAGAAGCTGACAGTTCTGGGAGAGGAGGTGATCCGCCTTCGAGCAACTCAATAGAAGAACCTCCTGGTGCTTCACGCCTGCGTCAGACGCAGGACATTCGGCATCAGCGTGACTTGGCCGCATTACCTTTTGTTTTTTTTCTTTTGGGGTTTCCTGTTTTGTTTTGTTTTGGGGTTTTTTTTTTTTTTTGGTCTTTCAGGTTGGTAAGGACACTGTGCCTTTAGTGCAGACCAAGGGCACAAAGTGTTTGGGTCCTGAGTCCTCTGCTGTGTTCTCAAGGAAGTGGGGGGTGGGGTGTAGGGGGAGTGTATGTGACACAGAGACAGGAAACTGGGAGGTGGGAGGAGTCAGGACAAAGAAGAGCCAGTAGGAAAGAGAGAAGAGCAAAGTAAAAAGGATGTGGAAAGAGAAGGTGCTAGAAGGTGAGATGTAAGAAAAGGGAAGTGAAAAGGGGATGAAGAAATTGTGAGGAAATGAGGGAAGGGGAGGAGAGACAGGGATGGAGAAATGAAGGAGAAGGAGAGGAACAGATTAGCCAGAGAAAAAGGAGAAAAGGGGAAATAGAAAACGTCTGAAGAGGTAAGAGAGAAGGAAAGGAAAAGAGAGAAAGAAGAGAGGAAATAAAATAGAGAAGGCATTCAGGAGAGAGAAAGGGGAGGAAGATGAACAGAATGAAAGGGGAGAGGGACCAGAAGTGCTCCCAGAGTCCCACCGAGGGTGTCAGGGACACTCAGGGTTTTTCAGGAGTGTTACTGCTGGCGGTTGTCAGACAGATTCAGGGGAAACCAGAGACGCAAACAGCAAGGGGAGGTGCCCAGGTCCCTGCGAGTTTGTCCTCTCTGCCCTTCAGAATGGAATTCGGATGGTTTGAAATGCGGCTGCAAATCAACTCTGAGCTCCCCAGTGGCCCTAGAGAGGAGCAGAAGCAGTGCAGCAGCAGCAACAAGAACTTGGGTCTTCGCCTTTCCACAGAGTCCTACGCGTCCCCAAGTGGGCTGGGTCCAGCACCCCAATCAATCCATCTGTGCCCCCCTCCCCCATCCCATGGGCCCAACTGAAGCCAAAGGACACTTCACCCTTAGGGAGAAGGCAGCCCCCAAGCCTCTCAGAGAGTTAACACTATTTGTATGTCAGTATATGTATATTATATGAACTTCAAATGACTCAAAGGCATATTATGTCCCCATCTGGATGATCTCCTCAAAGAAAGATACTTTGGCATAGAGCCCCTCTTACATAAACCCTTTAGTGTGTGGTGTGATGCAGGGTGCAAAAGACCTGTACCATAAACACCAACTAAACTGAACATTAAAAAGCAAAGAGAGAGCTTCCCTGGTGGCACAGGGGTTAAGAACCCTCCTGCCAATGCAGGGGACACGGGTTCAAGCCCTGGTCCGGGAAGATCCCACATGCCGTGGAGCAACTAAGCCCGGGCGCCACAACTACTGAGCTCTAGGGCCCGTGAGCCACAACTACTGAAGCCCATGTGCCTAGAGCCCGTGCTCCGCAACAAGAGAAGCCACCGCAATGAGAAGCCCGTGTACCGCAACGAAGAGTAGCCCCCGCTCGCCGCAACTAGAGAAAACCCATGCGGAGCAACGAAGACCCAAAGCAGCCAAAAATAAATAAAATAAAAAAAAAATTTATATTTTAAAAAAGCAAATAGAAATTCAATTCCTTGTCTTCTGCTTTATAAAAAATATTTGTACCCCATTACTTTGGGGAAAAATGATTTCAGAAACTTCTTTAGAAAAACGAAAAGAATCATACCGTAGGACTAATAACTATGGGAGTCCAAAAGGAAAACAAAATTTTTTAAAACCCCAATAATAAATTTCTGGCATGGGAAGTAAAATCTTGCTTGGAACGTTCTAGAAGCCTGGGAAAAAATAAAATGAATTCATTTAAAAAGAAGACGACTAAACTTTGTAAGAAAATTTTCTTAATGTTGACCAAACATATCCTTACTCTGAAAGAAATCTATCAAATGGGACTTTATTTACAAACCAAAGAATGATTCATGAGCAGGGCCCTCAAAGGAGCAAAATGCATAGTGACGTCACCCCAAGAACGATAATTCTGCAAAAAACTGTGCAAGGGTGGTCTAATTCTATTTCTTTTTCTTTTTTGTTTTTTTGCGGTATGCGGGCCTCTCACGGTTGTGGCCTCTCCTGTTGCAGAGCACAGGCTCCAGATGCGCAGGCTCAGCGGCCATGGCTCACGGGCCCAGCCGCTCCGCGGCACGTGGTATCTTCCCGGACCGGGGCACGAACCCGTGTCCCCTGCATCGGCAGGCGGACTCTCAACCACTGCGCCACCAGGGAAGTCCTAATTCTATTTCTTATTACTCCTTGCTAATTTGCTTTTCCTGGCTGCTTTGTTCTTAGCTGCTAAAGAGGCCTAGTCCTTGTTTTTTTCTTAAAGTAGACTCTTGCTGCTTTGTTATAAATATATTATGTACGTTCAATACATGACATTCGCGGGGACCCTGAAGCTAAACCATTTAACTAAGAGCAGTGAGACAGATACCCATTGGTACCAGAATCTTACTTAAAGATTTAAAATGTATTTTATCACATATATGTAATAAAACAGATGTGTACATGTGTGTGTATGCATATGAGCGCACCTGTATATATACACACAAGTGTTCATGTGTGTGCATTGCATATATACGTGTGCATGACTGTGTATGCGTATGTGAGTTTATTCTCTAAGGTTGCAACTTCATTCATCACGAAGATCTCAATTTTGAAAAAGAAGAAAAATGCGATAAGAAAACATGAATCCTTCAATGACCTCTGCACAGCGATGAAGGTCTTTGGCCGCGCGGACCACACCCGAGGCCGCCTCTCCCGGTGCCGGCCTTACGTGAAGCACGCCGGACACCCAGAGACGTGTGAGCGCAAGCTGCCAGGTGTCTTATGGCAGGTGTTCTACCTTCAATGACTCCAAGGTGCAATTATGCAGGAACGTGGCCAAGCTCTTTCTCCCCAACTATTTATACGTTCAACATGGACCCAACTGGGGGAGGGAGGGGGTGGGTAAGAAAGAGATTTTAATCTCCTGAGATTTATTTTTTGTCGTAAAATGGCTTAAAGGGAAATGAGGTGGGTGGGTGGCAAATTGTCCTGTATTGAGAGCATGCTGCGTGCCAGGCGCCACACTGGGAGCTTCATAAACAGCCCCTCATTTAACCCTCATAGCGCCCCTACGTGGTGGGGATCGCCATCGCATTTCCTGGATGAGGAAACGGGCTCAGAGAGGTCCTGGCGGTTGCCGGAGGTCACTCAGCCTGCGTAGATAGGTCTGGAGGCCTGGTCTGTGTGCTCACAAAGCCTGTGCCTTTTCGCCTGACACCAGGTTTTCTCTGGATGCCAAGGGCGACTGCACCAACTCCTTCTAACAGCCTCCCGGGAGCTGAGTGATACACGTGGCGTGTTTTCAATTCTCTTCTCCAAAAGTGTCTCCCTCTTATTCCTACCCCTTGCCCTGCTCAATCCCCAGATCCCAACCCGGTATTTCTGGACCTTCCCAAGGCAGGGAGGTTTGGGGACATGAGGCTAGATGTTTAAGGGGTCCCCCTGGCCCTGGGAGTCTGTGAAACACTCACGAAAGCAAAAGGACTTTCATAAAAAGGCAATTTCTTCAGCACGCAGGGGGGGATAAAAGCCACAATATTTTCCCATTCTTTTTCTTCAGAATTTGATGAAAACATGAGACCATGCACAGGCAGGAAGCAGAAAATGATCATTTCACAGCAGGTAGCCGCTGCGCCTATACACAGGGCGCGTCGAATGGGAGGGGGGATCGCGCTGGTGCCTCTGAGGGATGGTCTTCTCTCTGCCCAGTGGGGGCCCTTCACCTCTTGGGGTCCCCATCGCTGCTCCAAGACCCTCCTGCTCTGATGGTCTGCCACGGTCCGGATTCCCTGGTAAGGTCAAGGGCTGCCTGAGCCGGGCACTCTGCCGTACCCCCACCACCACCACCGCCGCCAAGGGGTGGCATTAGATGTTAAAGAGTCCAGCAAACACTTCCTGACTTCTGGGAGGAGCAGATGTTCAGGGGCGCCGGCAGATCCAAGTTCATGCACCTCTTACTAACTGTTTGCCCTTGTCAAAGGACATCCCTCTGGGAAAGAGCATTCCTCCTAATCCTGGTGCTGCTGGGGATGAAGGGGAAGGCTCAGACACTCATCCCCACTTCCGACAAATCGCTCGGGCTTCTATTTTGTTGGAGTAGTAGGCTTCTGCAAAAGATTTTTTTTTTTTTTTTGGTACGCGGGCCTCTCACTGTTGTGGCCTCTCCCGTTGCAGAGCACAGGCTCCGGATGTGCAGGCTCAGCGGCCACGGCTCACGGGCCCAGCCGCTCCGCGGCATGTGGGATCTTCCTGGACTGGGGCACGAACCCGTGTCCCCTGCATTGGCAGGTGGACTCTCAACCACCGTGCCACCAGGGAAGCCTTATTTTTTAAAAGAAGAAAGTCCAACAGACACTGGTGACACAGAGAGCAGGATTTAAATCTACAGGCTGTGTGACCTTGAACAAGTCACCCACCCTCTCTGTTTCCTGCCCTACAAAATGGGAATAGGGGCATCTACTTCATTTGGCTGTTGGAGAAAGGCAAGACCTAAGAGTACAGACTGTGACCACAAGGGTCAATCCTCTCCCATTTACGAGCGTTACACAAGCTCCGATGGGTTATTTCAACCGTAAATAGGATGAAGACGCAGGAAAGGCAGGAAGACAGGGGGATCAGGGAGGTGGGGCGTGGGCAGTCTAGAAGCTCGGTTGCCCGGGATCGTCCTGCTTTTGTGTATGTGGTGGAAAGAACTGGGAAAGTTAGCTGGGGGTCTCAGCAGGACCAGCTTCATGGGCATGCCACCTCTGCGGTCACTCAGGGTCCTGTGGACCCCTGCACTTGGCTTCATGCTCTGTTTTCATGCTCCTGAAATTCATATAAATTTTGAAGAAAGGGCCCCATTTGTCAATTTGCACTGCGCCCTGCAAATTATGTGGCCGGTCCTGGGACTCAGCCCATGTAGGTGTCCTATGGCTGGCTGCATGTCGGCTTCGATGTCTACATCCAGGCACACTGGATGGTGACAACATGATGCTACAAGTGACAAAATGATGCCTATGCTCTTCTGAGGGCCTCCCGGGCTGTGCTGAGCACTTCCCATGCCTCACACGGTGTGCTTGGCCCCAAATAAATATGTGTTAAAACACTCTGGTGAGTTTGGGACTCAACGCCCAGTGCCCATCCATAGAACAGTGAGGAGTTAAATCACAGGGATTTGGAACCAGTGGGACCTGGGTTCAAATCCTAACCCCTCCATCTGGCAGTCATGACCTTGGGTACCACCCTGCCCTTCTCTGCAACTTGGTGACTTCATGGTTACAATGGGTGTGATAACACTACCTCTTTTCTAAGTTGCTGGGGACGGGGGGAACGTTTGATGAGATTGTGTGTGTTGAGAACCATGTCGGGTGTTTTAATAGCAACCCTTAAAATGCATTTATTTATTAACGGAGTACCTACTCTGTACCAGGCACTTGGCTGGGCTCTGAGCACACAGAGGTGAGCAGATGCAGCCCTGACCCTTATGGGGTTGACAGCCCAGATGGAAGCGGAAAATAAAGAAGCAGAGGCTGCGGGATAATTTCAGATGGCGACCAGGGTAGAGAGGCGGGCTCTGCTATGGGAAGGAGGTTATTAATCACGTGACAGTTCATTCTGATTCAGAAATTAAACTCTTTATGAGCTAGAGCCATGGGTTTCAACTCCACCCACTCTGCCAGCACTACTGGGGGAGGCAAATGTTTTACAGGAATTTCCAGACCATCCTCCCCAACTCCACATCTGGAGAAGATGCTGCGTCTCCCCACCTCCGGGAGAGCCAATCACCCCCAGAAGACCCCAAACAGAGCCCCTCGCCCTGCGGCTCTGGGACCCCAGCCCGGGACTGCTGAGCGCTAAAAACAAATAGAAAGGGAAATGAGCAAATTATCCTGATAATTTGTTTAAGAAGAGGGGGAAAAAGGCACCCAAGAAAAATGATATCCAATAAGACGGTGGGTTTCTAATGAATGTGCAGATAATGAAATAAACCCGTTTAGGCCACGCTTGGGCCTGATCTTCCCAGGCCTAGATTAAAAAATGGAACATCTGTGATGATTTAATTTACATCTTAATAACAAACAGGCCTCGAGAAACCCGCGGATAAATGCCTTTTATTGCCGGCGTATCTTTTTCGCTGCAGCTTGAATGAAAACTCTGGTAATTAATTGTTTTAAGCGATTCTATTAAAAAGCGTCTGCAAGTGCTGCATGCCGAATGTGTGTGTGGACCGGGCTGCCACCGGAATACAGACAAGCCCAGGAGCGGACACGGACTGAGGTGCCTTATTATTATTTTTTCCACATTCATTGCTTTAAAGACACGCAGTCTTTTTATTCATTCTTTCAAAAGAGGTAGACTCAAAGCCCGCTCACTTCCCTTCCGTGTTTTTCAAATCTTAATTGTCAGTCTTCTAAGTGACACAGGGATGGTCCCCCTCCCTACCCCAACGTTGCCTCAGCCTCTCCTCCAATCCACGCGGGGAACAGTGGCCACATTGCTTCCTCTTCCCAAGCTTCAGATTCCTAATTTGGAAAATGGGGACATTACTATGCGGTGTCTGACTTGTAATGTGTTGGGGCCTCTTTGGAATAATCATTTCTTCAAAACAAACTAAGCAGGGCAGAAATGCCAGGCAAGGTGCTGGGTAGAGCCCAGGGCAGGATTCAGTTTCTGCCGTTAGCGAAGCTCTCATTGCAGAGCTGGGTGGGTCCTGCTTCCAGTCCTGGCTGCACATTAGAACCCCCTGGGGAGATTTTAGGGCAAACCCTGGCCCCCACCCACCCCTCGGAGGTCCTGGCTTAATTAGTCTGGGGCGGAGTCCAGGCATCACTATTGTTTGAAAGCTTCCCAGAGGATCACAGCATAGGATTCACAGATATTTCCAACTCAGCTCAGAGCCATGAAGGGAAGAGAGGGTCTCAGAAGGGAGAGTCTGAGAAGCAATCACCTCCTTGAGGTGATGACGTCTGGACCAAGACGTCCATGCTGAGGACCCTCTGCAGATCTGAGGAAGAGTGTTGCAAGCACAGGGAACAGCATATGTGAAGGCTCTACAAGGGCTAGGTGTGTTTGAGGGACAGAAAAGTGGGTGTTTGTGCTGGTGGCGGGGTTGTGGGGGGGAGGAAGGTGCTTCGCCAGCTGGCTGCCTCTCCCCATCTCCAGATCCCTAGTCTGGATCAGGCTCTGCCCTGTACTCCCTTACCCCTGAGTGATCCCATCACAGCCCAGAACACCGTGGAGCATAATTTCCTTTGTCTATACGTGGAGTGGGGAGGGGGTTGGATTCTGGACGGTAGGTGGGTCACAGACGACCTACCCATCTTCTTGGCTCCAACATAAGGGCCGTCTCCGTGTGGGACCTTGTTCATATTTTCGTCTTTCCAGCCCCTGTCCCATCCTAGACCCAGTGCCCACTGCAGTGAATCAGTACGGTTTGTAACCTAGGAGGGAAGTGAAATCAGCCTTCTGGGGACCATCTCCGGGTCTGCTACCTGCTTTCTAGTCCCCATCTTCATTTCTTGCATCTGAATACTTTTCACATTCTAACTTTAAGATTATTCCTCCCATAAACAGTCTTTACAAAAGTGGAAATGTACCTGGTTGACAAACATATGGGGAAAGCTCAGCTTCAGTGGGAATCAGAGAAAAAAGAAATGAAAGCAATTAACATTTAAAGCCTTTAATTTTTAAAAAATCTTGTTGTTGTTGTTAAGGTGACTTGTCCAAGAAAATCAGGATGTGGTGAAAAGGGCCCCCTCATGTATTCCTGCTGGGGATGTAACACAAGGGCAGGATGTCTTTGGAGCGATATGATGCTACCAACTAAGCTCTTCACAAACAGACATGCCCTGGCCCTGGGCTCCAGCTCCTGAGGGAACACCTTCGACATTGAAAGAAAACAGTGCATAGAGAATGACGCTCCTTGTAGCATTATATATGAGCCCCCAAATGGGCAGTGACCTAAATGTCTACCCAAGGGAAAATGAAAAATGAATTATGACTTATCTGTAGGCAGAATATTATGCAGCGATTGAAATGTTTACAAAAATGAGTAACAACATGGAAATATAATTGTAACATAATAGTCATTGAAAAGGAAAAAAGACACAAGATTACATAGCAAATAGGATGTCAAGTATAAAAAAAAAAGAAAAGAAACAGGCACAGGGCAAAGTCTCTAAATAAAACAATAAAATACCCTCTCATTACATTGACGGAAATGGAAATTAAGGTATCTCATCTGTTTTGTTTTGGTGAGAAGGGGACAGGGTCTACCATGGTCTATTCTTCTCTTTTAAGAATTATGAGATGTTTTTCCCCATCATTTATCTCCCTTCCCACACAGAGGTAAAAATCTCAGTCTTCAGAATAAGGCAGGCTAGGCTGAATCCCATTCAGCTCCTCTTCCATTCACCAGCATTGTGACTTTAGGTAAATCGCCTCCTCTGTGTTTCAGTCTCCTCATCTGTAAAATGGGCCCATTCATGCCTTGTGAGACCACCAAGGGGAACTTATAACAAAATCAAGGTGTAAAGTCCTCAGTGCCAACCTGAGTATTGGTCATCACATAACAGTGTCATGATCATTTTCAATAAAATTAGAGATTTTTAAAAATCAAAGCCCATTCAGTTTTGCATATTAAAAAAATAACAAATCTTTTTAAATTAAATGGCCCTCCAAATCTGGGCCACAAACTACTAAAGGAAGGCAAACCTGAATCGAAGTTTCTTGGAACCATATTTGTCAGAGCTTCCGCACATGCTCTGGGAGGGTCACCCCCATTTCCTACAGACTTTGGCCACCCACATGAGATCTTTAAGAACCCCCTTACTAACGGGGTAGACAGGAGCAGGGATACAGGGGGGTATAGAGAACCAGGCAGAGCTGTTAGAAAGTCAGAGATCTGAGTCAAGACTCAGAGACCAAGACCCTCAGTTTCCTGACATATGAAATGGGTGGGTGGGTCTAGACTGGCTTTTCCCAGCAAGGATGATGCATCCTGTCCAATATAAGGCCCTCCTCTATGACATCAGTTTATTATAAAATGCATTTGGCCATGGACATTCCCCCAACAACTGCTATTGTTGCTTTTGTTGCATAATAACATTTACCAACATGCAAACACCACTTGGGAAGCTGAGAGTAAAGACGATGCATTCATTTCACCCACATCTATTGAGAACCTGGTGTGTGTCAAGCAGCATCATGGGTGCTGAAGATACAGCAGGGAACAAGACAAAGAAAAATCCCTGCCCCTGAGGAGGTGGACAGAATGAAACTGATAAGTAGGTAAGTTATAGAGTTTGATAGAAGGTGATAAATGCTATAGAAGAAAAACGCAGGACAGAGCAAGGGAAATGCAGGGACCAGAGGGAGGGGTTGCGATTTTCAATAGAGTGGTCCACGGGTGCTTCATTGAGAAGATGACATTTGAAGAACGACTAGAAAGATCAGAGGGAGGTGTTTAGGCAGTTATTGCAAGGAAGAGAGTTTCAGGCAGGGGGAACAGCCTATGCAAAGGCCCTGGGGCAGGAGTATGCCTGGCTTGGAAGAGCTGAGTGGGGCTGGAGCAGAGTGACCAAGGGAGAGTGGAGAGGACAAGGACAGAGAGGTATCAGGGCCACTATGAGGACTCTGGCCAGCATTCTAAGCGTTTCACAACTCATGGACTAGAAGTGGGGTTCCCCATACACACTTTTCTCACTCTACCTGTATGCAAGAAATACTGCCTCACCAAAGGTGGGCAGAGAGGCTTCCTTTCCCTGTACACGTCATACAATCCCATCAGTGGTACCCACAGTCTGCAGGATCAGTTTCCTCGTTCCCCAGGTACAGAGGATCAAAGCAAGCTCGGCAAGGTGAAGTCTCTCGCCCACCGCCTCACACATAGGACCAGTGGTGGGGAGGTGCAGATGCAGGTCCAAAGGGCTCCATTGCAGGGCCAGCCCTAGAGAGACTGAGGTCCATGGTGGAGGAGAAGCCACATAAATATCTCCCCTCCCCTCACCTACAACTCCCCTCCCCTCACTTACAGCTACAGGGACACTCAAAGGCATTTTAGGAAAAAATTAAAGTGCTGTAGTGCTTTACTCAGTGGGAAGTAAACATATGAGACTCATTATCCCAAAAGGTGGTGCAGGCTAAAAATACCTGTTGGTTCACGGAGGGTTTCGATTAAAAGCAGGGATGATGGACTCGGAGAGTGTTAGGAAGGAAAGCTAAGCAGCTAGGCGAGGAGGCAGTCCTGGAAGGAGGCGAGGTCACAGAGGGCAGAGGACGCCCCTAATCCCGACCCCTCTGGGAGCGTTGGGGAGGCAACTCAGAGGAGGGGTTTACGGGACTCTGGAGCCACAGAAGCCAGGCTTGCAGCCCCAGCTCCAATGTGCGTACACCCTGAGCAAGGCTTCCCCCTCTCTGACCGCAGGCTCTTCTTCTGTGAAATGGGGAGCACAGTAAGCCTCACCTTATGGTAGTGGTGTGATGATCAGATGAGATAATGCATGTAACCAAGATGCTTAGCAGTGCAGGTGTTTGTTCAATGTCTGTCTCCCCACCGACACTGGGAAGTGTCATAGCCCCCTCTCGGCCCGGTTGGTGTCTGACACATAGGAAATGCTCAAAGGATATTTGTTGAGCTACATGTGAGCTTCCTGCATGACCATGTGTGTCTATCGGGGTGCCAGATTAGCCCCTTCTGCTTCCTCAGGGTGCTACCACCATCCTAGCAAAGTCATACCAGCCCGGGGAACCACCCAACCAGTTTAAAGGATGAGCCTCTAGCCAGCAGTCAGAGGAAGAGACTCAAGACCTCAAAGTCTAGACATATTCACACTGCTGTATTTAAAATAGATAACCAACAAGGACCTACTGTACAGCACAGGGAACTCTGCTCACCCTTCTGTAATATCCTAAACGGGAAAAGAACTTGAAAAAGAATAAGTACATGTATACGTATAACTGAATCGCTTTGCTGTACACCTGAAACTAACACAACAGTGTTAATCAACTATACTCCAATATAAAATAAAAATTAAAAAAATAAAATAGAGGACTTCCCTGGTGGCACAGTGGTTGAGAGTCCGCCTGCTGATGCAGGGGACACGGGTTCGTTCCCCAGTCCAGGAGGATCCCACATGCCGCAGAGCGGCTGGGCCCATGAGCCATGGCCGCTGAGCCTGCGCGCCCGGAGCCTGTGCTCCGCAATGGGAGAGGCTACAACAGTGAGAGGCCCGCGTACCGCAAAAAAAATAAATAAATAAAATAGAAATTTTACAAACAAAAAGATAAAAAATAAAAATGACTTCTAATCCAGGCAGACATCACCCTCAGCTGCCTGATCCCCAAAGAGTGGCAGGAATGGAGTGGGCTATGAATGGACAGGGGAGCCTTGAAACTGACATTTCCAGTCTGAGGTTTCATTAATCCTTCCATTCTAAAAATTGTGAATTTCAGTTGGATGGAACATTTTCTTTTCTCTACAATAAGAGAACAGTCCAGAGGCTAAAAGCAACCACAAAGAAAGTGGTCTCACGTCTCAGTGCAATGAGGCCTGTGGAATACCTCCTTGGTGACAGGGACAGTCCTCAAGTCCTAGAGCAGCCCAGTCCCAGAGGAACATAATGCAAGCCACATATATCATTTTAAACATTCAGAAGCCACCTTTTAAAAAGCAAAATAAAACCCCCCAAAAACCCTGAGAAATTAATTTTAATATCTTTTCTTCAACCCAATGTATCAGAAATACTATTGTTCCAACTTGCAACCAAAGTTAAAAATGTTCAATCAGGAAGTTTACACTCATTCTTGGGACCCAGTCTTTGAAATCCAGTGTATATTTTATCCTCATGGCCCATCTAGATTCACGTGGCCACGTTGTTCCAAATACACTTAAACATTTTCCAATAACTGAATAGAGTATCTGATTTTAGATTTAACGAATTAAAATCTAGTTTAACTTAAAATTCAGTCCGTCGGTCCCACTAGCCATGTGTAGAACCCTGAGTAGCCACATAGGGCAAGCGGTTACCCTGGAGAATTCTCAGGGGTCAGCGGCGTTCCCGCTCCCTCCACCCTGAAACCTGCTTTTCTTACACCCTCGTGTCTCCTGCTGCAGGTCCCCTAAAAGTCTGGAGAGATTCACAGAACTGGCAGAAGGGGGTCAGGCTCCCTGTCCCCAGACCCCCAGCCCGGGAAAGGCCTCTCCAGTGGCCCTGGCACGACATGGAAACAGCCTCATGTGCAGAGCCGGGAGTATTTAGAAAGTCTCTGCGGGGCTGGAGGATGCGGTCCCTTCCCCTCCACCTGCCAGCCCCCTCTCTCCTCCCAGACAGAGGCTCCTCCCCTGCCCTCCCCTCATCCCTCCTGGACGTTTATCTCTAGACTTGGCTGCCCGGCCCTCTCTGGAGACGCAAATGCAGTGCTTTTCTTGCCAAAGAGTAGGAGGTGGAGAGTCTGGAGGAAAGGAAGGAGGGACGCCAGGGGAGCAGGGGCGGGTAGGAGACAGACAGACAGAATGATGGAGCCAGACAGACAGGAACAGAAAAATGACCAGAGAATCCTTGAGAGAAAAGGGCTCAAGATATAGGATGACCGACCGTCCCAGTTTGCCTGGGACCAAAAAGGCACGTGGGATGTGGGACTTTCGCTGCTAAGACTGGGTAAGTTCGGCAGTGAGGTGAGGGGGAAGGGGTCACCTCACCAAGAACCACAGACACCAAGAGGTAAAGCCTGAGAGATGCAGGGGGTGGTAGCGAGAGAGTAGGAGATGGTCAGAAAGGGGCTGGCAGGTGCCTCAAGCCCAGACCAGGATGGGGTCCATTGCTGGGTGGCCCTGGGGGGTTGTTTGGGGTAACGGGGCCCCAATCCCACAGGCAAAACTCAAAGAATCTTCCCCCAAATGCTCATGAACCTGACCTTCCTCTGTTTGAAGAGAAGCAGGAAGGGGATACCTGTTGTTATGGACTGAATGCTTGGATCCCCCCAGATTCATATGTTGGGATACTACCCCTCCTGTGGGGTGGTATATTAGGAGGTGGGACCTTCAGGAGGTGATTAGGATTAGATGAGGTCATGAGGGTGGAGCGCTCACGGATGGGATTAGTGTCCCTATAAAAGTCAGGAGAGAGCGTGCTTCCTCTCTCTACCATGGGAGAACACAAGAAGTCAGTGGAACTCCGCCATGCCAGCACTTTGACCTGGGACTGCCAGCCTCTAGAACTGACAGAAATAAACTTCTCCTGTAGATAAGCCACGCAGTCTATGACATTTTTGTTATAGCAGCCTGAGCTAAGAGACCTGTCCCTCCCTAATGCAACCTCCCCTTTGAACAAAGGAAACCATAGACATTTCTCCACACCCCTCCAGCGGAGCTCCCCACTCCCACCCCTGCCCTCCCCCATCTGGGTGTCTGTCTCACACCCCTTCCCAGGTGGTCCTGAAGCTTCCCAGCCTGAGTTTGCAGAACCCTAGCCCCCAGGTAGAATCAGAGAAGGCAATAGAATGATGTAATCGTCTCCCTGTGTGAAACTGTGTGACCCTAGGCAGGTGACTTGACCTCTCTGAGCTTTAGTTTCCCATCGCACGGAGGGGGCAGCAGAACTCGCGCTATCGTACACACGCCACCCTTTTAGTCAGTCCTCACCACAATCCCAAGAAGAGAGTATTATTAACACCCATACTGTGTAGATGAGGAAGCTGAGGCCCAGACGGGCTTGGGGGTGTGCCCGAGTCACACAACCCAAACTTGGCAGACACAGGATTCAAAGCCAAGCCCACCTGGATCTCAGGCTGTAGCTCTGAGTCACAACCCTACAGAGAGGTCTCCCCAGAGAGCTCCTCCTTTCAAAGCTCCGACAATAATTCTCAACTCCAGGACACATCTGGACCCGAGGCTCTGGCTTCGGATCGTGGTCTCTGAGCCACCTCTTCTGAAACTGAGTCTTCATGAAATCCCTTACTGAGCCTCTGACCTGTGACACCACCACTGCTGCCCCAACTCAGGCTTCCGCGTGTCCATCTTCAGCTGGTTGAGCTGTTGCAGGATCCCCCAGCCTGAAATATCCTCGAGTCTAGGTGCCTGGTGATTTTCTCCCCCCTTTTTCTCCCCCCTTTGCTTTAAAATGTTAACTGTGAATGGATTTATTTCAAACCAAATCTCCTTTCCCCGTTTCCCCGGGAAAGTATGACAGTTTGCAAGGCCTGTAATTCTTTTCTCCCAAGTTAAGGTTTGCTGGAGAGAAATGGATTTCCCCACGTCGTACAAAGAATGCAGGGGAGAGAGGAGGAGATATAAAAAAAGAAAAGGGAAGCATTTGTCAGATTTGGAGAGTGTGCGTGAAGGCGTGTGTGTGCGCGCGCGGGTGCACGTGTGTGTTTCCTGCCATCGGCCGATGTTTCACAGAACTTTGTTCTCACCAGTTAGTACAATTAACATCACAAGGAGAAGTCAGGTATAAATCAAAGTTCCTTTACATTTCACCAGAAAGATGTGCATCTGACTCTACTCAGCGTGCGCTAATAAAAGATATGTGGTCGCCTTTGGCGGGAGAGGCAAAAATAAGCAATTTAGGATCTTAAAAGCTAAAAGATAATAAAAGTAATTAAGATAATTAACCACCCTGAAGAGGGAAGAAGTTACTGCTGTAAATTTTGTATTTTGTTTCGCTTGGCAATACCACAGCTGCCACTCTGCTTAATATACGACACGTCAAGCATCTGAGAGTCTTTGGCTGTCAAAAATCATATACAATAAAAATTTTTAAGAGAAGAGGAAGAAGGGGAGAAAGATGAAGGCTGCAATTACAATTTTTTAAAAAAATCTGGTTAATTGAGTTTGGAGCCGGGAGCTCAGGCTTTCTTTGCGTCTTGCCGGTTTGGGGAGGATGGAATTTTAGTCTCTCCACGTACGGTCTCTGCAGCCATGTAGGGATTCCATCTGTACCACCCTGCCCACCCTCGGCAGCAGGGGCAGGTCTATTCCTTTCCTTGGCTCCAGTGTCACCAACTCAGATCAGCCCTTAGTCTGTCTTTCCTGGGCTGTCTTGTTCCTACCGTGCTATCTCTATAAACATCAAAGAGGTTGCTCTAGCATCCCAAAATGGGGTCTCCCCGGGCCCTCAGGTTTAAGTCCTAATTCCCAGGCTCACATTCAAGCCCCTCCAAGACTGGGTCCCTGTCTCAGCCCTGGGTCCATCCTTCCTTCTTGCAAATGTTGACACTAGGCTCTGTCAGGTCTCCCTAAGTGATGTGACGTTTCCTTCTCCTGGACCCTTAAGCCACACGAGGCACATGGCAAACCCCTGCTCACTCTTCATCTGTCAGCTTGAGTGTCATTAGCTTTTGGAAAATGCCCTCAACAGATCCCCCACCTCCTAGGACCCCCATGACACTCCCACTCTCCTGCGACTCTTTGGTCATCCATGCATAATGGAACTGATCTCCTTTTAGCTTATTTTCTATTTACTGGTCCCCATTTAGCCCCTATTGAATGCCAGCTACTGCACTGGATGTTGTAGATGCAAAGGTACCTTCGTTCATTCAAAGAGTTATTAGTGGAGCATCAATCACGTTCCAGTCACTGTACATGTACCGAAAATGTAGCGGTGACACAAAGAAACAAAACGTCTGCCTTCGTAACGCTGAAATTCTAGGGGGAGGGGGGAGGTGACAGATGATAACCAAGGAACAAATAAATATGTATCATGAGAGGTGGTGATAAAGGCTGAAAATAATAGAGCAGAGGAGGGCAGAGAGATTAGAGTCAAGCAGAGACACGAAAGAGAGGAGGCAAGGAGGCAGGCATTAACTGGGAGACCAGCACTCCTGGCAGAGGGCTTCGTGCGTGCAAAGGCCCAGAGGTGACACTGAGTCTGCAGAGTGGGAGGAGACCCTCCCGTGTGGCTGGGGTAGGCCAGTGAGGGTGGGTCATAGGGACTCAGATCACTCAGGACCCCGTAGACCATTCTAGGACTCTGGCTTCTCCTTTGGGACAGCCAGGACTGGAGGGTGAGGTCAGGAGGGTGACCAGATCTGCTTTACTGCCAGCAGCTCGTCCTGGGCTGCATGCCGTGGAGGGAGGGGGCAGATTCAGATTCGAGTGGGGAGGGGAGAAGAGGAGAGACCTGGGAGAAGGCTGTCGTGGCCTTCCAGGCCAAAGGTGAGCGTGAACGGTAACGGGCACTAAATACCCTGAGCGTCTAGCAGCCACCCGGTGTATGGGAGCCTTTCAGTTTCGGTGTGTGCACACACACATGCACACACAATCCACACCGTACAGCCTGGAATTGAAGTGGTGAGCAAACAAGGCCACACCGACTGAGCACACTTGCCTTCTTGCAAAAAATATATATTATGCACTGACTGTTTCTCCGGCCCCTGGTTTAATAAGAGATTCTCTCTCACCTCTTGAACCTTTGTATCCATCTCTGATGCATGATGGGAGCTCCTGATCTCTTTATTGAATGAATGAATGAATGAGGGGGGAAGAGAGAGAGACCTGTGAACAAGTAGATATCATGAGATAACTTTAAACCAGAGGCATGAAATGGAATCATAGGTATGAACATGCGGCAGGAACCCGCTGGAAGAATCTAGATGGCTCCCGATGGAGGCTCTGCTGCCCTGGCTCAGACACACCCCATTCTAGGGGTCCCTCTGATCCTCCAAGTCCCTTCTCTCTGAGACCCGCCAGCTGCCCTTCCCCACGGACATGCCTACCCGAGGAGCCCGCCCAGCGCCATGTAAATCTGGACCCAAAAGGTGGGCACCTCAGATCTCTCAATAATTAGACTTCAAGTGGTCCCCATAACTCAGTAGCTAATTACCTGGCCAGTTCCGTCGGCTCAGCCCTCCGAGGCAACCGGCCCATTTCTCTGGCAGGCTGACCCATAAAAATCCCCGAAACAGGGCTTCCATGGTGGCGCAGTGGTTGAGAATCTGCCTGCTAATGCAGGGGACACGGGTTCGAGCCCTGGTCCGGGAGGATCCCACATGCCGCGGAGCAACTGGGCCCGTGAGCCACAACTACTGAGCCTGCGCTCTAGAGCCTGTGCTCCGCAACAAGAGAGGCCGCGACAGTGAGAGGCCCGCCCACCGCGATGAAGAGTGGCCCCCGCTTGCCACAACTAGAGAAAGCCCTCGCACAGAAACGAAGACCCAACACAGCAAAAATAAATTAATAAACTCCTACCCCCACCATCTTCTTTTAAAAAAAAAAAAAAGTCCCCGAAACACATGGATTTACTGTACTTATTTATTGGGATTTGGAGAAATATACCTGCTACCCAGGGGCCTTGGGATGTGGGGACATAATTTTGAAATACAGATTGGTAAAATAAGGGGGAATTATAAGAAAGAGTCAGCAGGCTCCCGCTCTCCCAGGGAGCAGAAAAGATGGCACTGGTGGTTAGTTACTGCTCTGAATGTAATGGAAGCCACGTGAAGGTGCCCCAGATGGAGGTTCTACAAGGCCCTTGATCTCCCCAGAAAGTTAATCCTACCACGGGGCCTTTGCACTTGCTGTTCCCTCTGCCTGGAACTGTTCCTTACACACCTTGGCAAGGCCGTTCTTATTGCTTACTTGGTTCTCAGCTCAAACAGCACCTCCTCGTGGAGGCCTTCCCTGATCACCGCTCCATGCTGCGCCCACCCAGGCAGGCTATTCTCTTACCTGCTTTAAATTCTTCTCCAATTTTCTCCACTTCTGAAAGTAATCTGCACATCTTCTTGTGGCCGTGGCTATTTTGTTTCCTCCCAGGAGAAAGTGAGTTCCTTGTGCATCTCAGTCACCTCTGCACTCCCAGTGCTGAGCTCAGGGCCAGGCCCACAGTAGGTGCTCAGTACCTATTTGTTGAGTGACTTAATGATCTGACCTTGCAGGTGGGTGGGGGACGGGGGCTCCCGGCTTTCGCTTGCCCTCCTTCTGCCCTCAGCGCCCTTCCCAATCAGCTTATAAGCATTATCTCATTTGATTTCACGGCAACCCAATAAAGTGAAGGTCTTTCTTAGCCTCGCTTCACAGGTTGGGAATCTGAGGTTCCAGAAGTTAAGCTATCTCCCTGTGGCCGCTCAGGAAGGGAGGGACAGTGACGGGAATTGAACCATCCCCTCTCCTGTCGGTTTCAGAGTGTGGGGATGGCGTAGAGCTGAACCTCAGCTGGCCACAGCCTGCCATACTATGGGGCCAGAGCTCTCGGAGGCTGCATCACAGGTGCTGACTGCATGCCATTCTCACGCCAAGCAGAGTGAGGGCCTGGAAATCATTTAGCCCATCCCCTCATATTCATAGTCCATATGGGGAAACTGAGGCTCAGGGACTTTCCTGAGGCCAAGCCTCGTGCTTGGGCAGAGTGAGGACCCGCGTCCAAGTGGCGGAGTGCAAGAAAGGTGGAATTTGGAGACCTACCACCCTGGCTTGGTGCTGAGCTCTGCTTCTCCGCTTAGGCTCTGAGAGACTCAATCTTCTCACCTGTAGAGTGGGATGAAGGAGTTGCCTGGTGGCCTAGTGGTTGGGACTCCGGGCTTTCGCTGCTTCTGCCCGGGTTCAGTCCCTGGTCAGGGAACTGAATCCCACAAGCCGTGTGGCGAAGTCAAAATAATAATAATAAGAGTGGGAAGAGTAATGTCAGCCCCGATGTAACAGGGATGAGAGAGCACACGTATGGCGTCCCTGGCACACAGTAAGTGCTCAACAAATAATAAGAGAAGGTATATATTGAGCTCCTTGCCCCTGCCCAGCCCCGTGCGTGGCAACTTTCAGGTGGCTTTTCAGTTCTTCCTTATGCCAGCTGTGAGATAGGTGTCATCACCAGTTCAAGTTCACGGAGAGAAAAGCAAGCTCCGAATCATTAGCCACTCGCTTGAGGTCATGCAGCCACCCAAAGGCAGAGGCAGAGTTTGAGCTCAGCTCCATCTGACCTCAGAGCCTGAGTCCCCTGTCATTCTACCTGGTTTCCTCATCTATAAAATGGGAAGAACCGTGCCAGCAGTCACCTTGCAAACCATTGGTGTGTGCTGGCCGGAGAGTTGGGGTAGGGGGATGGATGGGTGGATGGATGGATGGATGGATGGATGGATGGGTGGATGGATGGATGGATGGAAAGGTGGATAGAGAATGAGTGGGGGGGCAGATGAGTGGATGGGTGGAATGAAGAAAAGGTGGTTGTGCAGATGGTTGTGTAGACGGATGAATGGACGGATGGGTGGATGGATGGATGGACGGATGGGTGGGATAGGTGGAAGGGTAGCTGCATGGATGAGTAGGTAGATGTATTAGTAGACAGATGGAGGGGTGGGTGGTTGGACAGTTGAGTGGGTAGGAGGGTAGATAGGTCAGTGAGTAAATGGGTGGGTGGGTAGAAGGAAGGAAGGAAGGGTAGGTGAACACTGAAATACGCCCTGCGCGCCACAAGTGATATTTCTCCCTCCAAAAGGCCATTCCTCTCTGAGTGGCTCCAGTTTCTCTCCCATCCCTTGATCCCCATCACGCACATATACAGTCAGGTTCTCATCACTCCTGCAGGGGCCCCCACCTATGCCTCTCTCTCTCTCTCTCTCTCTCTCTGTCTCACACACACACCCCTAAACAGCACAAAGGCGCCTCCACAAATGCTCTGGGAGCAGAGACCCAGGAGGTGGTCCCTTGGGCTTCTCATATTAGCATATCAATGCAGAACCCAGAGCAGAGGGACTTGGATTTGGCAAAGCAAATCATTCATTCCATAGTGAGACCTCCCCCAAGCCAATCTAAAAAGAGGGAAATTATATTCTATTTCCCCGTGCTTTGCGTCCCAAAGGGTCTGCCCTGAGCTCCTCTCCCAGCCTGTTACTGCTCTTCCCCGGTGGGAGGAGAACTCCAGAGGCCGCCCAGGTGTCTGGATGTCCCCCACCTGGAAGGGCTCTCTGGAATTTTCTCTGGAGTCACAGACTTGAAACCAGCTGTGAGGCTCTGGATTCCACATTCACATCCCCGGGCCTCAGTTTCTGTCCTGGACTCTGGGGCTAAGGAGGTCTCCTTAGTGGGGGTTGTTCAGTCTGCAGATATTTGCCCAGCACCTACTGTGTGACCAGCTTACCGTTCCCAGAGGACGTGGATCAGGTATCCAGCAGAGGCTGCCGTGAGGGTTAAAGGAGATGGCGCGGGCAAAGGCCTCCACAGGGGGCCTGGTGCGCCCGTACTCAATGAGCAAGTCTTTACAATCAGGATGTAGATAACATAGACCTCACCCCAGCCTGAATCAGGACCTTCGTGGACCTACCTGGTTCCTGTGAATGCTTCTTGAAAACTCTGAGATCTGGTAGAAGAGGCTCCAGGGCTGTCCTGGGTCTTAGTTTCCACCTTCCCCCTCACTTGCTCTGTGACCTTGGGTGAATCACTCACCCTCTCTGAGCCACAATTACCTGACCTATAAATGCCTAGGTTGGTTTAGCCCAGTAGTTCTCCACATTTACAAATAGATTCTACTCTTTTTTTTTTATGGGGGAACTAAATATTTATATACTTTATCATGTATGAGCACTGCCAACCCAAGATAACACTCTCAACATCCCCATTTTACAGGTCACAAAACTGAGAAGGCTAAGGAGGTGACGGTCAATGGCTCATAGGCAGAGTCCACACTCATACCCTGTCTGCCTGACACCAGGACCTGTACCTCTCATGGATTCCCTTTGCTATATGTATGCTTGGAAATAGAAGTTTGCTGCATTCTCTGTCTCTGCACATCAATCTCAGTGTGAGGGGGGTGGGGAGGGGGAAGGCCAAGTCCCTCTACATGGGCATCTAGGACTACCCCAGATGAAAAGCATTTTAAGGTCAAAATATAGTGTGATTCCCTCCCAGGAGAGTTGTCTTTTTAGAGCCTGTGTTTGGAGAATGTGACTTATGACACAAGGGATTAGCTATTTACCAAGTGGTGGCAAGAACGCATGTTCTATGCGGCCCAGTTATACCTGCTTCCCTTGCTGGAACAATGGGCAGAGATATGGCAGGTCCAAGGAGGAAACTGGAAAGGAAACACGCAACTCCAACTCTCCTCTCCCCGCTCGCCCTCCTGGAAGCCTGGCCCAGCACCACCACCAGCTCCCAATCCATCAGCAGCCCTGCTTCAGTCCCCAGCTTGAAGGGGCTTGTGTCCTCCCAGAGGCAGGATCAGCCATCAGTGACAGCCCCTCCCAGCTACTCTGGGAGAGTCACCTTTAAGTCCCGTGGAAGAGAGGCAGGAGCAAAGAAAAATGGCCCCAGTCTTACGAGCAAGATTCTGGTGCCAACATTGCCCTTATTTTACTCACTGTTAGCCTTGAGCAAGTTGCTCTATCTTCTGCAGGCCCCGGTCTCCTCATTTACAGAATGGGTATAACAATAATGTCACTCAATAACCACCTTTCCCACAACCCTGGCACCAAATCACTTACTTTCTCAAAGCCTCAATTTATTCACCCATAAAATGGGTCACTAATAACGAGCCTCACAGAGTTACCTTGAGCCCTCAGTGCCGTGATAGATACCAGAGGTCAGCAAACGTTTTCTGTAAAGGGCCAGATATTAAATATTTTCGGCTTTGCAGGCCAGATGGTCTCTGTTGCAACTACTCAGTGCCGCCGTTGTGGCATCAAACCAGCCTGAGACAAAATGTGAGCGAATGGGTGTGGCTGTGTGCCAATAAAACTTTATTTCTGGACACTGAAATTTGAATTTCAGATAATTTTCATGTGTCACAGAATAGTATTCTTCTTTTGATGTTTTTTCAATGATTTAGAAATGTAAAAAATTATTTTTAGCCCACAGATCCTACCAAAACAGATGGGTGGTTTGCAGCCCCTGATACACCGCCAGTTGCACTGTACCTGGCACATGGACCCTCAGTAAATGTTCATTTTCTCTATTTCCACTTAAATGTAAGTTTTAGGAAGAACTTCTGAGGTCATTCACCCAGTATTACTTCCACTTTCGGAAGCTCATCCGTCAGACTTGGGAGAGAGAGAGAGCTGGCTTTCTGAATATAAATCTTCTAAGATGGGGTCCTTGATTTCTTCCATCTCTGGCCAGTCTATCCCAAAGTCATTTTACAATGAAATAAAAGTATGCCTTGAAATAAACACACTTCAACACTTATTTTACAGTCCCTATGTCCTTAAATGCTCACAACAGCCTATGAGGGAGCTGCTATTATTCACGCCCATTTTTCAGATGAGCAAAATGAGGCCAGAGCAGTGGAGTCATTCTGCCAAGGCTTGCAACCGCTGTGGATGGGCAGAGTCTGCGTTGGAACCCAGACTGTCTGGACAAAATGACAAGGCTTCATGGTACGGAGCAAGGTCTTTCCACCTTTGAGAGGATGGCGGTCACGGCACCACTGGCCATCAGCTCCCATCTCCCAACATCCCCCCCAGAGAGACCCCCACCTCACTGCTCCCTGCAGTTAGTTACACTCATTCCCATGATTCAGTGAAGCTGAGCTGTTTCCCAGCAAGAACATTATTCTTGCAGGGAAGCGAGGTTCTGATGTTGGGGGGATGGGGTGGGTGAGGGAAGGGGGTGGCAGGCAAGAAATCAGTCCATAAGCAATTAAAAGACATAAGATTTTTAAAAAATATATTGCTTCCTCCGCACGGCGGGCTGCAGATCCTGGTGGAGGGTCGCACAGATGCCCGGCGCTATTCGGTGGCGGGAATGTAGGAATGGATTCCGTAATTGAACCCTCATGTAGTGCGGGCTGCAGGGGGACCTCAGGAGCGATCCATCTCCCCTGGCAGGCTCATCCTGGGAGGCAGACGAGGGAGGCCTTGTTGAGCGCCTTCCAAGACGAATATCACCGCAGCACGAGGAACGGCTAGCAGGAACACCCTCGTTTGTTTCTCGGGGTTTTTTTTTTTTAATATATATAAGACTGAAACGGCAGTTTTTCCCCGGATTTTTCAAAAGCTACACTTATTTACTGCTCTTTGTGCGTGTTCAGAGAAATGTGACCCCAAGTCTTTGCCTTCTTCATGGCAGCAGATGGGAGAGGAAGATCAGAAAATGGAATTACCCCATTTTCTTTTAAAAAAAAGAGAAAAAAATCACATTCTGTGTTTTATGTTCACATAAGATTTAAAAAAATTCTGACTGCTCAGAAGTCCATAAAACTAAAAGGTCAAATTCCTTCTCCTTAGAAATATTAATTCATCTCTCTGAGACATATTTTTGAGCACCTACTATGTGCTGAGCTCTGAGGATATAGAATTGAACAGAACAGCAGAGTCCCTGCCCCAGTCCTTATCCTCGGAGCTAATTAATGTTAACTATTTATTGCATTATCTTCCTGGAAATCATATATATATATATATATATATATATACACACACACACACACACACACATACATACATACATATATATATATATTTTTAATGAGTTGGATCATACCAGACACTATGTTCTATACCTTGGAGTGACTTCTTTAATTTAACAAAATATTTGTGGCATTGTTTTTCATTTTAGCAAATAAAAGTTTGCCTAATTTTCTTTCTAAATGGCTGCGTGATACTACAAAGTGTTCCTGTAGCAACAGTTAATTAATCGCCCATTGATGGACATGTTGGTTGCTTCCAGTTTTAGGCTATTGCAACCAGTGCTGTGGTGAACATCCCTGAGCAAAATTTCTGTTTCATAAATGAGGAAGGAACTCAGAGAGGACCTATGGTCACTCACATTGCCCACCTCATATGTCTTGTTCTCCTCCTCACGGTAGGGCTGTGCTTCCTTGCCCACTTAGAGACAGGTGTGGCTTGGGACTGGCTTCAATGTCATATGTCATATATTTCCTGCATAGTAGCTTTGGGACTGAGATTCTCCCCTCTTTCTTCCTTCTGCCACTGCGGCCAGCCATGCTCCAGAAGGTGACTGCTCCACCCATCAAGGTTCTAAGCTACAGATAATGGAAATGTGTAGCAGATCCCCCAGCCAAGCTGCAATGGACATATAGTGTGAGCCAGAGAAAAACATCGTTTCATACCATTGAGATCGGGGGGATATTTGTTACTGCAACATAGCCCAGTTTATCCTGACAGATGCAAGCTACTAAAATGCTCCCATTTTATAGACAGAGAAATGAAAGCTACATTTACTGCCCCTAATCACTCGGGTTTAAATCTTTTGATGACTCCGCACCACCTCCAGATTAAAACTTAAACTCCTTAGCATATTATTAATAAGCTTTGGTTATTTTATAAACACATACCAACCATTTCAGTATTATTTCCACCAGATTTACCTTGTGCCCCAGGCACACCTAAGACTCACCATAACTGCAAATTCCACAACTTGGTTCATGCTGTTCCCTAGGCCTGGAGTGTCCCTCCCTGCCTTGGCCTCAGGATGAACTCCTACGCATCTTTCAATCCCCAGCCTAAAGAGGTGCCCGTCTGTCAAGCCTTGCCTGGTCCTCCTAGGCATCTGCTTCCCCAAAACCTTAAACAGCCTCCATGTGGGACTGTATTATACTCTTTCCTAACTGCTTATTTATGTGAATGTTTTGCCCACCCCCAGATTGTGATCCCCTTGCGAGCATGTAATCTATCTTATTCATCTCTCCCTAGAGCCCAGCACAGAGCCTGGCATATGGTGGGTGCTAGGTAAATGTTTTACCAATGAATTAGTAAATGAATGGATGGATGGATGAATGAATGAATCCACAATCTTGACCTTCCGGCCTTGTCCACTACCACACTGGTCTCTCCTTCCATAGTCCTTCTAGTAGTATCTCATCACTAAAGAGCTAGTACCTGATTCCAGGTCTCCCTGCTAACTCTCAGATAGAAATGGATAGGACATTGACGGTAGACAGGTTTCAGGACACCAATGCGATTCCTCTAAAGGCACCATTAAGGTCTGCACAGTAAGACAATAAGGCAGTTTGGCAGGTCCTCAAGAAGTTAAACATGGAATCACCATATGACCCAGCGATTCCACTCCTAGATATATAACCAAAAGAACTGAAAACAGGTGTTCAAACAATTCTTGTCCACACATGTTCATAGCAGCATTATTCACAATCACCAAAACATGGAAATAACTCAAAGGTCCATCAACGGATAAATAGATAAACACAATGTGGTCCATCTATACAATGGACTACCCTGCAGCCATAAAGAAAGAACGAGGTACTGACACATGCAACAATGTGGATGAATCTTGAAAGCAGTATGCTGAGTGAAAGAAACCAGACACAAAAGGACACCGATTGTACCGTTCCGTTGATATGAAATGTGCTAAATAAGAAAATCCAAAGAAGCAGAATGTAGATTAGTGGATGCTGGGGCAGAGATGAGCTTGTGCGATCTTAGTTCCCCGACCAGGGATTGAACCCGGGCTACGGCAGTGGAAGTGCCGAGTCCCAACCACTGGACCACCAGGGAACTCCTGGAGAGTGAACTGTTGATGGCTAATTTTGGAACGATGCGAATGTTCTGGAACTAGATAGATGTGATGGTTGCAAGACCTTGTGAATGTACTAAAAGCCACTGAAGTGTTCACTTTAAAACAGTTAGTTCCGTGCCATGTGAATTTCACCTCAATTAAAAACATTTTTTAAATAAAATAAGCTAGGAAGGCAGCTGGCACATTTCTTCCTGGCCTCCTCCTGGAAGCAGCGCAGTGGGTTGAAAGCTGGGGCAGGGCAGGCATCCTGAGCAAACATGCCCAGGCACTAAGCAGCCTGTGTCCCTTGAGGGTAATCCCTGCAAGGGGGCAGAAATGAAACGCAGGGTGTCAGTGGGGTGCACATTCTGGAGGAGGCAGACACAGGGCCACAGAGACAGGGAGAAAGAGGGAGAGATGGGGAAAGAGGGAGAGAGAAACAAAGCGGTAAGAGAGAAACTCAGGGAGGGACAAACAGGGGAGAGGGCAGAGGCGGGGAGGAGGGAGGGCTCTTGGATGAATTAAGCAAGCCAGGAGGACCACAGAGTCCTGATTGCTCCCTGCCGGGCAACACGTGAATAAGGAGCTGAGAAAAAAGAAGCAGAAAATCAGGTTTTTTTCCTCCCAGTGACAAATCCATCCCACAAGCCAGATGGAGGCTCAGACACAGGCCTTTGTGTGGGCCTGGGGAAGGGAGGCCACCTCGCTGGTCCCCACCGTGGGGGGTGGACGCATTCCAAGGGGCTCTCAGGGATGATGGGAGGGCGGACATCCTATGTGGTGTGGGCCTGGGGAGTCTTTCCTTCTCTGAGCCTCGCCTGCTTCATCTGTAATTAGAGCACATTGTGTTTTCCAAAAATGACTGCAGCAACATTTTCAGAACTTGCCAAATGAGAAATACAGACTAATTCCCCTCCCTCCGAATAGTGGGCAGGTCTTTGCAACTGCATGGACTTGAGAGAATGCAGCAGATGCTGCACGACTTCTGAGACGAGGTCGTGAAAGGTAATGTGGACATTTGCCCTTGGAACCTGGCCGCCATGTTGTGAGGAAGCCCAGCCCACATAGGGAGGACATAGTCATGTGCGATGTTTCACACAAGAACCCCTGCTAAAGTCTCAGCCTACAACCCCAGATCCAACAGCAACCACAGGTATACGAGGGGACAAGCCTTTGGAGGTCCCCACGCTCAGACTTTGAGCCATCCCAGCTGGTACCCCATGAAGCAGAGACCAGATATCCATGCTGAACCCTGCCCAACTCAAGATCCATGAATGAAATAAATATCACTGTTTTAAGCCACTAAGTTTGGGATGGTCTGTTATATAGCAGCAGACACCTAGAAGGAACAGCAGCATACCTGATGCTTTGCTATCACTCCTGAGATGTTTGCTGTGGACGGATGGGCAGTTCTCAAAGGGCCGCCACCTCCCCTATAAGGTCATGCGAGTGGGCCCTAATCCAATATTTTCTAGTGTCCTTATAAGAAGAGGAGATTAGGACACAGACATTCTCAGAGGAAAGACCCTGTGAATATAGTGGGAGAAGGCAACCATCTACAAGTCAAGCAGCGAGGCCTCAGAAGACACCAACCCTGCTGACACCAGGACTTCCAGCCTCCTAAACTGTTAAAAAATAAAGTTCTGTTGTTTAAGTCATCCAGTCTGTGGTGCTTTGTTATGGCAGCCCTAGAAAACTAATATAATCAGTGAACCCACTTTACAGATGGGAAAACAAAGCTCTAAGAGTTAGTGCCTCACCAGGCTGCCCAACTAGTAAGTGACAGAGTGGGCTTGGATCCTTCTTGCCTCTCTGGGGGGTGGGGGTGACCCCATTTGCTAGGCCTGAATGTAGCTAGATAGAGTAAACCAGCACTGATTACTCAAAAACTCCAAGCTGCACCCAGGGCAGACATTGCCAGTCCATTGCAGCACACTCTCCCCCAGCCCCAATGTGACCTGAATCTCTTTCTCCAGCCAGGCAGTCCCATGGGGGCCAGAAATGGCCAGAGGAAGACAGACGGTCCTGGGCACAGCTCAGAGGGGCCTGCCTAAGGCTGCCCTATTTGGATAGCCCTTTGGGGGAGCTGGTCTGGCTCTGTGCGGGTTATTATAGTGCAAATATTACCCCAGGAGGCCCTTATGGTTAATTCATCAGCATGATGGTCACATGGCATCTGTGAGATAAGCCAGGACTCTACACAGAGTCTTATCCAGGGGGCAGAGCTGGGCCTACCAAGGGGAAAATTATTGATAAATATTTTCCTCAAGAGGAACCCTTCTCCCTGTGCATACCCCAGCCATTGGGTCAGGAAAGTTTAGCAAGACCCCAGCCTTGGAGTCTGAAGGACCCCCAGTCTGCCCCATTGAAATCACCCAGAGGATTAAAATAATTACCTGAGCCAGCCCCACCTTCAAAGAGTCTCATGGGATTGCCCTGGGGAGGGTCCAGGCATAAGTTTTTCTTTAAAGCTCCCTGGAGATTTTCTCAGACTCTGAGACCCACGATATGAACCTCATTGGGAATCTGGAGGTGCAGAGGTGACCCTGGGTTTGAGGATTCCTTTAGGTCTGCTGTCAGTTTCTCAATGGGGCAAACTTGTCACTGCCGCAGGACCTTTGCACAGGCTGTTCCTGCAGCAGCCTCTACACTCCACCCTTTGCAGTTTCCTAATCCTCCCTTGGACCTCAGCTTAAACACCACCTTCTCCAAGCTGTCTCTCCCTGATTCTCCTGCTTTCTTTCCTCTTCTCTCTCACCATTCCCTGTTCTTTTCCTTTAGATCTCTTATGTTTCCCAATGTTGTATTCCTTGCTGTTTTCTTTGCTTACTGTGTGTCTCTCCACTAAACTGTGAACCTACGGGGGCTACAACTGAATCTGTGTTCTTCACCACTGCGCCCAGTGCTAAGCACGTCGTAGGTTCTCAACAAAAACATAGTGAACGCATTTAATGACAAAAAGTCAATTCTCCTTCCCGAGCCTCACTTTGCTGGGAGAATTAAACGACTTAATTTCTGTAAAGTTCTTAGAAAGTTCTACCTCATGTTAATTAAATGAGCTGGTGCAGATCAGATGCTTAGCATAAGGCCAGACCTAGAATAAGCTCTCATTACTGATGATGACTTACTATTATTATCATAGTCGTTGTTGTTGTTTGCCCTGTCCATAGCACAGAGTAGGGGCCTAATAAAAATGTGAACTATCAAGGTAATGTAGCCTTGGACCGGCCACGAGGATGGAAGACATGGCTGCCGGAGGGGCTTCTGTTCTGGTCTGATGTGGGGAAGAAAGCATGGCTCAGAGAGGGGAATGCACTGACCCAAGGTCACCCAGCAATCTGAGGCAGCTCCAGGACCACAAGCCCGTGGTCCCTTAGGCAGATTTCTTCCCCTCTGTGTAATGGGCCTGTTGACTCTGTCAAGGTCACAGAGGTCAGGCCCACTCCTGCCCCCAGCCCCAGACCCCAAAGCCTGCACCATGTTGACCTGGGTGACCACTTGGTGGCACTGTGGAGTCGTCGCCGACTGGCAGCCAACCCAGGAACCCCAGTTCAGTATAGTGTGACCAAAAGACTTCAGAGGTTGCAAAACCAGTCTGAAAGGGTGTTCTGTGCTGCACTCATTCCAGATGAGGAAACTGAAACCCAGAGAGGGCAGGCGCTTTGCCAAAATCACAGAGTTAGTCCAAGAAGGAAGAAAAAGAAAATAGGCCTTTTATTGAACACCTACTATGTACCAAGTTTGCAACTATCTCATCCAGTTCTCACAACTGCCCAATGATGTGAGAACTACTCTCCCCATTTTTCAGATGAGGAGGCTGAGGCACAGAGAGCTTAAGTGGAACCACAGGAGCGAGGATGATAACAATAACTGTTGTAGAGAGTATTTACTGAGTGTCGCTACACATCGCAAATGATGCCAATGCAGCTGGCCAGTCCCACAACAAGGCTGAGGCTTGGACACCAGGATCAACCCATTTTAAAGAGATGGAAACTGAGGATCAGGAAGAGGAAGCCATTTACAGAGGTTGCACAGCTGAGAAGTGTCTGTTGCCAGAACTTGCTCTTGTCCAGAGAGGATCTGGCTGATTCCTGCCCTCTCTCCCCAGTACCCCAGTCTCAGGCAACTCCCAGCCAGTATGACCTGACTTAAGCCAGACCTAGGCTTCCAGGGATCTGGAAAGACCCAGCCTCTTCCCAAAACCCAGAGCTGTCCAGACTGGCCTCCACAGCTGGCTGGACTGGGTTGCAGTCAGGGGTCTGGTGCCCACTGGAACTTGGAGGTGTGTGGAGGGGTCCCTGCACCTCTCCACATGGGTCCTGGACCAGACATGAGCTCAGGGATGCTGCTGCCTTTTCCTGAATGCTCTCCAGGATGTCCTGAAGGAAGAGGATGCTGGGGTGAGAACTACAGAGAAAAAGCCACGGAAAGATCATGAAGTAGAAAGAGCAGAGACAGCATAGAGGCAGCAACAGAAAGAGAACAAGGGAGCCAGAAAGACAGAGAGAAACAAATTCAAACAAAACAGAGAGGGACCAGCAGAGCCAGAAAGACAGCAGGCAGGGAAAGATGCATATCAAGACAGACAGACAGACAGAAGCAGAGAGAGATGGAGAGACAGAGACAAGGGGAGACAGGAAATCTCAGAGACAGATAAGGAAAAACGGACAGGGAGTCACAGAGACAGAGAGAGTCGTGCTGGAGTTGGAGACCCAGAGAGAGACAAGTACCAAGAGAAGGACCTCAGAGCGAATTCTCAGGGGAGAGGCACCAGGAGGTTGGGCAGAGAGAAGCCACCGAAAAGGAAGGGCTGGAGGAAGCTGAGAAGAGAAAAAAAAAAGATCAGAGAGAAGCAAAGAGGAAGCTGAGATTGCTGAGAGAGCAGACGGGGGAGAAACCAGACGGGGAAGATGGGAGGGAGGAAGACAAGACGCCAGACCGTCAGAGGGTGGAGGCCAGGCCAGGGTAAGTGCGGCCCTGAGGTCAGGGGTCCTCCCAGCCTGGAGACCCTACCTGGGCCCTGGACACTGGGCAGCCAGGGCCCTCCGTCCACCACCTGCCCCTGGACCCTGGAACCTCCCTGGCAGCAGGGACCTGGCCGGGACCCTGGAGGGCACAGGCCAGGAGGTTGGACTCCCTGGCATCTTCCATTGCCGCCCACTCAGCAGGCCCCAAGCTCGTCTTTTGCATAAAACAATATTCCTGTGGGGGATGCTAATGCGCCCTGCTATTTTTGCCTCTCCTGGATCGTGGTTTGCATACATTTGCATACCCTGGGAGAATTAAGCTGGGATCATGTAAATGAGCCCACCAGCTTGGGGGTAAGGGAGGCTCCTGGCTCCCTGCCTCCTAACAGGCTATGCAGGTCCCAGCCTCCCCCTGGGGCTGCCCTGGGCAAGATTGGTTGACATGAAGTCTCAGCTGTATGCATTCCCATCCTGAGGCCACTGTCCACCCAACTCTGGGGTCACCAGAGGGAGCTTTCAAAAACCCAGATCTGAGCCTGTCACATCTTTCTTTAAAGATTTCATGGCTTCTGAGGTCTTAGAATGAAGGCCCAAACCCCACAGGAGCCACAGGGACGAGCCCCTGTCAGCTCCCTGTAACCCACAGTACCCCTCCCTCCAGACACATGGAACTTGCTCCTCTCGGGGTTCAGCCTCACCAGACTTATGCCCACCACAGGCCCTTTGCACATGCTGTCCCTGCTGGCTACAATGTTTTTCCCTCCCCCTCCTCACTTACTTAACATCTACTTCATCCTTCAGACTCCAGGCAGAGTACCACTTCCGCAGGGAAGCCTTCCTATCATCTCCAACCTCCTGAGCCTTATTTCCCCTTTTGCAAATTGGGAACGGTAGAAAATTTCTTCAAAGGGCTGGGTGCACCAGATGTTCCGACCATGCCCGGTACATAGTAAGCCCTCAATAAATGAACAAGCATCTGGTTATCGTTATTATTATTGTTGTTGTTAGTGCTCTCTCATTTGGGTCTCAGGACTCCTGGTCCAGTGCTCTTTGAGCTGCCCCCCAACCCCACACCGCCCCAGAAGCTGGACACACCCATGCTGCCTCCTCCTCCTGTGGTTGGTGTCCTGCAGCCCTGCTGACAGTGAGGCTGAGAACATGTTTGAGTCTCAGAGCAGCTGAGCAACACTTGCCCTGGAAATGAAGTGTTTTCCTCCCAGAAAGTTCTACCCCTGACGTCAAGGGTCTCTCCTGTTCGGCAAACCAACACTTGTTTATTAGGAGACTTTCAGCTGCCGGGGCAGGGATCAGCCTGGCTAGATTTGCATGGGGGCCGGTGTGCCCCGCACGTGAGGGCATCCGTGGCTGGCAGATGAGCAGGGCCGGTGTGGACAAAGGCCCTACAGGAGGGTGCGGTGGGCAGGAAGGCGTCATCAGGCAATGCTGCTCCCGCCTGCTGTGTCCCGGCTTTCCCAACAGACATCGAGATGCTGTGGAAGAAAGAGAAAATTATCTTCCTTGCCTTAACTGTCTCTTTGGGGAGGAAACCCCCACTGGTCCAGCCCACACAAGAGTATCTGCTTGTCAGGAGAGACCCCCAGGGCTTCCTCTTCCTGAAGGGGACCAATCCTTGCTGAAGGGTAAGGTTTCCACTTGGGAGTCATGGTTCCACATAGCTGGAGCCCCATCTATTCAGCTGAGGGAAGCAGATGGTCTACTATGTAACTACAGAAGGGGTTCCAGCCTCACTCCATCCTCCAAGCCCCTCCAAATGGATATGAATGTTAGATCTGGACTGGAGACACCAATCCCGCTTCCGCACTTGCAAGCTGAATGCTGCTCAGAACCACCTCAGAGACTCAGTTTTCCCGTCTGAGAAATGGGGACAGCACCCAGATTTACTTCATTCATGGGGCTGTGGAGAGGGTTAAAACAGCGCAAGCAGCTCTGCACAGAATAAGTGCTCAATAAATGCATCTTCTTTATCCTGACAATTTTCATTAAGTCTTAGGTTCCTACCGAGTTTATCACCATCTCCCCATGTGACTTTGGGCAAGTCCTTACTCTGCTGTGGGTCTCAGTTTCCCCATTTGAAAAGCAAGAGGGTTGGTCCAAATGACTCATGCTATTTTACCATTTCCGGTCCCAAGTTCTGTCTCTTGAATTCTGTTTCTCTGCAGCCATTATTGGATTCACCCAGTTCCCAGAAGCATCAGCCTAAAGGGTCGAAAGGTTAACTTGAAAATATAATTCCCGAAGGAGATAGAGCCTCCATAAACTCACCCCCCCAACTCTGCCCACGACCCCACCCCCCAAAAAGGGGGCTCTTGACAGTAATAGTGGCCACACTGACACAGCACCTACTATGTGCCAGGTACTCTTCTACATACAACCATGAGATACGACCAGTGCCTCCATTTTACAGATGAAGAAACCAGAAAATGGAGGCACAGAGAGGTTAAGCAACTTTCCCAGGATCACTCAGCTCTAAAGTGGTCCAGCTGGGATTTGAACCCAGACCACTGGGCTCTCAACCCCAACGCCCCCTCAACAAACAATGGAATATCGCGTATGCTATAGATCAATGGCAGGTGACGTTTGGGTGAGCAGAGCCTCTGGGGTCGTAGACACTGCCCTGTTCTCAGCAGATGCCCCAGACTGGCCTCACGGGGTCATGATAGGAGGCCAGCTCAGCCCGGGGGAGGCCAGACCACCCCCCTTCCAGACTGTTGGTTTAAAGAAGATTCAATTATCTCAGCCGTGGTGCACACCCTTGCTCTGATGAGCTGAAAAGGGAAAATGAGGAACCTGCATCACATGCTGTCGGAGATAGAGGTAACATCACTTTTAAGGAAACAAGCCTGTGGCCAATTGTTCAAGATTGATTCAGTTGGTGGCCAGCACGGGCAACTGGGAATGGGACAGCAATCTGCCCTGATCACATCACCTGCATTTGTCAGGGGCCATGGGCTGGGTTGGGTGGCCAGGGTGTGTGGCTGCCAACCCCCAACCGACAGCCTCCCTGCACCAGGGGTTCCGGAGAGCTGCTCAAATGGGCATTTCGGGGTGGATGTGTGCGAGGGCCTGCTTGCTCTCTCAAGGCAGGACAACGGCAGATTTCAGGCCTTGCCAGACTGTGGGCATGAGCTGGGTGGCCTCGGAGAGGGGAAGATATGTAAGGGCCATCAACTCACAGCAGTTCAGCCATTGTCTATTGAGCATCTCCCACGGACCATGAGGATACAGCCTGAAAGTGTGTTCCAAGCAGAAAGGGCACTGTGTGCAAAGGCCCTGAGGTAGGGGCAGGCTTGGCACACTTGAGGCCATGCAGGAAGGTAAACCTGGCTGGAGTGAGGACGCTTGGGAGGAGATGGCACCAGATGAGGTCTTTTGAAAGCTGTGAGTGAGCCACTGACATTTCTCAAGCATTTCCTCTGTGCCAGGCATCAGGCTCCGTCTGCCCCACAAAGGAGGCTCTGAGATGAATCCCAGATCATAGATGAGGAGTCTGAATGTCAGAGAGGTGACGTCATTGCCAGGTCCCATAGGTAATACATGGCGGAGCTGGATTCCTTTTCTAACATGACTTGTCCCATGAGCCCAAACCCACTTGCCCCAAACCATAGCTTCCCAGCAGGACAGAGCCTGGAGGTGACTTTGAAAGGTTAGTAACAGGAAAACTGAACCTGGCACGGGGGAGGCAAGGTTCCCACGGCCATGCTGAGAATCTGCCATCCTTGCATAAAGCAGAGACCACCACAGGGAACTGTTATGCCGGAGCCAACGTACTCGTTTTCTATAAGCTAACGGACATTATTTTTTGTTTGAAATTCACCACCGTAGAGCATTTCAGAACAGTTTTGGGTACACATACCCTCTGGGACGTCTTTTAAAAATCCATAGTTCCAAGTCTCTTGAGTTTGTAATATGCTGCCTACTGCACCCACTTTGGAGAGTCGCCATGTGTATTCATTGTATAAAGGCTCTGATAAGTCCTGCTGCAAAGGAACCTGTTTCTATTTCTTTAGCCCAGCATTCCCCAAATTCATTTGAGCAGGTAATCTTTACAAACATGACCAGAATTGGGATTTCCCAGGAGTGGTAATGGGAAATGCTGGTCCTGGTAATTAAGAGAAGCTAAAATAATCCTTCTGACCTTGGAGGAAAAACATCTGAATGTTTTGGAGGGTGGGTGAGATGATGAAGTGAGGGAGAAATATTTAAAGAACCAGGGGAGCTATTTCATGCAGAGAAATGAAGGTGCAGAAAAAGGCATGGTGGCCACCTTCAAATCCCTGGGAGGTTCCCAAGTGTTCTGTGGGGACACTAGTATTTCCTCTCTAGTTCCAGAGAACAGAGCTAGGATCAGTAAGTGATGTTAATGTAGGAAAGGAGTTACACCTTTCACTGGAGACTGGCTGTCTCGGTAGGAAGTGAGTTCCCCATCACCAGAAGTGTGCAAGTAGAAACTAGAAGACGATTGTATTAGGGCTGCTAAAGAACAGATTCCATCCACAGTTCTGGAGTTTCCAAGGCAAAGATACGTTGACCCAGGCCCCAGCCATGCTATATTCCCCTCTTCTCTCAAGGCTGGGCAGAAGGAAACCAGGCACGTCACATCCATCTGACATTAGGAAAATTCTTATAAATAAAATAGTTCCTATAAAAGCTGTATGAGCTCCCTCCAGTCCATCTCATCTCGACAGTAATAAAACCAAGCCCGTAACTCCAGCATTGCCTTGCCATCCACAAGAGGAAACGCTTATTTTAAGAAGTATAAAAAGAAAAGTAATTTACAGTCTATTAACATTTTAAAAAGTGTGTTAGCAAGAAGGGGGAATACATTACGGGCTCAGTGAGGGATCCAGAGAGAAGCGGAAAGTGGAATCGTATAAATTTTCCTTGGTCTCCATTTTAACCTGCAGAACTGCAAACTCATCCTGAATCCTTTCCCCTTTCCTGGAGAGGAAGGTCTGGTGGAGAAAGAGTGGCCAGGAAGCAGGCAGTGAGGTGGGTCCATGAGGCAGTGGGAAAGGCATGATGGGGCATGGATTAGGAAATCGGGTTTCAGTTCCCATCCCAGCTGGGGTTCCCAGGGGCTCTGCCAGCTGCCCACCTTCTAGGAGCCTCAGGCAGATTGTCTAATCAATGGACATAATAGATCCCAGGGTCCTGTTGTTTCATGTAAGTCTTAGCTTTCCAGCAGACTTGGGAGGGCTCCGTGACTGGAGAGGCGCCTTGTGCGTCGTGGTCCTCACCTAGCTCCGTTGTCTCCTTGCCCGGCTGCGGGCCCTCCATCTGCGGTCCCAGAATGGAGCTAGGTCCTGGGCAGGGGAGTGGAGGAGGGCGGGGATGGATTGCAAACTGCAAATCAAGGGAAATACATGGAAACAATTATAGAAGGATGGACTGGAAGGGAAAACAAACCGTTCCCTCCAAGGAACGCAACCACAGAGGACTAGCCAGAGGGAGGAACTGGGGCCTTGGAGGAGATGCCAGCGGCCGAGCAGGGGGAACAGACACTCCAGGAGGTGGTGACATTCCATGTGGTTGGCACATGGGCCCTGAACCCTGACTCAGACCTTCAGCTGCCATGACATGCCAAATAAGCCCCTTCTCCTTCCAGGGCAAGCATCTCACACACACACACACACACACACACACACACACACACACACTATAACTTATATATACACATAGACACAGGCCAACACAATCTCACACATGTGTACACATGCACACAGAAAATACGATCACACACACCGATGCCTTCCACACACACGGGCCATTACAATCACACATGCACGCACACGCACACAGCCTAACTTACCCACACACCCTCCACAGCAATCACACACGTGCTCACATCCACTTCTTGTACACATGTGCCAGTGTAAGCACACATGTGCATACATGCCACACCTCACTCCCACCTGCATGTGTGCGTCTGCACAACTGCCCATGTGCACGTGCATATACACGTGTGCTTAGTGCACACACCCACACTCACGCACGCTCCCAGTCATTTGCATTTACACACGCGTGTGCACCCACGGTCAACACACCCATAATCTGACATATGTTCCACACACTCAGCCACGTTCTCAGCGTGCACCTCTGCCCACGTGTGCACGCACAGACAAGCGGTGACCTTCCCACCCTCCTGGCCACCAGAACGCAGGCCCAAGCGCCACACACATGCAGGTTCTCCCAGGAAAGCGTCCGTGAGCGCCAGCATGGGGCGTGGGGCATGCGGCTGCCGGACAGACGGCTTCTCACAGCCCGGCTGCCTCCCTGCCTGAGCCTGTGTTTGTGCAGCTGTTCCCTCTCCTCCGAATGTGGGGAGGGGGCAGGCCATGGCCAGCCCTAATCAAGAATTTCACACCCCCATCGGGACCAGGCCCCTCTGCAAACCCCGCATCCAGCTGGGTGAAAGCCCAAAGCTGGCTTTGTTCGCTGGGCTGCTGGGGACAGCAGGGGCCCCACTCCGGGACATGCCCCCGCCCAGTTCAGAGGGCTGAGCTCCAAACTCGCCCATTGTAGGGCTGTTCCAGGCCTGAGCCCCACTTCCCCCAGCTGGGTGTTCCGCCAATGGCCAGCAGGCACCAAACGGGCCTCAAAGAGCCCCCCTGCCATCGCCCTTTCCCAGGCTTTATCAGTGGGGGGGGTGGGGAGAGAGGATGGGCCCCAGACACATCAGCAACCGGCACGCAGGGGTGCCCAGTGAGGCTGAGCACGTCTGCTTTTAAGATTTGAATCTGGAGAGGCCTGTTCTCAGAGCCATACGCCAGCCCTCCCTCCCATTTTTCCAGCCCAGCACCCTCAAAAATGTCGCAGGGTCTCCCCTCTTGGCCTTGGCCCAAGCTACCTACCGCCCATCTCAAATGCCTATTCCCCCTACCTACCGCCCATCTCAAATGCCTTTCCTCTCTTCTCAGCATGGACAACTCTTACTCATCACCTTTCAAGACCAGTGCTGATGCCTCCTCCTCCAGGAAGCCCTCTGACTCCCTGCTTTTCCTGCATCTTGCCCTCTCACGTCGCGCTGTCAAATTCTTGCTTCACTCATCCGCATCCTGGACCATGAGATGCCGAGGGCATCCAACTGGGCTTCCATCAACCTAGCAACCCTCAAACTGGCACAAGGCCTGGCACATGGTGGATAATTGTTGAAGGAAGGGAGGATTACTGGGTGGAGAGACATGGCGAAGTTCTGCATCGGTGCCTCACATCTGTGGGCCTCGTGCAATGAATTAAGTCCCTTAATTTAAGAGTTAAATAATACTACACATATATTACAAAAGTTAGGTAAATTTCCCTTTCCCTCCTGTCATTACCTAGAAAGCTGCCAACTTCTAGATTATAATTATGTACATGAATAATGAAATTAGCATATCTACCAACTCACTCCCTGCTCATTACATACCAGCAAGAGCCATGTGTTCTGATTCCAAATCACCCACCTCTGGAGGCTAGCTGCGCTCCGGGCTCTGGAACAGCCCCTGGGGAGAGGCTACAAGCCCACCCTGCACACCCTCAGCCTGGGGGCTTCAGGGAGCCCTTAGAAACCCTGCTAGTTAGATAGTTCATGTCCCATGAGGCTTTAACCTCATCCAATGGGTGGATGGGAGGCACTGGTTGAACTGGCCACGGCAGGGGGCTGGGGCTGTGGGATGGTGATGCTGGGAAGAGGACCTGAGTCCTGGGTCCACTCTGCACTGCTGTGGGCCCGTAGATGGGCTTCCTCCCCCACCCGTGAAGTGGGTGTGGCAGTATCGTCTGCTTTGTCGAGGACTGTGGGTAAACAGGATGTGCTCCTAAAAGCAGTGTCTGGATGAAAACAGGCTTGGGTTCAAGATACGGCTTCACCACTCATCTGTTAAATGACATCATTCTGAGCCTCAGTTTCCCCTTCTGTAGAATGGGTATGATAGGCAAGTGAAGTTCCATTGTGCCCATTATATAATAAATACTCAATAAACATAAAATATGGTGGGTGTCTTTGTCAAGATTGGTGTTCACCCCCTAGCCTGAGGGATCTCCCTCCCTGTGATGGACTAAATGTTTGTCTCCCCTCCCCCGCTCCACCAAATTCATGGGATGGTATTAGGAGGTGGGGCCTTTGGAAGGTAATTAGGATTTATGAGTTCATGAGGGTGGCATCCTCATGACGGGATTACTGGCTTTATAAGAGTCACCAGAGAGCTTGCTTCCTCTCCTGGGTCTGCCACGTGAGGATACAGCGAAACGTGGGTAGTCTGCAACCCAGAAGAAGGCTCTCCCCAGAACCTGACCATGCTGGCACCCTGATCTTGGACTTCCCGGCTCCAGAATTGTGAGAAATAAATGTCTGTTTGTAAGCCACCCAGTCTGTGGTAATTTTGTCATGGCAGCCCGAGCTTGTGAAGGTATTCTCCCAGCAGGAATCCTTGTCGTGAAATGGGACCAAAATAAAACCCAGAAGTCAGCACTTGGATTGACCTTCCTCTCTACAGGGCATCCCTAACTCCTGGATCCCCCTGGAATTCTACCAGAATGCCAGGTTCTGGACTCTCTCCACCCAACACCATCCAAACTGCCTCCACGTGGAGCTGAAGCCATGACCAGGTGGATGATTAAGGACTGGCCCAGTCTTGTTCATGTGCACTCACACATTCAAACTCATCCAAGGCTCACTGTGGGCAACGTAAGAGGCAAAGGGGAGCCAGCGAATGCTTGAGAGCGGGGGAGAGCTGGCTGCACCGTCCGGCCCTGCAAACTGTAAAGTGCTTTGCAAACTGTAAATGTCAGATTGCTCTGGGGACCTTTGTCCAGACTCCCCTGACCCCACAGAGAAGGACTCAGAGCCCCAGCTTGTGCCATCTTTGACCCCCGACTTTGCCTCCTCAATACTGCAGGGCTGGCTGGCTTCCGCTTCCCAAATTGGCTAGTCACCTTCACAAGCAACACCGTTGCCCCTGGGGGGACCAAGATGAGCAACGCCTCCTCCTAGTACTTACCATCTAGAGCTTTGCCACCCCGAGCTGAACTTCTGTGCCCAGTGACTCTGATTGGGTCCATATTGTACCCATTTCACAGATTAGAGATGAGTCAATCCCGGATTCATGGATAGAGTCAATGAAGCATCTAGCTGAGACCCACAAGGCTGGGCACCTTCAAAAGAAGAGGCTAATTAAAAAGAATGAAATATTGCCTTTTGCAGCAACATGGATGGACCTGGAGATGATCATTCTGAGTGAAGTAAGTCAGAGAGAGAAAGACAAATATCATATGATATCACTTACATGTGGAATCTAAGAAAATAATACAAATGAACTTATTTACAAAACAAGAAACAGACTCACAGACATAGAAAGAAACCTTATGGTTACCAAAGGGGAAAGGTGGGGAGGGATAAATTAGGAGTAGGGAATTAACAGATACATACTGCTATATATAAAATAGATAAACAAGGATCTACTGTATAGCACAGGGAACTATATTCAATATCTTGTAATAACCTATAATGGAAAAGAATCTGAAAAAGAATATATTTTTATATATATTCTTATATACGTATTTTATATATATATATATATGTGTGTATATAAAAAACTGAATCACTTTGCTGTAACCTGAAACTAACACACTATTGTAAACCAACTAGACTTCAATTAAAAAAAAAGAAGAGGCTACACATTCCTCATATTTTTCAACCTCCTCCACACTCCATCCTCCCGCCCCCATAGCCTGGGCAGGACACACCCCATGGAGGTAGCTAACGACCTGGACACTTACTACGTGCTCTATGGCCTTTGCATATATTCCCTCATTTAATCCTTGCAAAGCACTGAGCACAGTGCCTGGCGCACAGTAAGAGTTCAATAAAGGTTTACAGAAAAGATGAATGAGTGAATGAATTCAGCAACAACAAGAAGAAAGCAAATCTCATGACTTCAGCCCAGTGCTGGGAGTCAGACAGACCCGGGATCAAATCCTTGCTCTGCCATTTATCAGCTGCGTGACCCTGGCCAAACTACCTCCTTCCCTGGAGACTTTAGTCTTCCCATCTGTAAAGTGGGCATGGTGATGCCTGCCCATCAGATTGGTGTGAGAATGAAAGGAAGTGCAGCATATAAAGTGCTCGGCACCACACCTGGGTCAGCCCAGAGCACAGACAAAAGGGTTTTGTTCTTGTCATTGTTGTGGATGAGGTCGCTGTTTCCATCTGTCCCCTCAGCTTGCAGTCACGGGTCAGGAAATGAGAACCCAGAGGTCACGCATGCATGGTCTGGAGGCCCCATCCGGCTCCCAGATGTGTTTGGTTTGGCTGGCATGGCCCTTCGTCCAATTTTTTTTTCTAATTGAATTAGTTGCCAACATTTCAAGATTGAGGGATTTCACATAAAATATAGATTTTTTTTTTTTTTTTTTGGATCTCTCTTGGAACTTCAGAAGTTTGGGCCACACCACAGAATCACATTCAGCCAGAGCCAAGGTCAGCTGAAGCCAAGATGCATCCACCCCTGGGGATGCGGCAGGAGCTCGCCAGGCTGCCCCAGTCCCCACCCCTCCGTATTGCCTCACTCCCAGCCAGCTTCACTCATTTAGGTAATTCACCCGCCCCTGGAGGATTTTGCATTTGGAAGCCCTGCTCTAGATTTTCTCTGCTGTGAGATGAACCAAGGAAGGTCCAAGTCATCATTAACCAAGTGGAGTTCAACAACAAGAAGGAAAACGTACACCTCACAGTGATTCCGTGGGCTTTTCTCACAACTTCACAGCCGGGGCCCGGAATGGAGTTCACATTCCCACCCCCCCGAAAACTCCATCACCCTGTGGATGGTGAAAACCACCCTCCCACCCAGGCCCACTTGAGGAGCCCACAGAGAGCCTCCTAAACGGCCCCAGCCCCTCCCGGCAGGAGGAGGGTGAGCAGAGAAAATAGCTCCCATCTGAGCAGGCCGGGCCACCGCTTCTCGACTCTAATTGGGATGCAGCAATTAGATGATGCCAGAGTGTACCCAGGGCTCAGCTTTCAGCCTGAGGTCCCACCGACAAACCATCCCATTTGGAGAGTTCGCCTGACATTCCTGAGCCGGGCCGCCTTGCCAAAGAAAACTCAAGCGAGGCTTGTCTTGGCGCTGACTCAACCCCCAGCCTCAGCAGGAAAACCAAAAACATTTACACAGCTGGGGCTGCGACGCCCGCTTCCCTCAAGAGTTTGTCAGGGCTCGGACAGCTCAGCCGACTCGGGGGGCACCTCTGAAGGGGCCTGTGTTCCCGAGCACAGCCAGGCATGGCCGGCCAGACAGAAAACACTGTGGCTGTCCCCAGGAGGCGGGAGAGAAGGCACTAGAAAATAAGGATTGGGCAGGGGCCTGTGGGCCGGGGTTAGGTCCATCCTTGATCACCGCCCCCTTCTCCAGCCACATCTGCACGGGTCATCCTGGCCAGCCCGCCACCCCACCTGTGCCCATGGGCCAATAAAATGATCCCAAGAAACAGCTAATGGAACGCTGGGTGCCTGGGGCCCACATGCTGACAGTTCTGAGCAATGGCCTCTTCACCAGTCTCTCTTTGCACTCAGTTCCCCATCGCTTTTCCTGGCTACCTTTCCATGGGGTTCTCCAATGCTCTCCACATCCTGCCCCCTGCCAGGCGCCCCGTCTGGCCTCCCTGTTCTGATGACCAAGGACTATGGTGAAGAGGTCCGCGAGGGTGTGGTTAAAAGCCAGAAGCCAAATGCATCGGTGAGCACGCTGTGGTGGTGGTGGGGGGTCGCCAAATTATCTGCTAAGTCCCTTTGGAATCCCTCTGCTTCTCTCTGTCCCACTCGCCCATGCCCCCCACCCCCACTCTCACACACACAGTCCAGGCCACCATTGTCTCATGTCTCGGTGGCTGCGGCAGCCTCCCCTCTGGCCTTCCAGCCTCTACTCCTGCCCCTAGAGCCAAAGCCAGCACAAGCTTTTTTTATTCTCTCGATAGTGAAACATAACTAACATACAGCAAAGCACAGAAATGTAGTTTAACACAATTTAATGATTAATTACCCAGCAAACACCTATGTACCAGACAAGAAATGAAATTTCGGAAGCACCTGCTTGCCCCTCTTCTGTGCCTCTCCCTCCCCTCTCCCTGTGAGATTTCATTACGTTCCTGACTCTGATGAAGATCACTTCCTCGGGTTTTCTTTAGACCTGAGAACAACATGGTTTCGTATTGCCTATTTCTGGATTTTATATAAATGGAATAATAGTAGTAATCATGTCAGTATTATTTTGTGTCTGGCTTCTTGCCTTCAACATTGTGCAGTAAGATTCATTCATGCTGTTGCCAGGAACTATAGCTCATTCATTTTTCACTGCCATATAATATCCCATTGTGTGAATGTAGAAGAGTTTCTTTATTTTACTAGTGATGGATTTTGGGTTGTTTCCAGTTTGGGGCTATTTTAAGACTATGGTTTTATCTTTTGGTGCCCAAGTACATGGCATATAGAAGTTTTACAGTCTGTGATCAAACACAAGGTCAAGGAAAGCTGCATTACGCAAAACGAAAATTGCTTGTTTTCTGCAGGACTTGTCAGAGCCTTTAATGTATTCACGTGTTGATGTGCACTGTGACTCTCCCTGTGCCAGGCCCAGATGATGCAAGGGTGAACAAACCTGCCTTAGTGAGTAAATGGGGTGGATGGGAAGTATTAGCTTTAAAATCTGGTCATGGCCGTTACCTCTTCCTGATCTGCTGTGCAGGTTTGGGCAAATCCCTTGCCCTCTCTGAGCTTCCATTTACTCATCTGCAAAGTACAAGTTGAGAAATTGTGACTCCCAAGGAGACTTCCTCCTCTGATACTAAAATACTCTGTACAATTGTTTTAATTGTTTGGTTTTCTTACTATTTTGTTTTAACAATTGTTAATTGTTTTAACTGGCCAAACTCTGGAGGAGAGGACGTCTGATCTGTGTCTTGAGTATTTGGATGGGGGTGGGGGTGGAGGGCAGCACCACCACATGAGTAGAATATGGACCTCCCAGAGCTAGTTTAGGGGGAAGTAAGGAGAGCCGTGGAGCCCATATGGAGGGTTCATCCAGCGGAAGAGGAAAGAGAAATGATTTATATAAATCCAACCCCTCATTGCCAGCCCTCTTCCTATCCCTGCCCTACCGTGCGAGCAACCAGAGACAGGCAGAGAGACCTTACAACCTAGAGGATGCATTCTCAGCAAGGGTGAACTTTGCCCCTTTGGGAACCAAAAAATCTTACAGATATACATACAGAATACGAACAGTTACCCAATATATCTGTGGTATTAAAATTTCACCAGAGGGGTGGCGCAGTGGTTGAGAATCTGCCTGCTAATGCAGGGGACACGGGTTCGAGCCCTGGTCTGGGAGGATCCCCCATGCCGCAGAGCAGCTAGGCCCGTGAGCCACAACTACTGAGCCTGCGTGTCTGGAGCCTGTGCTCCGCAACAAGAGAGGCCACAATAGTGAGAGGCCCCTGCACCACGATGAAGAGTGGCCCCTGCTTGCCACCACTAGAGAAAACCCTTGCACAGAAACAAAGACCCAACACAGCAAAAAAATAAATTAATAAAACTCCTACCCCCAACATCTTAAAAAAATTTCACCAGAGGGAGAAGGGAAAAGTCGGGGAAAATGTCTAAAACAGTTCCTTAGGGGGATAATAAGTTTTAAAAGACTTAGGACACCCTGATCTACAGGTGACCAATTCAAATGCCCCCGGGGGCCAAGCAGGAAACTCAGGGAGTAAAGTAAGTGGTATATGAGGCAATAAGGGGGAGTGGGGGTGCTGGCAAACTGGCATGCCCACACTAAATGCATTATTTCCATTTTTTTTTTCATTACTGTTCAGGCAAAATAAAACACATCTGTAGCCTGGCTCAGCCCTGCCATCCACCAGTTTGCAACACCAGGTTTAAATAAAGAGCCAGACCAGGCCTGGTTTCTGTGGCCGATGCAAAACAGCGCTCAATGTGCTTCTGCGCCAATTGGCCGCCACCTCTTGTATGTGTCGCTCATCCCCAGCACACGCCATGCCAGCAGCTTCCTCCAGACAGGACCCGAAGCCTTGTTCCACAGAATGCACACACGCATATGATGGGGATTAATGCTGCATGATGCATAATTAATGATACTGAATAAATATGCAGATTGGCAATCACCGATTGACTGCTATGATCAGATTCCTGAACACCAGCTAATTGACTGGCTGCCTGAAATCACCATATCCAACACTGTTTTCTTCAGCACATGTGCAAACCAATCCTGACAAGGCGGGGCCGGGGTGGGGGTGGCGGAGGTGTGGTCCTGTCGGTTCTAAGACACCTTCTCCCATTGTTCCAGGTGAGGTGCCCTTGGCCCCTGGTTCTTTTCCGTCAGTCGCACTAATGGTGCGCCAGGGTGGGCCATGTGCCGTGCAATTGTCCAGGGAAGTATAATTATTGCCATTTCACAGATATAGAAAGAACGGTTTGGAGAGTATATATATATATATATATATATATATATATATATTATTATTTTTTTTTTTTTTGCAGTACGCAGGCCTCTCACTGTTGCGGCCTCTCCCGTTGCGGAGCGCAGGCTCCGGACGCACAGGCTCAGCGGCCATGGCTCACGGGCCCAGCCGCTCCGCGGCATGTGGGATCCTCCCAGACCGGGGCACAAATCCGCGTCCCCTGCATCGGCAGGCGGACTCTCAACCACTGCGCCACCAGGGAAGCCCTGGAAGTATATTTTGATCAGGGTCCCACAACTAATAGACGGGGAAGCCAGGATTCCAACCCAGTCTGTTGACTCCAACAGCCCCGCTTTATCCTTTTCCCAATAGTTTCTGACCTCCTGAAGCTGATGGCACAGCAGGGGAAAGAAGGGATTTACTCACGGATTCATCCAGTATCTCTTGGGCACATCCCCTGTGCCGGGTGGTGCCCCAGACGTGGGACACAGCGGTGAGCCAGACAAACTCCCATCCTTGTGAGGATCACGTTCTGGGACAAAGATTGTGTCTTGAGAGTCCCGAAGGGAGCATCTCTCCATATGTATCTCATGGAGGAGGTGCTAATTGAACAGGATTTTGAGGAGTGGAAAGCATTTGGAAAGAAGGAGATTGTGGGAAAGCTAACTTCAAAGGCAAGGGCAGCAGAAAATGTGTGGAGGTGGGAAAATAAAAGGTGGCATGTGAGAAGAGGCAGATGGGCATTTGGAGGGAGATGGTGGGAAGGTGTCAGTGGGAGGAGTAGGGAGCTGTGCGGTGAGATCCTTGAATGCCAGGGCGAAAGGGATGGGCCGGGGCAAGACTGGGTCCTCAGCCCTGCAGCACAGAGCAGAAGCCAGCATCAGGAGTGTCCTTGGGGACTGCAGTGGGTCTTTGCTGACTGCTGTCCCTGTATGTACCTCCAGCCACCCATAAGTCACGTGTTCACACTCTCGTACACACTCACAATCTCCAGTGTTCATACTCACACATGGTTCTGTGGCTTCCAGAAGCATCCTTTTCTAAAGTCAGAAGCTGCGGGTTGCCTGGTCATGCAGTGCCCAGCACAGGAAGCCCTGGCTGCAGAGAGCAGCGTCCCATAGAGAGCCGGGAGCCAGGGCCCTGACCAAGTGCTGGAGGCACCGTCACTCCAGGCAGCAAGGAGGAAGCCTTCCTGGTCCCAGAGCCCAGCACCTGGGTTCTGGGCACGCGCAGAATGGACCTCCCTCTGTATGTGCCACGGGCTCCCTGCCCGGCTGCTCGGGTCCTCCAGGGAGGTGGTTGGGCTCCTAGATAAGAGCTCGGCCTTCAGAGGTGGCACCAGGTTCCCGTCTGGCTCCACCGCTTCCTCAGGCAAGTTCCTCACCTCCTCGTGGTCTCAGTGTTTTCACCTGTAAAATGGGACTAAACAAAACCCAGCTCAAGGGGCTGAGTCCAAATAAGACGATTCATATAAAAGGCACTTGGCATTTGTCTATGGCAAAGCTCTCAATAATACCAGTTCTTATGCGCTGTTCATCGTTATTATTTGTACTGGGATTTTGGAAGAGGGCTGCTGTTTCGCATGAGTGCGGCTGGAGGTGTGGCAGGGAGCTGGGTGTCTGTAGGAATTGGAGGGAAAGAAGCCAGAGTAACCCGAAAACACAGACGTTGGGGGCCATTTAGCTGGGGGACTAACAAGCAGCCTCGTGACACCCCTCAGCATTGCCCAAAGGCCACACCAAGTCACCAAGGAGAGGTTACCCCAGGCTTGTTCCTCTGCCTCAGCTGAGGCCCAGGGTCACATCTCCGCCCCTGTGAGAAAAGCTAAGAGCCAGCATACCCCCCAAAATGAGCCTCGTTTTCTTCCAACAGGTTGCAAGGCAGAAATAAACAGGAGCCTCTGATGCCTCAAACGACTTCCTTGGGTTGTCCTTCAACTATGCAGAATAGGAAAGGGACAGAAGACACGATTAAAGCAACGTATGAGTCGCCATAAATAATAAATCAATAACCCTCGGTGATTCGCCCATCCCTCTTCAACTGGGTTTAAAACAAAAAATTAAATATAGAACAAAGGAAACTATAAAGGAAATACAAGAAGCAGCGGGAGAGAGATTTTCCTGCTGTTTTTTGCCTTAAAAAAAAAAAATCCCTCCAAGGAAATCAGTCTTGGCTGAGGGCGAGGGCTGGGTGGCTCTGTGGGAGGTCACCATCCAGGCACGCTGCCTGATTAAACACTCCCCCGCTGAACCACGGATTCCGCGCCACAGCACACAGGGCGAAGCCCCCCAGAGCGGGGCCGGGGTCGGCGCTTGGGAGAGCTGAGGTTTGGGCGTGTGGCACTGGGCTCCAAGCTCTGCCACTGAGCCGCCCCTGTGAGTTTGGGCTTTGCTGCTCCTCCAGGATCTCCAGCTGCAAAGGGGTGTGTGTGTGTGTGAGGGGTACAAGGTCTGCATCTTCCTGGGACTGTTGGGAGGAGGGAATGAGATAGAGCAGAAGGGTCTAGAGCCTTGGAGACGAGTGAACTCATTCAGGTCAAATGCTGTTCTGGTCTGAAAATGGACCACCGGTTTTGTTCAAAGCAGGACCTGGGGTGGGCGTTTCCCCTGTGGGGTGGGGTGCCTCTGGGTCATACCTGCTTCCATTGCCTCCCACAATGCGCATCGGCACCAGCGTTTACCTGCTGACCCACAAGGGGTTAATCGCCCAGCCTGCCTAGCTGTGTTCCTTCTGCTGGCGTTTTGTTGAGCATCTACTATATGCGTGCCAGGTGAGGCCTCTGTGGCCATCTGAGCTCTGAGGTTTTCTCTTCCATGAGATGTAGAAGAGGGTTGGGAGGTGGCAGGTAAGGAGAGGATCACCCAGGGATCCAGCTCCGCTCTCAGCCACACCACTGGCTTGGGCAACCCCTCCCCTGCCATGGCCTCAGGCACTGTCCATGGTCAACAGACTCAAATCTCCAGTCCTGGATACGCAACAGTCCTCTGGTTTCTCCACGTGGCTGGTTGGACGCCCCCTCTTGGCCGCCATCTTTCTCCCCCTCTATATCCATGCCTTTGACCACGTGACTTGCAGAGCCCTCCCCCCACCCCAACTCTAGGCTCAGCCACCTGCTTTGGCCAATGGGAAGTTAGCAAACATGATGCAAGCAGAAGCTTGGAAAGTACTTGCGTGACTGGGCTTTTTGCGTCTCCGCCGAGGCCGTAAGGACACGCTCGGGCTAGCATGCTGGAGTATGGGATGTGTGAAGCTGAGCCTAGATCAGCTGGCAGCCCGTCCCCTCCAGGACTTTGCACCGTCTCAGGTAAGATCAGCCCAGCCCAGTTCAGATCACCTGGACCCCATGGACACACAAGCTGGGTAATTATTGATCACTGCATTCCACCGAGCTTTAGTGGCTGTTTGTTATGCAGCATTATTGTGGTCATAGATAACTGATACACTCACCAACTCCTCAGAGGTGACATGTGTCCATCTAAGCTCATTTTCCTTGCCCCGAAGCTGCCCACTCAGCCCCATCTCAAGGAACACCCACCCCTTCCCCCCAGCTGCCCAAGCCAGAGATTTGGGCATTACCCTCAACTTTTCCTGCTCCATCACCCTTCCCACTGATAGATGCTATGACACAAACTTCACCCCTAAATGTGTTTGGACTTGGACTTATCTCACCTGAACATCTGGCTTTCAAGCTTGGTTTACTCCCGCAATCACCTACCTCTGAACTAGTCTTCTGCATCTAGACCTGTCCCTGCCAATTGAGTATCCGCCCAGCGCCGCCCACAGGAAGAATTTTATAAAAGGAGCTCTGCTTAAAACTATCCACCAACAGCTAGAAATGCACCCCAGCCTGGCTTGCCTCCCCAGACGCGTACTCCTACTTTACTCCCACAAGCATCCTTCACTCCAGCACACAGAACGACCACCACCTTCTCTGCAAACACCATCCTGCTTCATGACTCTGTGCTTTTGCATGTGCTGTTCCTGCTGCCAAAGATGCCCTTCCCTGCCTCTTTCACGTGGTTATTTTCTATAAAACTCCCTCGTAAATACCGCAAGTGCTACCTTCTCCGGAAAATTGCAAGCTGCCACAAGGGAGAGGGGCAACATCCCAGAGGAGCCTTTCTCTGTGAGTGGGAGAGAATTCACTCTCCTCCTGGAACTTCGGGAAAGCTTGGTTTGGGACTTTGACCTTTGACTTCCACCAGTCTGCTGTGGGGAGTACAAGCATGGCCCTGGAGACACACAGAACTGGTTTTAAATCCCAGCTCGCCCTCTCCCAGACCCCCTTTCAGAGGCTCCGTGTTCTCAGCAGGCGCCAGAGTGGCCGGTGGAGTGTAAGAACCAAGGACCCGTCAGGCCACGTAAGGGGCACAAGGGCTCGTTGGATCGTGCTCTGACCCTGCTGTGCAGGGGAGGAAACTGAGGCTTCGGCAGGATAAATCATTTGCCCAGGGAGTTGGAGGTTCGCCCGCCAAGGGGCATTCAGAGAGCAGAGAGAGCGCGCCCGGACCCTCCCACCACCATCTTCCCTTCCCCCATCTCCCTCTTCGAGGAGTCCTCGCTGGCCTCCTCTTTCATTCCAGCAGTGCCCCTGACCCCTTGTCCCTGGGGCCAGCATTAGATTACAGATAAAGCTCCGCCAGCCAGGCAGGGGAGGCCCCTCCCCAACCCATGACCTCTGACAAGGGATGAATGGGGGCGGGGGTTGGGGGGCAAGAGGCAGAGACAAGGCTGCGGAACAGAGTGGGGAGATAAGAGCATAAAAGACAGCTGGGGCGGTGGGGCCAGAGTCAGGACCAGGGACCGTGGGGACCTGGGAGTGGGGAGAGAGCACAGGATGGGCTAGTCACAGATGAGAAACCTGAGGCCCTGTATCCCACTGACTCTTAGTTGCCACTCTGAGCACAGACCCCCCAGACTCCTGATCCAGTACTCCTGCAAACGGCGAGAACAAGCCCCCCACCCCACCAACCTCAGGCAGAGTTCCCCTTTCCCTTATCCTCCCTGCAACCTGGAGAGGCAACGTGGGCACGCCTAGGCCCATTTCACAGATGGAGAAACTGAGGTCCCGAGTTTGTACACTCAGTCTCACAGAGGGATGGGGGAGGGGCTGGGATAAAACCCCTGGGCCTGAGGTCTCCAGGACAAGGTGGACACACATATTATTGGACAAAGTTGGAAACGGGGAGAAGGGCACAGCAGGAAGGCACTAATGTTGGTAGGCACTTCCCCTTCGCTGGGCATTGGATTCTCAGGTGAGCCAGACAGGTGTGGTCCCCACCCTTTCACGGCTCACAGCCAGAGGCGGAGACACAAGCACAAGCAGGACGGTGCAGTGGGATGGGCAGGGCTGGGAACCGGGAAGGTGGGGCTCAGAGAACCTCCTTTGCTGCACTTGTCTTGACAGCAGTTCTAAGAGACAGACCGCAGGGTGACGCTACACCGGTTTCACAGAGCTCAGAGCTGGGGTGGTGACTTGGGCCCTAGCTGACCTCAGGCTGCCTTTCCCATCACCTCACCACCCTTCTCATCCTCAGGACCGTCCTCAACCTGGATTCTCTTTGTTGGTCCCCATGATCGAGGGCAGAGGCTTGGCTGGGCCACAGCAAGCCCTGGCCATCCACCAGCATCACCAGTAGGCTTGAGAGCCTGAGATGGACTCCCCAGTCGGGGCCAGAATCCAGCCCCCCGGGATGACGGGGGACTCTGGTGTGCTGTGGAGTCTTGGGATGGGGTGTCACTATGGTGAATGTGAACTCACTGACACACACATGTACACACGCGTGCACACACACATGCAATCTTTTTGGCCTTGGAAGCAGCTAGTCTCTAGCTGCTAGAAGTCAGGATCAGCACCAAAGTAAACACAGAAATCAAACTTCTCTCAAAAGGACTGGCAGCCCGTTCCTGCAGGGCCGAGAAATCCTCCCATCTTGTGGGCTGTGAAAGAGGCCGAGTCCATGACAAAGTAACCACAGCCTCCTTCTTGCCGCCCGGTTTTCACCCTCCTCTGTGTCCCCAGGAGAAGCCTCAGCCTTGGTAGGTTCATTTTACAGATCTGGAGACTGAGGTCTGGGAGGGGGCAGGAACTCGTCAAGGTCACATGGCCTGGAAGGGAGTCAAACCCAGGCCTGTCTGAGGCCAAGCCCACGGATTCCAGCCACCTCCCCATAGACTTCTGCAAAATAATCTCGGGCTCTTTTTTCCTTTTCTTTCCCTTAATTGCTCCTCTCTCTCTGTTTATCTCTCTCCATTTTTTTTCACTCCCTCATTTAATCCTCCACTTGCCCTCCTCCTGTCTCTTTCTTTCTTCTCTCTCTCCTTGGCTCCCTCGTCTCTCTCTCTGTCTTACTTTCTCCATTTCTCCACTTCCTTTCCCATCCCACTCTCGCTCCATCCTCCTCAATTCTCTCCCTGTCCTCCCTTTTTCTCCCAAGACCCCCGTTTCCTCTCCCCTGCACCCCCTCCCCATACTCACCTTCAGAGGGTACCCCACCCCCACCCCCAGCAGCATCAGCACCGCTCTGCCCAATCCCCCAGCCCGAGCTCCACGGAGGGGCCTGGACCAGCCAGGAAGCTTCCCCGCTCCACCCCTCCCTCCCCCAGGACCACCAGGCCACAGCCCGGGCTGTTCCGTAGCCACAAAGGAGCCACCACCCCGAGTGAAAGAGCAGGTACCTGATGGAAGCGGGGCTGGGGCTGCGGGGACATGAGTCCTGATTAAAGAATGTGCTTCCCCCGGCGGCCTGGTTTGCATTACCTCCGGCCGGGCCGGCTCCAGCCTGACAGCTGGACACACTTTTCCAGGGTGCAGGGAAGGGAGTTGGACCGTCTGTGTGCACACATGCGTGGGCTCCGTCCTGGACAGCCCCGTAATGGCTTTCGCATGGAGGAGGAAACAACCTTCTCCAACCTCAAGCAGCGATTTTCCTGTCAAGAGATTTTGGATTCCAAAAAAAAAGAGAAAAAGAAAAAAATTATAATCACAAAGAAAAGGGCTTTGCAGTTTGCACAAAAGGGCCAGGCCCTGTGAAGTCAGATTCTGAAATGGAACCAGAATCTGGAGACAATAGGGCAGGGACAAAGAAGGGGAGAGGGGCCAGAGCATCTATCCAGGCGGTGGCCGGGCCTGAGCGGACACTCTCGGCCCAAGAAGGACGGAGTGGAAAAGTGTGCCCATCCCTTCAGCACCACCCCGCCCCACCATCACCCCCTTCTATTTGTCCACCTCCTCCCCAGGTAGGAGGGCCCAAGGGCGTGAACCCAGATTCCAGCATTTGTTCCTGCTTTGAATCCCAGCTCCTTCACTGACAGCTGTGCTGAACCCACCGAGTCCCAGCTTCCTGCTCTGTGAAGTGGACCCGTGTGCCTCCTTCCAGGGGCTGCTGAGAGAATTCGCTTGGGCTGAGACACACACCCGGCTCAGGTGGTGGCCTGAACATCTCCCAGCTGGAGTGAGCTCTTCCTCCTAGGAGGAAAGCACTGGGCTAGAAAGTAGCAAACCCAGGATCCGCCCTGACTCTGGCTCTCATCTCCCCCCAGGCCTTAGTTTGCCCATCTATAAAACAGGCAGGCAGGATCCTGAGCCCTTTCACATCCTCCTAGTTTCCTGACCTGCCCTAGAGCCTGGCCTGCAGAGGGGCTCACAGGACACCTCCCTGCAGTTCCTCCCTGTTTCATGGCCTTTGTTCATGCAGCTCCCCCTGGCTGGAAGGCCCTTCCCCTCACCCACAGGCCCTAGGGGAGGTGACTCCTGCTAGGGGAAGTCCTCTCTGAACCTCAGTGGACCGGGGGCCTCAGATTTCATGAGCGTAACCTTAAACAATCACTTTATGACAATTATTTCTATGAAGAAATAGAAATTTCCCCTGCCGGTGCCCACAGTACTCAGCAACACAGTGGCATGTCTAATTATAAGGAATTGAATATGTACAAAGCACCAATTATGTGCCGGGCATTTTGGCCACAATAGCAAATGGATAGGTGGTTGGATGGATGGATGGGTTGTTGGATGGATGGATGGATGGATGGATGGATGGATGGGTGGATGGATGGGTGGTTGGATGGATGGATGGGTTGTTGGATGGATGGATAGATGGATGGGTGGATGGATGGATGGGTGAATGGATGGATGGATGGATGGTAAGAAATGAAAACATATGCTTACGAGGCACTTGTGCCAAGCCCTCTACATGAATCATCTTATTCGATTCTCACATCAACCGTTATCCCCATTCTACAGATGAGGAAGCCCAGAGAGGTTAAGTAACTTGCCCAAGGCCACACGGCCAGTGTGGTGGAGACAGGATTCAGTCCCTGGCAGTCTGGCTCCAGACCACATGGGCTCAGTCACTCAGCTAGACTGGGGCCAATTTGAAGAGATCATGAGGGTTCTCCGTAGACATGTCTGCCCCACCCCCACTGGACTGTGGGTCCCTGGGAGCAGGCATGGGGCTGGCTCATCCCTAAGGAGCAGCCTGGATGCAGAACAGAGAAGCAGGGCGAGGCCAGCCTGGGAAGTGGCCCAGATCCCAGGTAGGGTGGTTTGGGCCATTTTACAGCTGTGAGGAGTTGTGGAATCAGACCTGGCTTTGAATCCCTCCCTCTCTCCCACCCTACCCACACAAAGGGACCGATTACCAGCTGTATGACCTTGGGCAGGACACCTAATTCCTCTGAGCCTTGGTGTGCTCATCTGGGCAATGGGAAGGATAAAATCTGCTCCGCAAATTAATACCCTCCTTGCAAACATGCACCCACCCAGCTCAGGGCTCGGCACGCCCAGGGGCTCCACCCCAGGCAATGTTTCAGGGGCAGCAGAGCCTCTGCCGGGGAAGAACTCACGCCTCCCGGGCCCAGCTGGCTTCTGGCCTTGGTCCAGCCTGGCCGCAGCCGCCAGTCCTCCGGGCTTAATATCCTTGGCGGCAAGGCTGGAATAAGCTGCCTTTCAAGAGGGGAACTTTATTTATACGCTGATGCCAGTCGCGCTCCTGTTATTAGAAATTTCATCGGCTCCTCTGATTTAGGGCTCGCCACGAGCTGCCAATCGCAGCGCCTCCAGGCCCGGCCCTGTGGCTTGGCCAGCCTCGCTCAGCTCACAGCAGCAGAAACGAGCACTATTTAATTTCCCGCCAGCGGGCAGTGAAAGCCGGGGCTCCCCCTCCTGCTGGACATATTTATTTAATCCTTTTTGGAAAGAGTGTCTGGGGAGGGATCTGACGGGCAGCTCTGGGGACCCTCCTAATCCCCCTGCCTTGCAGGTGGGGCCCGGGGACCACTGAGGGGAGGGCTCTCTTGGGAGGATTCTAGGGGTACCCCAAGCTGGGGGCCCAGAGCAATCTGCCACCCCCTGACCCCCAAGCGTCTTTGTGTGGGAGGCGTCAGCCACAGACCCTGCGATAAGCACTCCAGGGCCAGTTTATCTGGGAGCAGGTCCCCAGAAGCACCCGCAGAAGCCAGCAGCCAATTCAGGCGGCATAAATGAGCAGGTTTCCGCTGTGGGCACCTGGGGCTCAGGTATGCCGGGGCCTCTGAGAAACTGCGTAGAACACGCATCTCAGGGTCATCTCCCCAAGGGGCCAGGAAGGTGGGGGATTTGTACCCCAGCACCCATCTGCCTTCAGGTGAGGGCTGCTTCCCCCAGGGGAGGGGCGGTCCTTCCCCTATACTTTGCGCCTGCAGCCATCCCTTCAGCTTTCAGGAGGTGATATGGCCGGGCACCGACCTCATGAATCTGTTCATCCTCCTTGTCACCTGTCAACTCCTCCTCTTTCTTCAATGGATATCTCCTCCAGGAAGCCCTCCCTGACCAGCCCAAGAAAGAGACTGTGACCTTGTCATTAGATAGTTCTTTCCTAACCTGTATCATGAGCCTGGATCAGCCATGTGTTTGTCTGTTTGTGGGTTTATTGTCCATCAACCCCAACTGGACTGGAAGCCTCCTGAAGCAGGGAGTTGCGTCTAACTTAATCTCCAATATAACCCTTGCACAAAGTAGGTGCACAACAAATGCTTTTAGAATGGATAGGGGATGCCTGACTCGTGCAATGCTCCAGGCACGAGGTCATTTACCCCAGCACTGGGCACCAGGCTCGGCTTTTTACATGTGACGACAGATTCTTTAACCCTCAGGCCAAGCTTCCTGGAAGGTATTGGCATGCCCATTTGACAGATGGAAAGATGAATGCACAGAGAAGACACTGCATCAAACTCAGCAGTAGATTTGCATAATGCCCACATCTTGCTTCTTCTTCCCTGCAGCCCCAACGAACAGGTAGAAAAGTCTTCTGGACCTCATTTCACAACTGTGAGAGCTGAGGCTCTCTGGGGTGGGGGTGGGGGAGGGCAGATGGGGCCTTCTCTCATGGAGCCTATAGTATCAAGTGCTGGAGGATATCAGTGGAGAAAAGTATCCAAAAGAAGTAAAGCAATCAGGGGATGCTCCCTGGAAGAGGTGACTTTTTTTTCTCTCTTATAAACAGTCAAACAAGAAAGAAAGGTAGCCCCTTGAAGTTTGGGAAAGCAGGAAATTAAAAATATTTGATGACCCATTACTCCTGGCAACATGGCACTTAGAAACTTTTATGCACAAAATACTTCCAACTCAGAATTTTTAAAATATGTAATGTAACATATAATATAAAGTTTTATATGTAATAATTTTTAATATGTAATGATTCCAAATTGCCTAAGCTGGGAGATTAAATATAGAAAAGTTTAAAATAAAGGGGAAAGAGAACACAAGAAAGAATTTGTAACTATATGAGGTGGTGGATATGTTAACTAAATTTATGGTGGTAATCATTTTGCAGTATATACATACATCAAATCATTACATTGTACGCCTTAAACTTACACAGTTATATGTCAATTACATCTCAATAAAGCTGAAAAAAATAAAATAATAAGTAAAACCAAAATAAATAAAAGGGGAAGAGAGAAAATCCAAGGCAAAGAGGCAAAGTGGACTGGAGCACAGGTGGGGAGAGGCATAACTGTGAGCTACTGATTCAGCACAGGGGATATGTCGGAGCCTTTATCATGGGACACGGTGGCAGCACTGGCCCGGGAGTCTTAATTGTCTGTGAGTTCTAATAGGTGTAATATTCTCGCATGTTACATGTGCATTAATTAAGTCACACTGCATTTAGCTCCAAATCATGCAGAAGCCTTGGGTGGTGTTTGCACAGGCATAAATATCCTCTCAGTTACCAAGTGGCTGGCATGCTTTTCTCTGTGTCCACTGAGGTCAGAGAAGGCATCCTGGGGAAAGTGGGGAGTAGTGGAGTCAGCAGGGAGGGTGGGGGGCAAGGAAAGCCTGTCCATCCCCCAGGATGGGGGGAAAGAGGAACTGAAGATAAGCTGCTTATACAGTATAGCTAGTAGGCTCTGAAGTCAGTCCGATGCAGGTTTGAACCCAGCATTGTCACTGACTTGCTGTGTGACCTTGAGCAAGTGGCTTGGCCTCTCTGAGCCTCAGTTTCCTTATCCAGAAAACAGGATCATGATAGGACCCCCTAATGGAGTGGTTGTGAGTGGTCGAAGGGGTGACACATGGGAAGTGTTTAGCACAAACTGCTCCACGATATGTGGGGGTGATTCTAGCCTCCTTTTGTGATTAGATCTGGGAGTCTCTAAATTGAGGTCTGACCCCCGGTGAATCTTCGGGGTTCAGGATGCACCAGGCAGAGCTGAGACTGTAGGAAGCAAGAACGGCACCCTGCTCAGTGCAGTTCGGAGCTCTCCACGTGGGAGGGAAGCAAGTAACAGCAGCAGCTAACCAGGAGAGGCAGCTAACCAGGAGAGGCAGCAGCAGCTAACCAGGAGAGGCAGCTCGGGGTGGGAAGGGGGTAGAATTGTCCGAGGATGAGGGTACAGATATGCCATCTCATCCTCCTTCTGTCTCCTACAGGATATGATTTTGGCTTCGTCCCTCTCCTGATCTGAGCTGCAGTCATCAAAATGGGGCGATAGGGCTTCCCTGGTGGCGCGGTGGTTGAGAGTCCACCTGCCGATGCAGGGGACACGGGTTCGTGCCCCGGTCCAGGAAGATCCCACATGCCGCAGAGCGGCTGGGCCCGTGAGCCATGGCCGCTGAGCCTGCGCGTCCGGAGCCTGTGCTCCACAACGGGAGAGGCCACAACAGTGAGAGGCCGCGTACCAAAAAAAAAAAAAAAAAAATGGGGCGATAGTTTCAAACCACCCTGAGATGAGTTGATGGCAGGAAACCTTACTGGAATAAGAAGGATGTTGCCATTGACAACGAGACAGGGGAATCTAGAGGGCAAGGGGAGGTCGCAGGCGTCCTCCCTGTCCCCACAGAGCCATGCTGTGCAAGGAGAGTCAGCCTCACTTGAAGCTCAGTGGGTCCCCCCAGCATTGTCAGGCCTCTTGCCTTCCTCCTCTTCTGCAGATGGGGAAACTGAGGCCCCAGGAAGGGAAGTGACTTGCTCAAGGGCTCCTTGCCATTGGGTGGCAGCCTAGAGCCCAGAACCTTGACTCCTGGCCCTGGACCCTCCCCTCCATCCCCCTCCAAATCCGCAGCAGCCCACCCCACCTCGGGTGACCAGAGCCACGGGTTGTTTTTCTGTTTTATACACACGCGTCTCCGTGTTTTCGCTTTTTCTTTTAAAAAGGGCTCCGGATTCAGGAAAACCAACGCAACGTGCATAATTTGGCAATGATTCCTTGCGTTCATCCTCACGGCCACGCCTGCATACAGATATTGGAATTTGCATAAAACAATCTTGCTACCAGTCCCACTGCTTCCCGGGAAGAAGCCTCCTAGGCGGGGGAGGGGAGGTTTAGGTCGGGCCCTCCTATCCCCGCTCTGTCCTTCGCCACAAAGAGAAATTAGGGGAGGAGGCAGGAGCTCAGTCCTTGGTACCCACACCCGGGGGAGACAGAGAAAGGTGGTACATGGTGGGGCCTCAGGGAGCAGGAAAATCACCCCGTGGCAGCCTGGAACCCTCCCGATTAGTATTCAGCAAGCATCTCGCTCAGAAAGGATTAATGGAGTCTGATGCCTAATATCCTGGAGAACAATTAATTTGCCCACAGTTTTGTCATGGTTGAAAGTCAAGTGCTGGAACAGATCGATGCTTGCGCGGCGAGCTGGAGCCCAGGAACCTTCAGCAGGAGTGGAATTTTAATTTTCCCATCCTGGGCACCCCCTCCCCATCGCCAGCACACCCACTTTCTAATAGTTCTAAAAGCCACTTTCTCCGTGTACAGTGCGTGTCATCTTCAGGGCAAAAGTCCACTGGAAGTCTTCGAAGGCAAAATCCTCCCCGATTTCCATTATGGGATTAAAGTCAACTGACCTTCCTTGGGCTTCTGACCTGTTTTATTCCAACTGTCCTCTCCAGCTCCCCAGCCCCACCCCCTCCCCTGGCAGGGCCCCTGATGTCTCAACACTTTCACCAGGACACTTGTTCTGAAAGATGCCGGAGTGACATGGGACATGGTGGGGTGTGGTGGGGAGTTGCTTATTTATTTGCTTGCCAGGGTTTTACCATTTGTTTATTCCAAGATGTTGGCTTGGAGAGGAAATTGCAGGCGTGGTGGTGGGCTTGGGAACACGGAAAATTGATAGCTGGGAAGGAACGTGGGCTTTGTTTAAAAATCGCTCGCAGCCCGGCTGGATGGACGAGGCGACTGTGGCAATTTGATCCAGGCCAGCGGCTTGGGGGTCCAGGTTGGGGGCTCCGTGGGGGGACAGGGTGCCAGAGGGGAGCTTACTGGCCATCTCATCTGACCCGGTCACCTTCCAGTTGGGGAGACTGAGGCCCAGAGAGGCCAGACTTGTCCAAATTCACACCACAAGGCAGAGGACCAGAACCGACACCAGGTGAGCATTTAATGCTTCCCGAGACTGCACCTGAAACCCTAAACCCAGCTCCTCTAAGTGTGACCCGGGGCCAGCAGCAGCGGGCTCCCCTAAAGTTTGTTAGAAATGCAGACTCTCAGGCCAGCTTTGTGGGTATCAGACCTGCGTTGGCTCGTGTGTTTAACTTCATGCTCTGAGATCGACGTCTTGAAATCCTTTTAACCGATTGTTGAACAAGGATCCTGCATTGTCATTTTACACTGGGTCCTGCAAATCAGATAGCCAGGTCTGCCGAATCAGAATCTGAATTTTAACCTGCTCTCCAAGTGATTCCTGGGCACAGTGAAGTTTGATTGAGGCTTATTTAAAATCCCAGACACCAGCCCACAATTTGGAGGACTGACCAATGAACGCCATCACCTAAAAATCACAACAGAGTCAACGGATGCCACCCACCATCTCTCTCCCAGGAGGAGAGAGCCAGCCTCAGCGGGCAGGTTTTCCTATCAGGCTGCATTTCCGCTTACTCAGCATGGACCCTGTGCCAAGGTCCCTGCTTCACATACCCCTGAAGCAGGCACTATTCGTGAACCCATTTTACAGGTGCAGACACTGGGGCACAGGGAGGGGAAAGAAATGCCTTCCTCAGGGCTGCAGGCTGGGGGAGTCTGGGGAAGGCTGAGTAAAGGGCCAGTTGACCTCCTGCACTGGGGTTCAGGCCTCTCGAGCTGGACAAGTTGTGGCAGACAGATAATCCCGATGGTCTGACCCCTCTTTACACATGAGGTGACTGAGGCCCAGAGAGGGTGAGTGACCTACCCTGGTCACACAGCCGGCCAGCTGGGACCTCCTGCTTGGCCCAAGGAAGCCAGCCCCAGGGTGACCTCCACATGCGTGGGTGTTGGGGGACTGAAGAGCGGGGGTCCCTGGGATCTCCCCAGCCCTGGGAGAAGGATCCAGAAGTTTCCTGCAAACCCGCACCCCTGCACAAGTGCGTTCCCAGCCCACTCCCGACCTCGGGCTGAACCCGAGGCTCAGAGAGCACCCCTCCCAGCCCCATGAGGTCAGCCAAGGAGGCCCTCGGCGTCCAGGGCCACAGCTGGGGCCTGCTCCGTGGACACCAAACATCTGGCTGCCGGCTTCCAGAACCACAGACAGACCACGGGGAGAGAGGCCCCTTGAGAACGCCTCCGTCCGATCTCCCCCAGGAGGCCCCAAGCCTGGATCTGCCCACACACGCAAGAAGCAAAATTGGAACGAACGCAGGGAGAAGCACGAGCCTGCTTCTCTGCGAGGTTGGGTGGGCTGCCTCAGTTCCCTCATCTGCAGTCTGGGGACAAGAAGACTCCACTCACAGACTGCGATGGCACTGATACTGCCAGGCTCAGGGTAAGTGCTCAGTAAGTGGTCACTGCCAATATTGTTTTTATTTTTATTTACTTTTGGCTGCGTTGGGTCTTTGTTGCTGTGCGCGGGCTTTCTCTAGTTGCGGCGAGCGGGGGCTACTCTTCGTTGCGGTGCACGGGTTTCTCATTGCGGTGGCTCCTCCTGTAGGGGAGCTCGGGCTCCAGGCGCGCAGGCTTCAGTAGTTGTGGTTCGCGGGGTCTAGAGCGCAGGCTTAGTAGTTGTGGCGCACGGGCTTCTTTGCTCCGCGGCACGTGGGAACGTCCCAGACCAGGGCTTGAACCCGTGTCCCCTGCACTGGCAGGCGGACTCCCAACCACTGTGCCACCAGGGAAGCCCAATATCATTATTTTTAACTAGAAATACAGTCATCCCTAGGTATCCGTGGGGCACTGATTCCAGGAACCCTGGCAGGTACCAGAATCTCCAGGTGCTCAAGACCCTTATATATACCCTCCCGAATCATCATCTCTAGACCACTTATGATCCCTAATACCACTGTACATGCTGTGAAAATCACTGCAAAGACGAGGTAAATGCTATGCAAATAGTTGTCTGCACATGGCAAATTCAAGTTTTGCTTTTCGGAACTGTCTGGAATTTCTTTTTCCCCAAATACTTAGGATCCAAGGTGGGTTGAATCCACAGATGTGGAACTCGTGAATACAGAGGGCTGACTGTATTCACCCCACTGTGCACACTCTGAGCTCCACTTTTAACACAGAGAGTTCAAGGTCCAGGAGTTCATTGGAGATCAAACCACTAGGAGAGAGGCAGCACATGTGGAAAATGAAAATACAAGGGCCTGGGCTCAGCCGGGCATGAGTTCAGATTCAGTCCCCACTTCTTGAAATCTTGTGTCCTCAGGCAAACTACTCATGGGGCTGAGCCTCTGCTTTCACATCTGTAAAATGGGAACAGCACCAGAATCACAAGGCTGCCTGATGATCACACGAGGCACTGACTGTCGGAGTACATGATCAAGGTCTTCGTCATCACTAGGTTTTTCGCATCACCGTTGTTTCATTTAAATGCCAGGCCCTAGGCGGACCGCTGGTCCTCCTAGGACCTGATATGATGGTGTCTCCGAGCTGGTTCTTGTCCTCAGGTAAGGCCCTTCCGATTTAGCCTGGACTCAGTTTTGTCCGCTGCACGATGGGGAGAATGCTTTGGCCGAGGTCAAGGGCCCCGGCCCCAGCATGCCCTCCTTGGAAATGGCAGGGGAGCCAGAGGCGGCCTCCCATCAAGGGCCACATTCCCTGAGGAGGGTCGGAGACAGGGCTGGGCGTGGCGGAGGATGCCGGAGACACCATCCATCTTCCGGGCCTGCTCCACGTACTGGCACGGTTATTAGCGCCGTGAAGATCCGATAATGTTGCTCATCCGTCTGGGAGCCGCATCACATCCCAGCTGTCTCCTGCATCCCAGGAAGGCAAGAATTAGACACGAGGCCTTTCGTTATGGCCCTGGGGATGGCGTGTTCCCACTGAGGTTAGCCCGAAGGAACACGGGGGGCGGAGCGTGGGTTCAGATCCTGACGTTGCCTCCTCCTTGCTGCGTGGCCTCCCCTCTCCCGGTCTCAGTTTCCTCATCCGTAAAGCGAGGGTCACACTCAGGATTGGTGGGTGCAGTAGCTCGGATCATGCTGGGCACACACAAGTGCTCAGGAAACAGGAGGTGTTGGCCTTACTACGGAATCAGCAGCCGCGTGAACCACTGCTTCAGTCTCCAAACCCTTGACAACACTCTATTTATCCACGGTAAGTGGATTTAGGAGTCATTCAAAGACTCAGCGGTGTTTGGGGGAGCCCCAGGCTGAGCAGCTCGGGGCCAAGGGGAGAAATGGCAAGAGTTTGGTCTCCAGACCTGGCCAGGCCCAGGTTCACATCCCAGCCCTGGCCCTCCCAGCTATGTGACCTCAACTGACCTCTCTGAGTCTCTTTCCCCATCTGTGAAATGCACAGAGCAACCCTACCTCAGAAAGGTTGCAGAACATTCTTGCATTAACTTAATGGGAGAACCATGCCGGTATACAGTAGGAGCTGGATAAATGCTCTCTTTCAGCACTTCGTGCTCGAGTCACGTATTCTATCTTTATTAAAGCAACTTACCATGTTTTACTTGGTAGGGAAAGGTGCTTTACTCACAGATATCCAGTTTTAACTGGACCTATTTCACAGGTGTTTCAGAGGGTACCAAAGTTGGGGGGAAAGCAGACGGGGACTCAGGAGTTCCAGTCTGGGGAGCCCAGTCCTACCATGAATCTGTTCAGTGAACTTGAGCAGGGTGCATCTCCCCCCTGAGCTTTCCGGGTTTGTGAATTGAGGAGGTAAAGATGGTTAACCATGATCACATCTATGGGAGAGGAAAGTCCTTTGACCGCACCCCCCCAACCTTCACTGTGGTTCGTAGGCATTCAGGAATGGCCAGCCACTGGGAATCCTCAGATGAATGACATCGAGGGGTTTGGGGGTGCCTTTTGCAGCCCCCTTGAAGCCAGCATAAATAAGACAGTGTCAGAATTTGCTAGAACCGAGGATGGCTGTTACCCTGCACAAGTTCCCCTGGGCTGGTCCCACTGTTCCCTAACTCTTGGCTCCACTGTGGTAAGGACCCACCCCTTCAGTCCTTCAAGGGGGCAGCGAGGACTTCCAAAGCCATTTTTTGAGTTAGATGCCCCCCCCCAGGTCCTTTCTGAGGACATCTATGAGACATGGTTCTGGGGTGGAGTTTGCCATGCAGAAGCCCCCTGTCATGGAGGCTCAGAAATACAGAGCAAGGGGCAGCTCACTCCTTGAAGGATGGCATGGCCACCCAGGCATGGGAGGGGATGAAGGAGTCTGAAACTAGCCCAGGTGTCTGACCGGATCCAGACGAATGCCATTCCAGAAAGATCAGGTACTCTGGATTGTCTGTCCAGACCCGGAAAAGCAAATAAGGTTTATCTCACATGCCCTTTTTGGTAATCGATTGATTATGGCTGCCAGGAACACTGAACTGAGCTACTTTTTGAAGTAGGATGTCCAAACCCTCTGGTCTTCCCATGACTGTCCCAGTTTACACCTGTTGTTCAGAAATAATTTTTAATCATGTCCCCTTTTACTCTCTAAAGTGTCATGGTTTGCATAGTAAATCATGTGATCGCCCTGTTTCGAGGCCATGCCCAGCTCAGTGTAAATAGTTCTGTGATCAGTTAGCAATGTCTGCAAGGAGCATAGAATAGAGAGCAAGGGCATCAATGTCATGTACTCAGAGCCCACTCTGGGAAACATTCACACAGGTACATGTCTTCAGAGGTAGACACAAACCTGATTTCATATTTCTAGAAGAGAGCCCTGGAGATGATGGATGGATGGATGAATGAGTGGATGGGTAGGTGGGTGGATGTATAGGTGGGTAGTTAGAGAGATGAATAGATGGATGTGCCAATGAGATGAGTAGATGGACGGATAGTGGATAGAAAGATAGGTGAGTGGATGAATGGGTGGATGGATAGTCAGGAGGGTGGATAGATGCATAGTTGGATGGCTAAATGATGGGTGCATGAAAAAAATAAATAGATGAATGAGTGAATGCTTAGAATGGACATCAAAGGAACAGCTAAGTGAATGAATAAAAACTCCAGCGATTTTCTAGCGAGAGAGAAGTCTTTCATCTGCTCTCCAAACCAACCTAAACAATGTCTCTGGAGCCCTAGCACCTCTCTGGGACATTCCACGGATGGCCGAAGTATGAATAAGCCTGGTTTTCCACCTGCATTTTACATGTTCCCATCCCCCATCCCACTGCCCAACAGGACAGGAAGCCCTTGTCATATTCCTTGTGCCTGAGGACCCGACATAGCCACTTAAAATCCAGTGGCCTGGGATAGAGAACCATCTAGAAAGGATTCTCCCAAGCACCTCTGAGGCAAAATGGGGTGTTCTACAGAACCTGAATCTGGGAGCCCCCTTGGGAAACAGGCTTCCAACACAAGCAGGCTGACCCTGGGTTCTGGGATGCAAACCACCAGCCCAAAAAATTTTCACCGGAGTCTGATCAATGATGTCCTGGTATAGCTGCTCATGCAACCACTGGCTTATTCATTCAATCAACCGTTTGTCCATCTGTCCATCTACTCATTTGTCTGATGCTTATTTGGTGCTTGCTACGTGCCGGGTACTGTGCTTGGTGCTGGGTACCATAGAAATCCTGTTTGGAGCGCCAAGGTGCCAAGTCATCAGGGTCTCATAGCCCAACTTGCCAATTATACAAAGTGGTAAAGGGAGGCACAGAGAGAGGAAGAGAGCGGGGTCTCTGGTTCTCCCATCCCCCCACCTCCCGCGTCCCTCTGCCTCCAGCCTAGCAGTGGGTGCAGCCCAGCTCGCTCGCTGATCAGGCCACGAACTTGGCCACTTGCCTTTAGCATTTAGCACATTCACGGCTTTCAACCCAGTTCACACCAAGGTGTGAACGACTGAATACTCCCACCGTGTAGTCTATTGAAAATGAAAGCTGCTGAACCCCAGGGTCTCTCTGAGACCTCTGGGATTGCAGACGGAGAAACCTAATTAAGGAAGAATTTGAGACAAGATCTCAGTGGGGGAGGCATGATGGAGGGGGTCTGGGGGTTCTGGAAAGCCCATTTGCATAACAGCCTGGCTTGGGAGGGAGAGAAAGAGCATCATGGAGTCAGGAGTCTACTGTCCTGTGTTGGGCGCAGACGTCTCAGCTCATGCTCCTGTGCACAGCACTCAACAGTTTGCATGGCATGGCTGGGCAGACACATCCCATCCTGCAGTTGAGGGGACTGTCCCAAAGGCAAAGCCAGCGGTGCCCTCTTTCTCTTGCCGCTGATGACGCACATGCGAGACCCCTTCCTCCCAGAAATGCACTCTGAGGTCCAGAGTCAGGAAGAGAGGAAGAGGAAGAAAAGAAGGAAGGAGGGAGGGAGGGAAGGAGGGAGGAAGGAAGGAAGGATGGAAGGAAGGATGGAAGGAAGGAAGGAAATAAGGAAGGAAGGAGGAAGGAAGAGCTCTGAGCGCCCACTGTGCATAGGGTTCCGTGCTAGCCGCCACCACGGACACGACCTTCTTTACTCCTCATGACAGCTCTCAGGAGTTTTGACCACGAGGCTGTGAGGACACCAGAGTCTCTTGGTCCAGGTATCACGGTGAGTCAGTGGTGATCAGTCCAGGCCAGCGCACCCTCATCTCCCACCCGGACAACCTCAGCAGCATCGTCTCTGCTCTCCCTGCATCATCTCCCCACAGCCACCCACCATGGGCATCCACTCTCCACGCAAGCCATGATGATGTCTCTGATGTCCTCATCCCCAGCCTTCCAGTGAGACCCACAGTGCCCACAGGGTCTGGGTCCTGCCCCCTCCTGTCCTGGGTACTGCTTCTCTTCCCCTCATTCTCCTGCATCAGTCACGTGGCTTCAGTCCTCCAAGGCACCATGCTCCATCCTGCTTCTGGGTGTTTGCACGTGCTGTTCCGCCTTCCTGGAATGCTCTTTCCTCCTCATCCCCCCACCCCCACCCTGGTGACTATGTAACTGCTTCTCAGCTGTCAGATTTCTCATATGTCACTTCTTCCAGGAAGCCCACCGTCATCCAAGTGTGGGAGCTGTCCATGGTGCGCAATGCCACACCCTCTTGACCCACTGATTTCAGCACATCAGGAGTGGACACTACCCTGCTTCCCTGCCTCAGGGTTTTCTCGAAGCTGAGACACAGTCTACGCTGTTTCTCAGAAGGTCCCCACTGGTGTTGCACCCCTGTTGCCCACAGTGGTACCCAGATGAGTAATATACCCTTCACTGGAATTTTTTCCTCCTCTGTCTCACCCTGTGTTCCCTCACTCCTGCTTCCTGCAATCACCTCCAAATACATCTCCTTGTCCCTAAATCTGTGTCTTCAGTCCTGCTTTCATGGGGACCAAGTTAAGACATTTGATGAGCAGCTTTTTCTCCCTGGCCATACTTGCTGGTTCCTTGAAGGCAGAGCCTGGACACTTTGGGGTCATTATAGCATCCCATGCCTAGCACCTGGCCAAAAAATGACCTTGGAGGGAAGAAAGGGAGAGAGAGGGAGAGGGAAGGGGGAAGAAAGGGAGGGACAGAGGGAGAGAGGAAGGGAGGCAGAGAAGGATACAGTTCTTGAACCTGGGTGTGTCTTGCCTCATATCCCAGACATGCTGCGTCATCCCCAGATACAGCCAGTGTAGATAAAAGAAGGCCCTGGGTGGGCGCCCTCCCTCGTTCTTGCCTAGTCATCATTCAGGACAAGTCTAGTTCCCACTTCCCTCGCTCACTACCCTCCCGCACACACGTGCAATGAATTGTATCTTTGGGTGACGGGAGTCCTACCTGGGTATTAAAAAAAAAGGCCCGTGATAGAAAACTCTACTAGCCATTTTTTTCCCTTTTTGTCCCCATGAGCAGGTGCACAATGTAATGTCCCTGATTTTCAAGATCTGATTAAACTGTCATAGGTGCAACACAGTCGCAATAACTCCTCCGCCTCGGTGAGGCCCAAATTATTTTGGACCCGTGCACACCCCAAGACGCTGTAGAGAAGGCTCTGTCAGCGTTTCTATTACTGGGCCCTGTTTGGGGAATTTGTTTATTTAAATTGGATGCATTGGGTGCGCCAGGGAGCGATGGATGGCCTTCGCAGCGTGGGTGGCCGCTGGGGAGGAAAATGTCGCCTTCCTGCTGCCACCTGTTGACGTCATGTGTCTCGAGTTGAGCGGGACATGGCCCGGTGACTGATGGCAGATTTAGTGGGCAGAGCGGTGACAGGAACCTGGAGGAAGAGGGAGTCACAGGAAGTATGACGGGGAAAACGGGGTGTGGGAAACGGCACATCCATGCTGGGGCTGATTTTGGAGGGAAATCACAGTGAGGCACTGAAAGGCAGTGGGGTAAGGAACCGACAGACTTTAAAAAGGTACCGTGTATCGATGACTCCCTGCCGTCCATTCGGGGCATGATACATGTAAACTTGAACTGCATCTCACCAGCGCCTTCCCTTCTAAACTGTTGACCATGGATGGCCTTTGAGAACGGTGTGATCAGGCCTTGCCTCTGACACACCGCCATCTCACTCACTCTGCTCCAGCCACATTGTCACTCAAGTCCTTGAATATGTCAAGCTTTTGCACCACAGGGCCTTTGCACAGGCCAAACCGTCTGCCTGAAATGCCCTCCTCCAGCTGGCTCCCTCTCACCCTTCCAGCCTCAGTGTAAATCACTCCTGTGATGACCATCCTTGACCAACCGTCCAAGGCTCCATCCCCACTGCCCGCCTCGGCATGATCTCTTTAGAGCATCCTGTCTTTTGCCAACAGAGCATTTATCACCCTGAGTAATTATGTCCTTGAGTGTTTGTTTACTTGTTTACTCTCTGGAGAGGGCACATGTTGTTTTTTTCTTCCCACCCTCCCTTCTTTGAAGAAATCTCTCCAAAGAGATTTGGAGTCTCTTGTTGTGTGTGCCTCCAGCCTGGCTGCAGTCAATGTGCTCACTGGCCCCAGAAATAGGGGTGTGACGCAAGCCTGGGCAATCACAACATCCCATCCCCCAACAAGAAGGCCTGGTCCAAGGAGTACACAGGGGACCACAAGGGCAATCAGTGACCGCAGAGCAGAGGCTATTTGGTGGTTTTAAAACATGGTGGCAAATTCGTTGACACTGCTTGCTCCCAAAAAAAGGTGGACTCTGGTTCTCCTCCCCTTGGATTTGGATGGCCTTTTGTGACTGCTGCAGTGAACAGAATATAGCGGAAGATGCTGCATGACCTCTAAGGCAAGGTTACAAAAGGTGACATAGCTTCCACCTGGCTCTCTCTCTCTCTCTCGGGACACTCATCCTTGGAACCCAGCCACCATGTTGTGAGGAAGCCCAAGCCACATGGAGAGGCCACATGTTTGATGTTCCAGCCCCAGCTGAGCTCCCAGCCAAGAGCCAGCATGAACTGTCAGATGTGTGAGCAAAGGAGACTTCGGATGATTCCACCCCCCCGCCTTTGAGTCACTATAGGTTATGCCAAGTGGAGCAGAGACAAGCTTTCCCACTGAGCTCTGCCCAGATTGCAGATTTGTGAACAAAATAAATGACGTTGTTTTAACACTGGGTTTTGGGGTGGCTTGTTATGTAGCAATAGAAGAAGGGAACTGGGTGCTAAGCTGAGAGGATATGGTGTGAGGACTCTGGGCAACCAGGATTCAAACCCAGGCAGTGTGTTTTTTCTCAATGACACAGACTCTCTTTGAACAAAGGGTGTGTGGGCAGACCTCAAGGGTGAGGAGATAGGCCAGGCAGTGAGGAGAAGGAAAAGCATTTCTTATGACCTGAGCACTCCTTGCTGCATAGAAAGAGTGTAAAGAGAAATAATGGGGCCCTGGGAGGTGGGTGGGTGGGTAGGGAGGGTCAGAAAACTCCTACTCAACCCTCAAGACCCCAACTAAAATGTCCTTTCCCCTCTGACCTCACATAGGATATAGTAACTCTCGTGTCTTGTGATTACACTATAAAAATAACAAAAGCTAATATTTGTTGAATGCCTACTATGTGTCAGGGGCTGTTCTAAGAGTATTACACAATTTAAATAATTCTCATCCTCACACTGACTCATGAGGTGGGTATTATTGTGATCTCCACTTTGCAGGTGAGGAAATGAGACACAAAAAGATGAAATGACTTGCCCACGGTCACCCAATTAGTAAGTGGCACAGCCAGGATTTGAGCCCTAAGCAATCAGTCCTTGCTACCTTGCCAGGCAGTTGGTACCTGGGTGTGTTCCATGGGCCTCTGACTTCATGGAGAATGAGGCTGCTCTGACTTAACTCTGAGCCTCCCAACTCTCCTGCCACCAAAAGCCCTGAGTCTCCCCTCCCATCCCAGGGGTCCACCCTCACTCCTGGGGACTCTGGTCTCATTTGTCACACTTGCCCCTTCATCAGGCAGAGTTCTAGGGTGGAGGCATCCTGGAACATGGGCAGTTCTGACAGTCTAAGACTCTCCTCAGACCCAGCAGGGCACAGCAGGGACCCAGAGCATGGGAGAGAGTCCACACTGGGGTCTGCAGGATCCATCCCCTCGGCGTAGGGACGCAGAGAGGCCAGCGGCAGAGAAAGTTTCTTCCAGATGGGTGGGGAGGCTGATGCAGAGACAGGAGGGGAGAGGAGACAGAAACACGGAAGGCAAGATACCCAGGGACAGACATAGCATGGGGAGAGAGACAGAGATAGTGAGGAAGACAGAGACACAGGGGAAGAGAGAAGTGTTGAGGGAAAGAGAGAGAGACAGAGGCAGGGACAGAGAGGGAGAGATGCCGGTAGAAACCTGCAGATGGGAGAGAGAGGAGAGACAGAAATAAGGGAAAAAGGGCAGAAGAGGTGGGAGAGAGGGAATGGCATGGGAGGGATGGTTGGGGAGGGACACTATCCTGGGAACAAAGGACAGCAAGAGGGAGGCAGGGACACCAAGGCACAGAGACAAAGGAGGAAGACAAGGACACCCAGGGATGGAAAAACAGGGAGACGGAGACCCGAAACCGAGAGAGACCAGGGAGAAGCCAGTGTGACTCAGAGGCAGGCGAGGATCCACAGGTCGCCGGGCAAGAGGGGAGATGGCAAGAAGAGGCTGTGGGGTAGGGGCTTGCGGACACTCCATCCCTGCTGTCACCCTCACTGCTCCTTTCTGCACAAACACCCACTTGGTTAGTCAAACAAACCTGGGCGGAGTCTCAGCTGCATTTCTTCCCTGTGGCAACTGTTGCCATGTGGAGAGAGAGACACCCCCATGTAAATATCCCACATCCCCCTCCTCCCCTGGATCCTGCACTCGGCACCCTCAGTTGGAGGGGGGATGGAGGCCGGGAGGGGGTGCAGAACACCCGCCTCCCCCAGGTCTGGAAAAATAAGTGTGCCTCTGCCTCTTTCTTTTTTTTTTCTTCCCTTCCCCCCCCCATCATGGCCAACCCCATCACACGTCCCAGGCAATTTTTAATTTTTTTTAAAGAAAACAAGTCTTTCAAGACAGAGGTGACCCCGGCAGCGATAAGTGGGAAGGTTCACCTGGGAGAGTGTTATCAGCTCTCCATGGCTTCCCGGGCCTCAGATTTCTCATTTCGATGAGGAGCCCGGGGAAATTGGATGCAACCCAAGAGTTCCTCCCCTGATGAGCTTCTTGGAGCCAGGCCTGCAAGGGCAGCCCTGAGCCTCTCTCAGAGGCTGGGGGATGCGGGGAAGCGGGGTGGGCTGGAGGGGCCCTGGGGCTTGTGCGGAAGGGCTTTCTGGAGTGACTTTCTCTTCCGGCTCCCTCTCTCTCTATACCATTCTGCCTGGCCTGGCCTCCCTCTTCCCTGCTGTTTCAGCCAAGGGGACCTTCCTGGGTCAGTCACGAGATGCCCACGAGGCCAGCTCGGGAGCCAGAACGATCCCCATGGTGGATGCAGAGGGGACGCCCCCCAGCGCACCTCCTCTCTCCTTCTTTCAACAACTCATCTGGGTGTCGGCAAACCTGGGCTGTGAAGGGTCCGAGAGTAAATACTTTCAGCTTTGCCACCCACAGGGTCTCCATCACCACTCTCAACCCCGTCCTTGTAGCGGCCGTAGACAATACATCAATGAATATGTGACTGTGTCCCTAAAAATCTTTATTTACAAAAGCAGGCAGCGGGCGGGATTTGGCC